>NC_069116.1:4192500-4518750 GCF_025612915.1 Magallana angulata | reverse complement strand
GTGGCAGAGGGCACGCAGAGAGCAGCCAAATCTGACAGACACTAAATTGGAGATAACAGGCCAGGAAAGGGAAATAAATGCACAAAAAGTCAAAGAAAGGGAGATAAATGCTTACTTATAAACACTGTAATTTTATCTGTTCAAAACAAACTTACCCTGCACCATACTGATTTATTATGCTCATTAGATGAATTGAACACACGTGAGCATTTGATTGGATTCTTTTTTTGTGATTTGCCTTTATAAATTGACACTAATTTGTGATGTCATAGGAAATGTGGTTCTGTGATCACTTTTATCCTTGATCAGAGATTTGTAGTGAATTTTTACAAATTTATGTGTCAAACCAATAAAACACCCAATTATCAGAACAAGGAATTGTGAGAGATTACTGGATTATATTGATTCGAATGAAGTCTATGAAGCTGAAAGTGTGGGCAGAATCATCGGAAACGGCAGGGTTGGGACTCCATGTGGGTATAGTGAAGGCACAGAAATAAAAGGAAAAGAATTACTTTTATAGTAAATTGTAATTTCCATGAGGAATCACCTGGAGTGTTGTTTTATATGGCTAAAAATATATATATTTGTTTAATGATGGATCTTGAGTGGTATACTGCATCTTCTCTTGTCATTAGGTGCTCTATTGGCTGTGTTCTAGTCAATGACGATATATAAGCTGAAAAATCTTTGTGATGTACACTTTTGTACAGAGAGAAAGAAACAATTTATTTACTATTTTACTATCACTTAACCATTTAATACAAGCATGCTATGATACTAGTTGAATGAATAGATATTTTGTATGTCCCATGTCACATTGTTTGTGAGTTTGATATAGATTCCTGTTAATCCCTTGTCACTGTTTTTGTTAGTGTGATATAGATTCCTATGATCCCATGTCAAAGTGTTTTTAAGGATTATATGGATATCTATTGAACCCATGTCCTTGTTTTTGAAAGTGCAATGTATTTTCCTGTTAATCTCATGTCGGGTGTGTTTGTGTGTTAAAGAAGCCTATTGATCCTATGTCACAGTTTTTGTTAGTGATCCTATGTCATAGTGCTATGTGATATAGATTGCTATTGATCCCATGTCACAGTGTTATGTGATATAGATTCCTATTGACCCCATGTCACAGTATTATGTGATATAGATCGCTATTGACCCCATGTCACAGTGTTAACGTGATATAGATTCCTATTGATCCCACATCTCAGTGTTATGTGATATAGATTCCTATTGATCCCATGTCACAGTATAATGTGATTTAGAATCCTATTGATCCCATGTCGCAGTGTTTATGTGATATAGATTCTTATTGATCCTATGTCATAATGCTAGTGTGATATAGATTCCTATTGATCCTATGTCATAGTGTTAATGTGATATAGATTCCTATTGATCCTATGTCATAGTGTTAATGTGATATAGATTACTATTGATCCCATGTCACAGTATTATGTGATATAGATTCCTGTTGATCCCATGGCACAGTGTTATGTGATATAGATTCCTATTGATCCTTCATCACAGTGTTAATGTGATATAGATTCCTATTGATCCCATGTCACAGTTTTATGTAATATAGATTCCTATTGATCCTATGTCACAGTTTTATGTAATATAGATTCCTATTGATCCTATGTCATAGTCCTATGTGATATAGATTGCTATTGATACCATGTCACAGTGTTAATGTGATATAGATTCCTATTGATCCCACATCTCAGTGTTATGTGATATAGATTCCTATTGATCCCATGTCACAGTTTTATGTGATATAGATTCCAATTGATCCTATGTCATAGTCCTAATGTGATATATATTCCTATTGACCCCATGTCACAGTGTTAATGTGATATAGAATCCTTTTGATCCAATGTCACAGTGTTATGTGACATAGATTACTATTGATCCCATGTTACAGTGTTAATGTGATATAGATTCCTATTGATCCTATGTCATAGTGTTAATGTGATATAGATTACTATTGATTCAACATCACAGTGTTAATGTGATATAGATTCCTATTGATCCTATGTCATAGTGTTAATGTGATATAGATTACTATTGACCCCATGTCACAGTGTTAATGTGATATAGAATCCTATTGATCCAATGTCACAGTGTTATGTGACATAGATTACTATTAATCCCATGTTACAGTGTTAATGTGATATAGATTCCTAATGATCCCATGTCATAGTGTTAATGTGATATAGATTCCTATTGATCCTATGTCATAGTGTTAATGTGATATAGATTACTATTGATTCAACATCACAGTGTTAATGTGATATAGATTCCTATTGATCCCATGTCATAGTGTTAATGTGATATAGATTCCTGTTGATCCCATGTCACAGTGTTATGTGATATAGATTCCTATTGATCCCATGTCATAGTGTTAATGTGATATAGATTCCTATTGATCCTATGTCATAATGTTAATGTGATATAGATTACTATTGATTCAACATCACAGTGTTAATGTGATATAGATTCCTATTGATCCCATGTTTGTTAGTGAGATATCAGTTTTAAATAGATTCACTTTACTTGGAAATGTTTGTGTTTTAATGAAAAATAACTTGTAGTTGAGTGGTGATAGTTTAAATTTCTACAAACATCTTTTATAGTAGTATTATAGTAGTATTGTATGATTATTTTTGGTAGGGATGTTCGGGAATTCTTGATAGGACATAAAACAATTCTCATTTGATTTATTAAAAGTGACTGCTCAGGTTTAATTTTTATGAAGAATTATTTCTTTTCCAGTGATGACACAGCAGAGAGTTTACCAAAGGGTGCCCAGAAAACTCCCTCTGCTGTGATGGTGTTGGAGACACAGAAGAGGGATGACATTAAGTCTACCTATGTGGTATGTATGTTACCTACTCAATTATCTATATGTGTATAGTGAGTTTGATACTTGATGAAGGATCCATATGTGGCAAGTTTGGTTCCTCAGCACAATGCATAACTTCATGTATGTGTCAAGTACTTGCTGAAAACTTTTCTCCAGCTGACAAGTTTTGTACCTGATATATATCTTATGCCTAAGTGCCAATACAGGTTATGTTTGAGTTGTGTTCAGTTTTGAAGGATACTGGCCTAAGACAAACTCTCTATATGAACCAATTCTTGTAACCATGTAATTTTTTTTTGAAATTGTGACTTTACAACACACTTGCCAGAAATGGTACTTTGCGAGAATTGGTCATTTTTCAGTAGATAACTTAGCCTACTACTGTGGAATCATTAGATTTCATGGTGGCTCAACACTTGTGGAATTTGTGGTTACCTCTCATCTACAACTTTACACCCTCCACAAATTGATAAAATAGGGTAATAAAGTCATGTTTCCTTTTGTACATATAAGAAATTAACGTAATTATGTCCCCATGAACCTGTAAAATTTAAGCAATCCACAAAAATTGGCCCCCACAAAACTTAATGATTCTACAGTAATTTGTCATTCCAAATCAAACTCTTTATTTCAATCATTTCCTATAAATGTATTTGGCCCAATTAAGCGAATTTGGTTCTCTCAAACTTTGAGATATTGACTGTGGTTGTGCCCTTCTATTATATATTTCTTAGCACAGGATATACCTCAGAATGATATCCCCCCCCCATGTATTTCTTAGCACAGGATATAACTCAGAATGAAATCCCCCCCCCCCATGTATTTCTTAGCACAGGATATACCTCAGAATGAAATCCCCCCCCCCATGTATTTCTTAGCACAGGATATACCTCAGAATGAAATCCCCCCCCCCCATGTATTTCTTAGCACAGGATATACCTCAGAATGAAATCCCCCCCCCCCCCATGTATTTCTTAGCACAGGATATACCACAGAATGAAATCCCCCCCCCCCCCCATGTATTTCTTAGCACAGGATATACCTCAGAATGAAATCCCCCCCCCCCCCCCATGTATTTCTTAGCACAGGATATACCTCAGAATGAAATCCCCCCCCCCCATGTATTTCTTAGCACAGGATATACCTCAGAATGAAATCCCCCCCCCCCCCCCCCCATGTATTTCTTAGCACAGGATATACCACAGAATGAAATCCCCCCCCCCATGTATTTCTTAGCATAGGACATACCTCAGAATGAAATCCCCCCCCCCCCCCCCCATGTATTTCTTAGCACAGGATATACCTCAGAATGAAATCCCCCCCCCATGTATTTCTTAGCACAGGATATACCTCAGAATGAAATCCCCCCATGTATTTCTTAGCACATGATATACCACAGAATGAAATCCCCCCCCCCCCATGTATTTCTTAGCACAGGATATACCTCAGAATGAAATCCCCCCCAATGTATTTCTTAGCACAGGATATACCTCAGAATGAAATCCCCCCCCCCCCAATGTATTTCTTAGCACAGGATATACCACAGAATGAAACCCCCACCCCCCACCCCCCCCATATGTATTTCTTAGCACAGGATATACCTCAGAATGAAATCCCCCCATGTATTTCTTAGCACATGATATACCTCAGAATGAAATCTCCCCCAATGTATTTCTTAGCATAGGACATACCTCAGAATGAAATCACAACCCCCCCCCCCCCATGTATTTCTTCACACAGGATATGTCAGAATGAAATCACACACCCCCTCCCTGGTGTCCCTCAGTATTTTGTATTTGATTCATTTAGTGTGTTATTCTATAACTTGATTCACATTAGGGGCTGACTTTCAATCAATATCCCTCACACTAATTGATTTATAGCCTCATCTTACGGACCTTAATCATTTGCTGTCCAAATTTGAGCTCCTCCTGCCAAACTGGGAAATACTTTTTTGTGGCTTGAATAAATTCTGACTTTTTTCTAATCATTCTGTAAAATTTCACCATTAGAACTTGATTTGGCACTCGGATTGGATTCTAAAGTTGATTCTGTGCACAGAAAACTCAGTTGTAATACAGGACAGCATTTTACAGTTACAACACATATCATCTGTCATGCTCACCAGCCATCAAATCTAACCTTTCTTCTTTTTCATAGATTAGTTAAATAATGATATTTTTTCTTCAGATAGAACCCTAAGCTTAACCCATAAATTCTTTATTTTAAATACATATTCATTATGACAAACATCATTATTTCTTTGACAATGCCTCCTGTCTTTATAAAGTATTGACCCCTTTTCCACTTATGTTTAATGAATTTTACTATATTCATACCTATATATTGTTCCGGTCAGCCACACTTATATACCCACTGGGTGGTACCTCAATGATTGAATGTTTTTCAGTGGATCTCTCAGAGAGTTCCTTTATTCTCAGGTATGGATTGAAATTTTAACACCTGCCCAGGTGCTTGCCAAATGAGGGTGATATCTAGTTGAAGGATGACAGAATATTCATTGTGGGAACATGTATTTGGTGGATTTTCTGTCTTTGTACTCTGTTTCACTAGTATCTCATGCAAATCCCACTTTTTTATTTGTTACCCATTAAAAGAATAAAATGCTGACAAAGGACTGGTTTCATTGATATAAAAGGAATTATATTACCACATTGGCTACCTGCAGGATTCCTTGTAGCAGGGTATATCAGACATCTGTACGTGTTGCTATAAACTGCAACAGGAATTGTGCGAGACAAATCAGCTTCTTTTTTAGCAAAATACTATTTAGATTGAGATTGGATGTTCAAGAAAGTCGGTTGTTGCCATTTGTAGAAGTCACTAATTACAATGTCCCAAAGGAGGTTTGTTGCTGGTGTTTGATTATAGACTTGTGACTGTATCATCAGAGTAGGAATGACATTTCAGAGTCTCCATCGGAAAGGTCACAGATATTGGCTCAGGATGTCCCGATCTCTGGCTCAGCCCAACTTCTGATACACCTCTCTGGGTCATAATTAATTGGCTTCCTGTTTAGAGCTCAGTTTTGTTTACCTCAGTTGATTATTTTTAGTTTGATTACAAATCTGTAGTTATAGTATTTAAAGCACATATTACCGGTAATTTTTTTTTAGTTCATTGACCTTTGTATTAAGTAAAATTGAAACCTATATTTTCTATGAAAGATATTATACACTGTAGGTTGATTGAGTGGTATCTAATTTTTGCTGTATTAAGGGGCTTAGTGTATCAAAGATCTGTTAAATGTCCTGATGATGATATAATAGCTGCCATATTCATAACTCTTTTACGATATACCCAACTAGTATTGGAGTTTGTTTTCTGGTTACATTTTTAAAAAAAATTTTAAATAGTCTTTCTGTAAAAATAAAAGTATGAGAATTTTTTTTTAATTATGCTCAGCATTTGATGAGCTCTATTTCTCTATTTTGAAAAATATATGTATGATACTGATAGTATATTTGGTTACATTGATGCCAAATTTGTCAGTTTTAATCATGTTTTCTATGACATAAACAACATTCTATGCCTTACCCCAATAAATCGACTGTTGTTTTCATCAAAACCTGGTCACAGTTTTGATGTTTACTGCTACAGTAGATTGCTGGTGGGGGTTTTTTCTGCTGAGACTGTCTTCATGAATTGATGAGTCTTGCTGCCAATCTGGTTGTCACAGAAAGCAATATTCTCCCATCAGATCGGTAGTGATCAGCTACGGCAGCATTTTGTCCGGGGGCAGTGTTTCACTTCAGTGTCTCCATGTCTTTAATTAGCAGAATTATCATTTAATTCTTTAGCCATGTAATATTTGAAGAATTTGTTCTCATTTGTAACCTCTGTTCATATTATAGGTAGACTTTGTGATCAACACTCAATTCAAACTCGGCAAAGAAATTTATACAACTTGCTCTCCAGTTAACTACTGCAATATAAATATATGTCAAACGAAAAACCTACAGCTTTAACAACACATTAAATTATCCTATGTCCAGTGTTGCAATTTGCATGATATGATATTCCATACGTGTTTGACCCTGTACAACCATTGATCTACCCAAACTAAACCCATACAACCATTGATCTACCCAAACTAAACCCATACAACCATTGATCTACCCAAACTAAACCCATACAACCATTGATCTACCCAAACTAAACCCATACAACCATTGATCTACCCAAACTAAACCCATACAACCATTGATCTACCCAAACTAAACCCATACAACCATTGATCTACCCAAACTAAACCCATACAACCATTGGTCTACACAAGCTAAACCCATACGACCATTGATCTACCCAAACTAAACCCATACGACCATTGATCTACCCAAACTAAACCCATACAACCATTGATCTACCCAAACTAAACCCATACAACCATTGATCTACCCAAACTAAACCCATACAACCATTGATCTACCCAAACTAAACCAATACAACCATTGGTCTACACAAGCTAAACCCATACGACCATTGATCTACCCAAACTAAACCCATACGACCATTGATCTACCCAAACTAAACCCATACAACCATTGGTCTACACAAACTAAACCCATACAACCATTGATCTACCCAAACTAAACCCATACAACCACTGATCCACCCAAAATAAACCCATACAACCACTGATCTACCCAAACTAAACCCATACAACCATTGGTCTACACAAACTAAACCCATACAACCATTGATCTACCCAAACTAAACCCATACAACCACTGATCCACCCAAACTAAACCCATACAACCACTGATCTACCCAAACTAAACCCATACAACCACTGATCCACCCAAACTAAACCCATACAACCACTGATCTACCCAAACTAAACCCATACAACCATTGGTCTACACAAGCTAAACCCATACGACCATTGATCTACTCAAACTAAACCCATACGACCATTGATCTACCCAAACTAAACCCATACAACCATTGGACTACACAAACTAAACCCATACAACCATTGATCTACCCAAACTAAACCCATACAACCACTGATCCACCCAAACTAAACCCATACAACCACTGATCTACCCAAACTAAACCCATACAACCATTGGTCTACACAAACTAAACCCATACAACCATTGATCTACCCAAACTAAACCCATACAACCACTGATCCACCCAAACTAAACCCATACAACCACTGATCTACCCAAACTAAACCTATATATTTGCATATTCATTGTTCTTTCCCACTGTAAGGTCATACGGAGGAACTGCAATTATTTTTCTATAATCGCAATTGCTCTGTCTGTATACTATGACGTCATAAAGGTGTGACGTCATATTCTTTTCCATGACGTTAAAGATATTAAAAAACCACTATATGATACATCACGTGTTTTTCTCCAACTCCATAAAATTGATGTATTTAATTAATATTAAAACATGCCTTATGATAACATTTTAAAGGAATTACTGTTATAACATATCATTGATTCTGTTAACAAATCTATGTGAATTAAAAAGATACATTACAGTCTGAATGTTTATTTTTGATGCAATAGCTAAATGTCAAGGTCTAGGCTAATACAGGGTATTTGCGAGTGGTAAAATGCAAATATAAGTAATAAACAACGATTATTTAGTGAACATGGCGTTATGAATAGCAACTGCTCTGCTGGCATATTTTCCATGATGCGCTAGCGCGCATCATGGAATATGCCAACAGAGCAATTGCTATTCATAACGCCATGTTCACTAAATAGTATTGTTTATTTCTTAAATAACCACCCAACTACCCAAACTAAACCAATACAACCATTGATCTACCCAAACTTAATCCATACAACCATTGATCCACCCAAGATAATTCCCACTCTACGTTTGAGCTACCCAAGCTAAAATCCAATCTACCACTAAGTAATCAAGTAGATCATTGAACTCTCCAACTTGATACCCAGATTATCACTGAGCTTTGATTAAGCTATCCCAACTAAAACTTAGTTTATCATTGAACAAAAGCTATCCCAACATACTCAAGTTACCATTGAGCTACCTTGATACCATTGAGATACCCATGCTCTTATAGATAAAAAAATCACTGCATGCAAATCATTGAGTTGGATATTTTTCATACTCCATATTTGCTAGTTTAGATATATATTATGGGGTTAAGTCATGTTGATGGCTTTTCTGCACTGTGCCTATTTTGTGCCAATTCGAAATAAGAAATCCAGCTCACTCCTCTATTGGAGAAAGTCTAGGTCAGTGGAAGAGATTTAATTGTTTCTACAATTAGTCTGGTGCTTTATGGAGATTGTCATGAAACTTTGGTAACATCACAGGTAAATGACAGCAACACTTCAGAGAGAGACGTTGTGTAGCTAATCAGGTAACACAACAGACAACATTTATAGCTCTGACCTTTGATGTTCACGATCTCAAACCAAGTGCATCATTCCATCGCATTACCTATATCAGTCTAAGATTTTGCAGCAGATTTCAACATCGCTATTATATGAAACCTCCCTGTTTATTTAAGAACAATAATATTGTTTGGTAGAAATGATCAAAGATGTGTCCTTGTTGTCTGGAGATGGTGGGCAGAGAACAGCATGCTTCAGCCCACATTGACTGATTTCTCTGCAGATTTCTTCATGAGCTGTCTCATTTCATTAAAATCATGATTTTGATTTATAAAAGAAAATTAATGTAAATTACAATGACTTTTTGAATGTAAAACAAAGCTTTGAGCAAATCAATTCCATGTTGTGTCCAAAAAAGCAGTTGAATTGTTGTTCATTCAGCATTCCAAGGCTGTGTCTTCAAATCAAACATTCATATCATGAATTCCAATGATTGATTTTATAAAAAGAGGGAAAATAAGTTGGAAAAATTCATTAGTATGTAAATTTCAGACTTAGAATTCTGCTGTCCATGTATTGAAGCATTTGAATTGCACTTTTAGGCTCACCTGAGCTGAAGGCTCACAAGCAAGCTGTTTTAGTTAAAGATTTACTGGTGTCTTTCTGTATTTGTTTTTTTTGTAATTATTGATATTTTAATCTTTATTTGCAAAACCATGCAATTCAATATCGATATATAGATACATGTATATATATGCTTTGCAATAAGTTCATGAATTAGCAAAAAGCCTTAATGGCCCAAATTAAGTTACTGTTGATACTCCAGATAAGGTCATTATGCTCTCACTTGTTGAAGACCTTTATCTAATATTTGTAAGATTTGAATATGTAAGAAATAAACAGAAATAGCCTGTTACTCTTATTAAAATTAAATGTTAAAGATATATTCTGATATAATGCTCTTTCCGTAAAAGTGAATTTTTTCGCGACAGCTACAGTGAGGGTATGAGTGTGTGGACACGTTAGCTTACAACAGCCGGGACATTCATCGGTACGCCTCTGATTGATGCTGACTTCCTGAACGAGCCTCGGGACTCGACTAAATGTCTTATGTAATGTTCTCCATCGGCCAATTACCACAGAACAAAAACTAGATAAACATTAGGGTTATTAGTAGAGGACAAATATAGCTGGAAAGGCCACAAAACATCCTTGTGTGGGAATATTTGGCCTTGAACCAGTAAACATGAAAGTGAAGGTTGTATGATTGTCAGCAGATTCAGTGAATGTACTCATGCTATCACTGCTGTTGACATTGGCAATTTCTCTTTGAAATGTTTCATGTAAATTTTCATCAATTAACAATGATGGTACAGCTTACATGTTTTTAGCTCACCTGAGCTGAAAGCTCAAGTGAGCTATTCTGATCACATTCTGTCTGTCGTCCGTCTGTCCGTCCGTCCGTAAACTTTTCACATTTTCAACATCTTCTCAAGAACTACTGGGCCAATTTCAACCAAACTTAGCACAAATCATCCTTATGCAAAGGGGATTCAAAGTTGTGAAAATTAAGGGTCACACTCGTTTTCAAGGGGAGATAATTAGAAATTAATGAAAAATTTCGAGAATTTTTCAAAAATCTTCTTCTCAAGAACCAGAAAGCCAGGAAAGCTGAAACTTGTGTGGAAGCATCCTCAGGTAGTGTAAATTCAAAGTTGTGAAATTCATGACCCCCGGGTGTAGGGTGGGGCCACAATGGGGGGTCGAAGTTTTACATAGGAATATATAGAGTAAATCTTTAAAAATCTTCTTCTCAGAAACTAATCAGCCTGGAAAGCTGAAACTTGTGTGGAAGCATCCTCAGGTTATGTAGATTCAAAGTTGTGAAATTCATGACCCCCGGGGGTAGGGTGGGGCTACAATGGAGGGTCGAAGCTTTACATAGGAATATATAGAATAAATCTTTAAAAATCTTCTTCTCAGAAACCAATCAGCCAGGAAAGCTGAAACTTGTGTGGAAGCATCCTCAGGTAGTGTAGATTCAAAGTTGTGAAAATCATGACCCCCTGGAGTAGGGTGGGGCCACAATGGAGGGTCGAAGCTTTACATAGGAATATAAAGAATAAATCTTTAAAAATTTTCTTCTCAGAAACTAATCAGCCTGGAAAGCTGAAAATTGTGTGGAAGCATCCTCAGGTAGTGTAGATTCCAAGTTGTGAAAATCATGACCCCTGGGTGTAGGGTGGGGCCACAATGGAGGGTCGAAGTTTTACATAGGAATATATAGAGTAAATCTTTAAAAATCTTCTTCTCAGAAACTAATCAGGCAGGAAAGCTGAAACTTGTGTGGAAGCATCCTCAGGTAGTGAAGATTCAAAGTTGTGAAAATCATGACCCCCGGGAGTAGGGTGGGGCCACAATGGGGGGTCAAAGTTTTACATAGGAATATATAGAGTAAATCTTTAAAAATCTTCTTCTCAGAAACTAATCAGCCTGGAAAGCTGAAACTTGTGTGGAAGCATCCTCAGGTTATGTAGATTCAAAGTTGTGAAATTCATGACCCCCGAGGGTAGGGTGGGGCCACAATGGAGGGTCGAAGCTTTACATAGGAATATATAGAATAAATCTTTAAAAATCTTCTTCTCAGAAACTAATCAGCCAGGAAAGCTGAAACTTGTGTGGAAGCATCCTCAGGTAGTGTAGATTCAAAGTTGTGAAAATCATGACCCCCTGGAGTAGGGTGGGGCCACAATGGAGGGTCGAAGCTTTACATAGGAATATATAGAATAAATCTTTAAAAATCTTCTTCTCAGAAACTAATCAGCCTGGAAAGCTGAAACTTGTGTGGAAGCATCCTCAGGTAGTGTAGATTCCAAGTTGTGAAAATCATGACCCCTGGGTGTAGGGTGGGGCCACAATGGAGGGTCGAAGTTTTACATAGGAATATATAGAGTAAATCTTTAAAAATCTTCTTCTCAGAAACTAATCAGCCTGGAAAGCTGAAACTTGTGTGGAAGCATCCTCAGGTAGTGTAGATTCAAAGTTGTGAAATTCATGACCCCCGGGGGTAGGGTGGGGCCACAATGGGGGGTCAAAGTTTTACATAGGAATATATAGAATAAATCTTTAAAAATCTTCTTCTCAGAAACTCATCAGCCTGGAAAGCTGAAACTTGTGTGGAAGCATCCTCAGGTAGTGTAGATTCCAAGTTGTGAAAATCATGACCCCTGGGTGTAGGGTGGGGCCACAATGGGGGGTCGAAATTTTACAGGGAATATGTAGAGTAAATATTTAAAAATCTTCTTCTCAGAAACTAATCAGCCTGGAAAGCTGAAACTTGTGTGGAAGCATCCTCAGGTAGTGTAGATTCAAAGTTGTGAAAATCATGACCCCTGGGTGTAGAATGGGGCCACAATGGGGGGTCAAAGTTTTACATAGGAATATATAGAGTAAATCTTTAAAAATCTTCTTCTCAGAAACTCATCAGCCAGGAAAGCTGAAACTTGTGTGGAAGCATCCTCAGGTAGTGTAGATTCAAAGTTGTGCAAATCATGACCCCCAAGAGTAGGTTGGGGCCACAATGGAGGGTCGAAGCTTTACATAGGAATATATAGAATAAATCTTTAAAAATTTTCTTCTCAGAAACTAATCAGCCTGGAAAGCTGAAACTTGTGTGGAAGCATCATCAGGTAGTGTAGATTCAAAGTTGTGCAAATCATGTCCCCTGGGTGTAGGTCGGGGCCACAATGGGGGGTCAAAGTTTTACATAGGAATATATAGAGTAAATCTTTAAAAATCTTCTTCTCAGAAACTAATCAGCCAGGAAAGCTGAAACTTGTGTGGAAGCATCCTCAGGTAGTGTAGATTCAAAATTGTGAAATTCATGACCCCCGGGGGTAGGGTGGGGCCACAATGGAGGGTCGAAGCTTTACATAGGAATATATAGAGTAAATCTTTAAAAATCTTCTTCTCAGAAACTAATCAGCCTGGAAAGCTGAAACTTGTGTGGAAGCATCCTCAGGTAGTGTAGATTCAAAGTTGTGAAAATCATGACCCCTGGGTGAAGGGTGGGGCCACAATGGGGGGTCAAAGTTTTACATAGGAATATATAGAGTAAATCTTTAAAAATCTTCTTCTCAGAAACTCATCAGCCAGGAAAGCTGAAACATGTGTGGAAGCATCCTCAGGTAGTGTAGATTCAAAGTTGTGCAAATCATGACCCCCAAGAGTAGGGTGGGGCCACAATGGAGGGTCGAAGCTTTACATAGGAATATATAGAATAAATCTTTAAAAATCTTCTTCTCAGAAACTAATCAGCCTGGAAAGCTGAAACTTGTGTGGAAGCATCCTCAGGTAGTGTAGATTCAAAATTGTGAAATTCATGACCCCTGGATGTAGGTCGGGGCCACAATGGGGGGTCAAAGTTTTACATAGGAATATATAGAGTAAATCTTTAAAAATCTTCTTCTCAGAAACTAATCAGCCAGGAAAGCTGAAACTTGTGTGGAAGCAACCTCAGGTAGTGTAGATTCAAAGTTGTGAAAATCATGACCCCCGGGGGTAGGGGAGACCACATTGGGGGGGGGGGGGGGGTCAAAGTTTTACTTAGGAATTTATATATAGAGTAAATGACTAAATCTTTAAAAATCTTCTTCTCAGAAACTGATCAGCTAGGAAAGCTGAAACTTGTTTGGAAGCATCCTCAGGTAGTGTAGATTCCAAGTTGTGAAAATCATGACCCCTGGGTGTAGGGTGGGGCCACAATGGAGGGTCGAAGTTTTACATAGGAATATATAGAGTAAATCTTTAAAAATCTTCTTCTCAGAAACTAATCAGCCAGATGATTCTTTATAATTGTTAAGACTTTGGCTCCAGGACAATTCTTCGGCCTCACAAGAAGGTTCAGAGTTTGATGTAGCTTTATATCCCATATATAAACAATTGTTAAGGATCTTTTTGAGAACTGCAATACTCAACGTATGATATGACTATAAAATCATCCTGTTAGAAAAGGGACTAATGATTATATACATAAGAATATGCAGGGGGAAAAATGGATTTTATTTATACAGGATCTACATGTATTATTGTACATTGTCCAGATTGTTTGTGTTATGAGTCCATTAAGCTGATTTTATCATACCTATTGTTCCTCAGGTGAGCGATGTGGCCCATGGGCCTCTTGTTTTCTGTTAATGTGATTAATCTTTGATGTTTTTTTCAGCAACTTATGAAGGAGCTGGAAACAGAGAGAGAAAGAAGGTGGAAGGCAGAGCAAGCCAGCAAGAAACTACTGAACCATATCCAGGCATTACAGGGCAAAGGTAATACAACTAAAGAAACTACTGAAATAACATTCAAACATTATAGGGCAAAGGTAATAGAACTAAAGAAACTACTGAAATAACATACAGGAATTACAGTGCAAAGGTAATAGAACAAAGAAACTACTGAACCATATGTACACATATAGCAGGACAAAGGTTAGAGTTGAAAAGTTTCTACTTTGTCCTATTGAAAGGCCAAGTGTACAATTTTCTTAACATTGCTTTTTTGCTAATTTGAAGCTTAAGGTAGGATTAGGACTGGTTTAGACCTTGATATAAAGTTTTATAGGAGTAGGACTGGTGTATACCTTGATATAAAGTCCCAGAGTGCTTGATCTGGTTGTTATTAGGACCAGACCAGCTGTAGAAGTTATTTAGAATGTTTCTTGACCTTGGAATCTCTATTATATACTCTGCTGGCTGACCAGCCCTGAACCCAGGCACTGCTTTGGCTGACCAGCATTGACTGTAGGCTCTTTGATGGCTGACCAGCCCTGACCCGGGGTACCCCTTGTCAAGACAGGTGCTTCTCCTGTATCTCTGAGGAACTGATTGCTGGCCATTTTCTGGTCAAGCTTCCTGGAGATACTTAAGTTTGGCTTCTGATTGAATTGAAACAATCATCAAATTAACAGTAGCAAAAGAGACATCAAATTAACAGTAGCAAAAGAGACTCACACAGAGTTCAATGTCCTCTTGTATCCATGATTGTTAGGGATGAATCTACAGTACTAAATTACCATTGCAAAAGAGAGCCTAACATTCTATATAGATTTCCAAAATATTCAGCTCAAATTGTGCTTTTAGAAGAAAAGTTAGTATCATTGCATGTAATACATCTGTTTTTATTGCTGCGTACAAAAAGTTAAAGGCCTATATTTACAGGATCTCCAATGTCTAAAGTCTCAAGCTGGTCCATACCCTCAAACCTATCGCCCTGAACACTGATACCAGCATCATCAGTTTCTGTTAAGTTAAGGCTCAAATCTACTTGATAATGAAATAAAAAGCATACAAGTTTTATCATAAATTAAATCCTAGGGAAGTAAGCTGAGGTGGAAGCACGACTGGGTTAGTTTTGTAGTTATTATGGGGTGTTCTTTGAGTTAAAATTAAAGTTTTAAATTTCTATCCATTATTTATCCCATCTTTTTGTTTGAGAGGGTTTGTATCCTTTTGCATGTATTGATGCAAAATATTGTTTAAAATATCATATTTATTTGTGCTCATTTAAACAAAAATCTTTGTTTATTGGTGCTAATATGATATTAGCAGGCCATCAATTGCAAAGTTTACTAATGATACCATTGATTGAAAGGTTACATCCAGTTTTGTCATTTTTAGCTGCTTTATTTGCTTTATGTAGAGATAAGGAGAGTATACACAGTATATATAAATATACTACTGTAACAGTTTACCAGTATATATTTGTTTTTAAATTTTATTGTCAAAAAAGTGATAATGAAAAATCTTTTATTTTTTGTAGCAAAAGAAGGGGATGATTTAAAAGACACTGCTATTGAGGCAACCACTCGCCTGAAACAGGCCCTGATGAATGAGAGAGAGGCCAAGTTACGACTGCAGGGGGATGTGGAGAAGCTGAGAGAGCACATCCACGAACTGAACCGCCAGCTGAAGGTTGCCAAGGAGGCGGAGGAGAGCCTGAAGGGCAGTCTACGTGCCCTTGAAGAGGTCACGGCCAAAATGGAGCGGGACAAACTGCAGCAGCAGACGCATGAGGTCAGGGTCATTGGTTTGTCCTTTTCAGACCTTTATGGCTATTGGTGACCTATAAATTTTCTTTGTTTTTGTAGATTTAAGTTTAAATTTTTGAATTCTGACTCCATGATTTAGATATTTAGTCAGCAGGTAGTCCTGTTGTGTGATTCATGCTGTTTGAGGATAATTGCCCATGGACCAGAAGAAATATTTGGTTATTAAAACAGGCTGTCTTGAAAAAAATAATAATGGATAATGTAGAGTTGAGAATAACAGGAAGTTGGTAATCTCCATGGTGGAGACGGAACAGGGTCATCTGTGTTACAGTTTAATCCTCTTCTTCGTCCCAGAATCATAACCATCCAAAAATTCCATACAAAAACTGCCATATGTCATGGCGGTTTTCTTGTCATTATATACCTCAGCTAACCATTGCTTAAAACTAATAATGAAGTATTTCATATTCCATACTGCTTTTGAAAGTTTAATCATGCAACATTTTATCTGTGTTTCTGCAATCTGCAGGTGCTAATAAACAAAAGAGAAAATTGGAGACATGCAGAAGCTATTTGATATCTGGGATACCAGTTAAATAGTGACAGTGATTTGGTGTTTCTTAATTGTTTCAAAAAGTGCACAAGAACTGGTGTTCAGACCCCAACTCTCCGTCAATGGTTATACCCTGTAATTGGGGACATTCCCATCCTTTCCCCGACAAGCCCCCTGTTCTCATCCTTTCAGATGTGGTTAAGGATACTAATTCAATGACAATATTGTAGGAATTGTTAACCAGTTATTGGTAACAAGGTTGGAACGGAAACTGATTGCAGAATCAGTAATCGCCTTGTCGTTAAAAATCAAATACCGTTATTATCTAGCGTACATTCTTACTTTGATTTTGTAATCTGCAATATAGTGAGTTCTTATTACTGTTTCATCCACATATTTCTACTCTTTAGCCTTTGTTAAAATTACAATTAATGGTTTCTGTAATCAATTGCTATCTTTATTTTTACTGACTTATTATTTTTATAAATTAGTTTGACAGATGTTTTGTATTGATACAGCTACTGTGATCGGGTTAGTATGTTTTATGGACACTAGGAATTTTTTGGAAATTTATTTTCCTTAAAATATCATTTAATTATGGCTTCACTTGATCACAGTCTGTAATCTCATTGGTTCTTTTCTGTAGTGAGAAACATGTCAACTTGTTGAAAAAATGGGCCAGATTTTAGATTTTTACTTGCCGTGTCAGCATTTTCCTACAGTACAATTATCATTCAGAGGCTAATGGAAAGGCAATCTCAGATTTGGAAGGATTAATTGGTCTTCACTGAAAATACAAAAATAAAATGTCCTTGATAAGGAACTAAATTATAAAATTTGAGATAAACATCTCCGTAATAAATACCTCCTGTTGACAATCATGTCTTTTTAAATGTGACTTAACAAGCAATGTGTTTCCTCCGTAATTAGTCTGATGAAGGGGTAACTTAGTGGTGTAGGAATAGTTCAGGAGTCTCTGGGAAGCGATTTTGCCTTCCAGCTAATGACAACTCGTATTGAAACAAGCATTGGTGTCAGGTGACCACTAGGTTTTTGATTTTGAAGAGGAGTGGTTATTTTTTTCCATATCAGCGATCATTATTATATTGGTTAATTGTTGTATAAATATTGTTTTAAGTGAATCCAAATTGAATGTGTTCCCTGAGAATTGTTTCATTTTGTTAAGATATGGGTATACTTTCATTCATGGATATTATCATCAAGAAATAACAACCAAATGATTCCTGCACCCCTAATTGGGAAGCATGGAATCTATAGCTCTCCAGTTGAATTAATTTGGGAAAGGACGATATTTTTGAATGATTATTTTGAACATGATATATTCCTTATATTTAGGTGCATTTTTGAGAGTTGATTTTAATCAACTCTCCTATGCAGTTACTCTGACAAACCGAAAGTGAAACAGTGTTTGGACCAAAGCACAAATCATCGCCGCTGACAAGAATTAGTTCTTGAGAATAATTGATAAATTAGAAATAATGTATGCTAAAGCATTGTTTTTCAAGGAAACATATTTATAAATACCTTGAAAATAGTCAGATTTAAAATGGTACGAACAATTTAGATATTTTTTGTGGTTGTATGTATTCTTACGCCAGAGTTTAATATAGTCTCGTTCAACTCGACGCTCTGCTGTCTCCGTAAATCTCTGACAAACAGAGAGTCTCTCTTGCTTGTCGGAGATTAACGGCGACAGCTGAGTGTTTGGTTGAACGAGACGAGAGTTCAATATTGCTTGGATCCATAAATTCTACAGAAATATTTCTATCACTGATACATAGTTTGATTGAATTTATTCTATCTTTAAATATTACTTACATGTAACATGATTCATATGGGGTTTTATCAACATTCTTGTGTCGAAAAAGTCCAAAAATTCATACATGTATTATAAAAATGTGCGTAATTCAAATACAGATTAGAAACTACCTGTATTTATCTTGCAAAATAACATATCATTGATTTTAAAATATATAACCTAAACATCGATAAAATCAACTCCCGCCAGTTCTTCAGTACTTTGATTATAGGTAGAGGTTTGGAAATTAATAGTTGGCCATAACATTAAAAATGACATTTGGTTGTTTGGCTTCAGGGGAGTTGTCTCAAATCTAGTATCATCAGATTATCTTCACTCCTATAAAAGAGGGTGATCTAGTGTATTAATCAATTGTAAATGAATAGTACATGTTCCAGGGAAAGATAACTCTTCCATTATGGGAAGTGAAGCTTTCACAGACAGTAAATGGAGATAATTTAAGTGTATTTTTTCTGTAATTGATTTTAGCATTTTCATAAATCTCCAAGCTTGGAAATCTACTCCATGGCCAAAGGGCACCTTAGCTGGTGCTTTGATCCATTCCGCAGCCTTTCTTGTGATTTTATCTCTCATCGGAAAGCGCTACCAAATTATTGGATTTCCACAAACATGTAGAATTTGATTTAGTAGATTTGGATGAAGATGTTTAGCTGGTCATTCAGCCCCTTTGACAGGCTATTTTTGTGAGGTCTGATCTATTAGTCAGTAATGGATAATTTTAAAGAACGCCTCTCTCTCTCAGAATTTATATATAACACTTCCTGTCAAGACTCAGCCTAGAATTATCCCTGTGTTATACATACTTGGGTATTTCCCACAGGTTTCTCATTGAATTGAACGAATATACAAGTCTTCCAAAAGACAAAACAAATGTTTGTCTTGAAGTAATCACCAAATATCAAAGTTAATTTCTAATATTTAGAAATGATTGAAATCAATGATTGCATTTACATCTTTAATATATCAGCACAGTTTTGTTTTTTAGGGAAAAATAAAGTTTGGTTTATCAAATGATTTTTTTTACAGTTATGCTTTGCATTCTATTGGCCTCATTTTATTGTAATAATTTTGTAATGTAACCAAACGACTATATACGGTTTGAGCCTAAAACGGCCCCCTAAAATGAATATCAACATTATACTGTAATTCTCTGTTTTCTTTGTACAAATATACATTTGAAGTTTATTCATAATTTTCATTTTGAATAAAGTGCCCACAATTTAAAAATATGACATCATAAAGTTCACCTTTTCTCGCCATTTTCGCATTTTTATTGTAAAAAGGCTAGTTTTCAAGCAATTTTTCTTCAAGAAAACATTGAGCGATTGCTTGAACAAACAAAATATTTTCACCAAAGATGTAGCTTTTCAGTACTTATAAGGGACAAAAATTTTGTTCTTGTTCAAAGCATCGCTCTATATTCCCATTCAAAAAAAAGATAAGAAAAATGTCAAATAATGACTGATTTTGATTGAATTATTAAAATAGCGTCACTTCTGACGTCATATACTGCCAATGAGTGCAAATAAAGCTAATATATATGTGAAAATATAGTTTGTATCAACTTTTTATAAAAATAACCCAATAATTTAATGTACCTGAAACACTTTAATAAATGGCGAATCATGGGGGCCAAATTTGATTAATATCATATATAGTTCTTTATTTAATTAAAAGCAAAAGAAAACCCAGGATGCCCAGATGAGAGCAGCTGCCTTGTCTCGAGAGCTCGAGTTGACCAAAGCAACAAATGAGAAACAGAAATCTCAGATCTCACAGCTACAGGAGCTGCTCGCCAACAGGGAACAGCAACACAGGTAATAAAGAATAGCCACACAGGTAATAAAGAATAGCAACACAGGTGTTGAAAAATAGCAACACAGGTAATAAAGGATATTGAAGGATAGCAACATAGGTAATAGGTCCAGTAAAGCAACACAGGTAATAGAATACAGCAACACAGGTATTGAAGAATAGCAACACAGGTTAAAGGTGCAGAACAACAGAATAGATTTTAAAAAATAACAACATGAAAAATAGGTCTAGAACAGAAACACAGGTTATGAAAAATAGCTAGACAGTTAATAAGTCCAGGATAGCAACTTAGGTAGTAAAGAGAAGCAACACCAGTAATAAGTCCTGAACAGCAAAATAGGTAATACAGTATGAAGACAGATACAGAACAACACATGTTGTAGGTTCAGAACAGGCGCACCAGTAAACAACAAAGATGATTTATTAAAGGGGCATGGTCACGATTTTGGTCAAATTCTATTTTAATGTCTTTATTATTTACAATGCTTTAGAAATGCATTTTTTATGATCAAATAAAATTTGAGAGTCACTCGTAGAGTTATAAGCAAGATACAGGGCTCACAATTCTTTGTCATGTAAACAAGGCTCGTGCTCTTCTTTGTTTGCATAAGTTCAATATACCAGTAAAAAATCTTTTTCCAACTTACCGGTATTTGTCAATCTTTTTATTCATTTTAAGCATAGATAAACAGTTCTTAACATTTAATAAATTCGGTTTAGGTTTAAAATTGAAATTTTTACTTCAACATTCAAAATGTAAACAAACGCTTTGTTTACATAAGTTAACCAAGAATTTCAAGCTCTGTAACAAGCTTATAACTCAACAAATGACACTCAAATTTCAGTTGCCTATTAAAAATGCCTTTCTGAAGCACGTTAAAATCGGAAAAAAAATTTTTGACCAAAATCGTGACCATACCTCTTTAAGAACAGCAACACATTAAAAATCCAGAAAATCAACAAAGATGTTGTATCCATAACAGCAACACAAATGATTAGAAATATAACAGATAATGTCCATAGAACAGCAACATAGATAAGTATTCAGGTCAGCAACACAGGTCAGCAACACAGATCAATTCCTCTCTCAAACACACTGTTTCAGGGGCAGATTAAAGAAGTTGACACTTTTGAGAAAAACCTTTTTTCCTTTCAAAAGACTATCAAACAGCATGATATTACATTAAAATTTAGTACAATTGATTGTTATCTGTATTGACAACATTTGTTTATTTTAATTTGTACTTTTAGATAGAGAAATGAATTAAAGGTATTACCTCAATGAAATCAAAATTTATATGCATATAAACTGGGTTGGAACAGATTACCGTAAATTCCTAATTAAACACGAGGAATTAATATATGCGTAAAATTGCAAGAAACCTATCTCGCGAATTTTAATTTTCAGACATGTAAACTACATGAAACTAATAGTAAATTTTGTTGCTATTTTTGAGTCATCAGAATGTTTCATTATGATATCAGGATATTGAATTGTGTATTTAATAGAGTAGGATGTGCAGTTGTTTCAGACACAGAGCGAGAAGTAATTTGTTACAGAAACAACACTGATAGTGATAGGAACACAGAGAAATAAAATATTGCAGCCAAGTCAAATTAAAGGCCATAAAAGTACTACTGTAACAGCTAGCATTCAATAGTTCAACCAAGCCCTAAAGAAAGCCAATACTCAACCAGTTGATTGATTCACATGCCTGGGAAAATAGATATATTTTTGTATTTGATAAGGATCTTTTTTAATATAAATGACAAAACAAGTGTACATAATCAAGAAATGTTTACTTTTAAATATAAAACAGTTTGATGACATCCTGCTCAAAACTTGACCCAGTCATGCAAAAAATGTGGTTAATTACCATAATCCATGGAGATGATGAGTTTATGAATGGACAGTTTTAAGAGAGTCAAGGTCTTCATATGCCGCTGTAATTAGGTCAGATGGAATGGGATGAAATTGGTACCGACTTCTGATGGCCAGATCCTATTTGGCTGATAGCTGTGTTAGGACCAATTACTCTGTTACCCCATATACAACTAAAGTGGAAGCATCTATTTTCATTTTATCAAGATCTTGTTGATCACTTGACTTAGTTTTGTGAAAATTGCACCAATTATCATGTTTCCCTTTCTTTCTTGTTGCAACATTTCCTGCATTCTAAGTAAATAACTGTCACCCACTGATGATATGGACTCTTGGTTCCATTGACCAGACTCATCTAATCATCTCAGTTATTTTACAGTTTTATAAGGTTCATTTTCCTGAATGGTACTAAATATAAGTCAGGGGACTATAAATACCGAGTTATTTGGTACTAATGAAGTTTACACCCTGGTATGTCTCCATTAGGTATAGTAGTTCATGACTGGTGAACGTCAGTGCCTGAAAAAACTAGTGGAAGCCATTCTAGGTGATTCAATCAAGAAATAACAAGTCGGGATAGAAATTAGACAGGCCTCTTATTAGCTCTCCCAGAAAAGTCATTACTAGTAGTGAAGTGCTGTGTTGTGACGAGGGACGCTACATCTCTTCTCCAATCTTATTTGCTAAAATCCTGCAGTGGCTAGTTTATCAAGTGGTAAAACTGAAAAGTATGCAAATTTATTGGTCCACTGTGCTAGGAACTTGTTTAGTAATGGTTGCTTTTAGCTTCATGAAGTAGAGCTGGTCATTTGGAATCATGCACTTATGTAGAATTAAGTTAGATGAACAAGGTTTTTGCTCTGCAATATATCTTTGTCCATCTCTAGGAATTAATACAAAACTACAACAAATGGATCGAATAAGAAAATGAAGCGGACTTTCGATAGGTTGAAGACGTTGTATGTGACTAGCATTCGCAGCATTCTGACAGCTCCAAAAGAAATATGGGAATGAAACAATTGAACAAATGAAATTCCACATTTGGGCTTGTATTGGAGCGTTGAGGTTACAAGGGACCACAAGACTCTTAATGTCGAGCTGCTATTTCAGACTTGTGGTGAAGTGAATTAAATCAAATTAAGTCCCATGCAGGCAAACCACATAATACGAGATTCCCCACCGCCTTGACGATTTTTCTCTGCATCAGCCTCTGACGTCTAATCCTACTGACACAAGATTATCACCCTGTATTTGATAGCGCTGTGACAGAAATACCTACAGAGCACCACATTCTGACTTGTACAAATTATTTTAATGTATTTGAATCCTACACTGCTCCCACAGTCCCAGTAATAACTAGCCCTTATTTCTGTAATGCCTTTATTTGTACCCATAAACACTTTTCTTTACAACTATTTAGCCTTGTCATAGCGATATTTAATATTTCCTGTTATGACCGTTTTCTACAAATTTCGATATCAACTGAGATAAAAATTGTTTTCAGAGCTTTGAAATGACAACCTCGGTTAATTTTCCCATAAATATGTACCACAATTATTATTTTTCTTGACCCAAAGTAGCTTATTTTTATTGTTGTGGGTCAATACCATACATAAAGATCTTTTAAAGGCATTGCAGATGTTTTATTAATGTACAAATGTTAAATATTCGAATATAAATTTCAGAATATCCTTTAATTCAATTTCATTTTATTTTAATATTAGGATGTCGTACCATTAACATTCTAAATATGTAAGCGTTTCTGAATGATCTTGTCAATGTTACAGATACCATTCTAAATATGTACACTTTTTTTAATGATCCTGTCAATGTTACAGGGAGGAGATGAAGAAGCGATACAGTCTGGACAGCCGTGAGTTACAGGAAGTGATCGCAGAGCAGGTCAAGAAGGCAGAGAAGAACTACAGTATGGAGGTCAAGTCCCAGAATGACAAGTAAGTCGTCAGGCAGAGAAGAACTACTGTATGGAGGTCAAGTCCCAGAATGACAAGTAAGTCGTCACACAGAGACGTCATTCAACAAATCTCTCTCAGGTTCATCACCCAACATGGCCACACCCTATAGCCATGGCCACACACTATAGCCATGGCCACACCCTATAGCCATGGCCACACCCTATAGCCACCCATCAAAAAGTGCTGCTACCCTCATTGACTCAGGAACAGAACCTTCCTTCCAAATTTTTTAATTTCAAATTTGATCTGAGAAGTGTTTATGAAAAACAACCTTTTCTAAAGTTTAATAGCTAAAAATACGAAAAATATACTCAATCTGAAATAAGAAACAGGGATGCTTTATAAATGGATTACCGGTACTGCTTATTTAAGAGTGTTTATGATTTCGTGTGTTAAAGGGGATTGAGGATCAGAAAAAGTTGTGGTGTGTCTAAATTTTAGTCCTGTCAGTCTCAATGTGCGTTTGTTATGTTATACTTGATCTTATTCCAAGGTGATATTGTTTCTATTTTCGTGAGAAGGATAGTTTAGAGAGATGAATGAAACTCTTGGCAAACTTGTGCATGAAGTGTCAAATATTATTTAAGACTGCATGAAGTATTGCAAACAATTAATGCTGTGTTAATTGACCCCACTAATTAGATTACATCACCACAACAATAAGTTGTGGATCGTATTCTTAGAGAATTCAGTGGGCAGCAGCTGAGGAAGGGGTTAAGTAAAACTGTTTGTTTGGGCTGATTATGTATAATAAACACATTAATCCGGATTAGCTGGGAGAGAAAGCAAGCACTTGCTTGGCTGCCATCTTCTGTTGTCTGGTCTAGGACACATGGAGCCCCACACAATTAAAGCTTCCAGAAAAAACCCAGTTATCTCGCCT
The DNA here is from genome assembly GCF_025612915.1 of Magallana angulata. Classification (NCBI taxonomy): domain Eukaryota; kingdom Metazoa; phylum Mollusca; class Bivalvia; order Ostreida; family Ostreidae; genus Magallana; species Magallana angulata. The sequence continues at coordinate 4,493,537 of NC_069116.1, read as the reverse complement.
CTAATTGTATATTTATGTCAGCACGGCTGCTAGTCTTCTTTCATTTTGCCAGAGGTATTATTTCAAACAGCATTTTTCTAAACATTTTTACTGTCATATTTAGGACAAAGTTATCATCTCCTAACAAACAAACCAAATTGTCAAGACTTGTCACAATAGAGTTTTTAAGAATTATGAAGAAGTTTACTGGTACCTATTTTGAAAAGGAATTGTCAAATCTTTGCATTTTTTTGTTCATAAGATCTTGAGCATTGCTTACCGAAAATTCTTAAATTATCTATTGAAATACTCTGTGAAAAATACATACAATTCAAACCTGGCACATATTGTTCATTTCATCTTAAAATCTTATCAGTTCTTTAGTTTGTAGAAAGTATACCCCAACCACCAACCCTACCTCCAGAAAGAAACTGGAGAAATTGACATATATTTCCTTTTAAAGAAGTCAATATCCTTTTAGAGTTCAGAAAAGATCTGTTGTTTGCATTGGAGTGAGAGTTCACAGAGTGTAAACTCAGCGGGCAAACTCGGCTCAGCTGTAGTGGTAAGGTGACACTGGGGTGAGAGTTCACAGAGCGTAAACTCAGTGGGCAAACTCGGCTCAGCTGTAGTGGTTAGTTGACCGATTAGAGACTATCACCAGCTCAGAACACTGCTGGTGCAGCCCTGTGAGGTCCCTACTGATCAGATCACAAGGGTCATTGAAACAAAATCTACTAAGGCAATTAACAGTATACATATTCTGAGCAGAAGTTCGGCAATGATATAGCTGTAATTCTCAATAGTATGAAAACAGATTTCCATTCTTGAAGAGGACCACTGTGTGTAGAGATCTCTGATAACAAGGGATAAAGGTATTTTAAATTTAACAAAAATGAAAGCAAGTTTATGTGCTCATTGTACTTTGGTAATTTTTTTCATTGATTTTCTTTGATTTCAGAGTGGACTTGTTGTCAAAACAATATTCTGATCTAGAGGATGAGTTCAGAATGGCCTTGCAGATTGAAGCAAACAGATTCAAAGAGGTAGGTCTTCATCTGATTATGATTAACAGAGGGTTCAACAAATATTGTAAGATTTTAGACCTCTAGGTCAGGGGTTCATGTCCCTGGGCCATAAAACTTGGATAAGTTTACTTTTGGTCTCAGTCTCACTTTTCAGCTGTATATATTCTTTCTGAATTGATGAGATCAAGATCAAAAGTGAGCTTATTTAAGTTTCTTGGCCTGGGGCTAGGTGTTGGGGCAAGGCTGTGATGATCAAATACATAGCAAAAATATATGGATTTATCACAGAATCTTCTCAACCCCTGGACATCTAGATGGCAAACTAAATGCCTTATTAGGATAAGCAAGGAAGCTGTCTTTCAGATTCAAAGCCTGTGTTGTAGGGAGTGGAGTCTTAACACATGCTCCCTCCTTGCTCCCTCCAGTCTGTAATTAGGAGTCCATAATTTTGTTTGCCTTTTCTCAATGCTCTTCCAATTGTACTGTTCTGTTATGTTTTTAGGGCTAACTATAACTCTGCCATGAGCTGGAATATTGTTTAATTTGACGTTTGGGAAAACTAACTTCCTGGCCAAGTCCACCTCTATGATTAGCTCCAAGTCTTGCCCTCCATCCAACATTATGTCTGTATTGTCATTCTTCTGTCAGCTGTTATTTCACTCTGTCACACAAAATGTTTGAATACTCTTCAGATCTACACATCTTTTATTTATGTTATGATCAATTTGATAATGCACTGAATATGGTATCTCTTTTGTAAACTTGCCCCCCCCCCCCCCCCACACACACACACAGAACTCCACTTTTATTTTATGAATTGTACAATATCCTGAATGCTATTCAGATCTAAGGAATTTGGTTAATTATTTATTAGACTGGGCAATTTAGTTTCTAAAATACCAACGCTGAAAAATTTTATCAAGAATAAATTTGAAATAAATGCAGCGGTGGTTAGAAGCTGTGTGGTCTGGGTGTGTGTTGGACTGATGGTGTTGATATTTGCCCAGTACTTCTAATTGTCTGTACCTGTACCAGTGTGTGACCCCGCGTGAGGCAGGAGATGAGAGGATGCACTAGACACAAAGATTACCCCCACATCACAGGCTAGGCAGCCTACCACTCACCTAGGCTTGTCACAGCCTCGGAAATCAACAACACTGACACCAGTTTATTTCACTTAGGGGAATCCTAAACTATCCCATTTGTAGCTAATATTACAACTGCCATTACAAGCTTGGTTAATTATGAAACCATCAAATTATTTATAACGTATTAAATGGTGATTATTTTTTATTTTGGATTTTTGCTAACCAAGCAAATAAATTGTATTTATGTATGGGTTTATAGCTCACCTGAGCTGAAAGCTCAAGTGAGCTATTCTGATCACATTTTGTCTGTTGTCCATCTGTCCGTCTGTCTGTCTGTCCGTAAACTTTCCACATTTTCAACATCTTCTCAAGAACTACTGGGCCAATTTCAACCAAACTTGGCACAAATCATCCTTAGGCAAAGGGGATTCAAAGTTGTGAAAATTAAGGGTCACACCCGTTTTCAAGGGGAGATAATTAGAAATTAATGAAAAATTTCGAGGAATTTTCAAAAATCTTCTTCTCAAGAACCAGAAAGTCAGGAAAGCTGAAACTTGTGTGGAAGCATCCTCAGGTAGTGTAGATTCAAAGTTGTGAAATTCATGACCCCCGGGGGTAGGGTGGGGCCACAATGGGGGGTCGAAGTTTTACATAGGAATATATAGAGTAAATCTTTAAAAATCTTCTTCTCAGAAACTAAACAGCCAGGAAAGCTGAAACTTGTGTGGAAGCATCCTCAGGTAGTGTAGATTCAAAGTTGTAAAATTCATGACCCCCAGGGGTCGGGTGGGGCCACAATGGGGGTTGGAATTTTTACATAGGAATATATAGAGTAAATCTTTAAAAATCTTCTTCTCAGAAACTAAACAGCCAGGAAAGCTGAAACTTGTGTGGAAGCATCCTCAGGTAGTGTAGATTCAAAGTTGTGAAAATCATGACCCCCGGGGGTAGGGTGGGGCCACAATGGGGGGTCGAAGTTTTACATAGGAATATATAGAGTAAATCTTTAAAAATCTTCTTCTCAGAAACTAAACAGCCAGGAAAGCTGAAACTTGTGTGGAAGCATCCTCAGGTAGTGTAGATTCAAAGTTGTAAAATTCATGACCCCCAGGGGTCGGGTGGGGCCACAATGGGGGTTGGAATTTTTACTTAGGAATATATAGAGTAAATCTTTAAAAATCTTCTTCTCAGAAACTAAACAGCCAGGAAAGCTGAAACTTGTGTGGAAGCATCCTCAGGTAGTGTAGATTCAAAGTTGTAAAATTCATGACCCCCGGGGGTAGGGTGGGGCCACAATGGGGGGTTGAAGTTTTACATAGGAATATATAGAGTAAATCTTTAAAAATCTTCTTCTCAGAAACTAATCAGGCAGGAAAGCTGAAACTTGTGTGGAAGCATCCTAAGGCAGTGTAGATTCAAAGTTGTGAAAATCATGATCCCTGGGGGTAGGGTGGGGCACAATGGGAGGCTGAAGTTTTACATAGGAATATATAGAGTAAATCTTTAAAAATCTTCTTCTCAGATTCTAATCAGCCAGGAAAGCTGAAACTTGTGTGGAAGCATCCTCAGGTAGTATAGATTCAAAGTTGTGAAAATCATGACTCCTGGGTGTAGGGTGGGGCCACAATGGGGGGTCGAAGTTTTACATAGGAAAATATAGAGTAAATCTTTAAAAATCTTCCTCTCAGAAACTTATCAGCCAGGAAAGCTGAAACTTGTGTGGAAGCATCCTCAGGTTGTGTAGATTCAAAGTTGTGAAAATCATGATCCCTGGGGGTAGGGTGAGGCCACATTGGGGGGGAGGGGTGTTAAAGTTTTACTTAGGAATATATAGAGTAAATCTTTAAAAATCTTCTTCTCAGAAAATAATCAGCAAGATGATTCTTTATAATTGTTAAGACTTTGGCTCCAGGACAATTCTTTGGCCTCACAAGAAGGTTCAGAGTTTGATGTAGCTAAATATCCCATATATAAACAATTGTAAAGGATCTTTTTGAGAACTGCAATACTCAACATGTGATATGACTATAAAATTGAAGCAGGCAGCTATTTTTTCATTAGAATCTTTTTGTATTACTGTATTGAGTTATTGCCCTTGATTTATTGATTCTTTATTATTTTGATTAATGCATCCACTGTTAACCAATTATTGTGATGATTATTTTTATACAATAATAAGTATTCAATGTATATAAGTTGTTCTGCATAAGTAGTTTTGGGTTAGGCCGGATTAGTTTGCTTATTTTTTATTTCCAATTTTTAGATACTATGAATTATTTTAGGCCGGCACATATATAGGGACAGTGTCTATTGCATTATGAGGAGTGACTGTCTGGGGTTAACCTTGAACAGGTTTGGATAGATTGAGTCTGTGGACATCCCTGCCCTATCTAATCTTCGTGTTCTTGTTAAGTCTAAGATACAGAGTGTGCGGTCATTCCTGCCTTGTCATTAATACAAGTGTGCGGTCATCCCTGCTTGTATTGGTGGATGCGGCGGAGCACTAGTGTATGGTCATCCCTGCTGGTGTTCTGGCCTTTCTAGCGCAAGAGTGCGGTACTCCCTGCTTGGGTTAGGTTGAGCTGTTGGCGCAAGTGTGTGGTCATCCCTGCTTGCGTTATCCCTGCTTGCGTTAACGTTGGTACCTGTTGAGTTGCGTAGGTGTGCGGTCATCCCTGCCTGCGTAACGTTGAGTCCCAATATATGTGCAGGAGCGGTGATTAAAATCTGCTCTTGTAAATAATGGCAGCAATCAGGGCTATCTGAGTTCCAAGGGGGAAAAATGGATTTTATTTATACAGGATCTACATGTATTATTGTACATTGTACAGGTTGTTTGTATAATGACTCCATAAGCTGACTTTATCATACCTATTGTTCCTCAGGTGAGCGATGTGGCCCATGGGCCTCTTGTTTGATAATGTAGTGTTGTGGTTATAAGAAGTAATTAAGATACATATTTTTTACAATATTTATTTTTATTTTCCACAGCTTCAACATGCATACCAAACAGTGAGTGAGGAGAATGCAGAAAATAAGCAGGCATTATTGGCAGCTCAGCAGAAAGATGAGACATCATCAGCCATGATTAGTGAACTCACACAGGTAAATACGGCCAAATCAACAAGCTCAAAGGGCTCAATTACCTGTATTCCCTTGTAGATTTTTTTTTGTTTGAACAAAAAAATGTACAAAATCAATTGACCATGTGATCAAATTTATTATTAATAAGATAATTAAACAAACACATTGCAGAAGAGAGGAGAAAATGTTGCAGTTAAACTCTAAGTAAGGGGTGCCAAATAAACATTTATTTAATCCAGTGAATAAACTCATGTCAATTAGATAGCTGTGTCATTTACAGTCTGCAACTGTTAAACCTTAATCTCAGTGACATAATGCAACTATCAAACTTATTGTTAGTGACAATTTGTAAACCTTGTTGCAATGACAGCCTACAACTGTCAAACCCTACTGTCATTGACTGTAACTGTCAAACTCCACTGTCATTGACTTCTGTAACTGTCAAACCCTTCTGTCTTTGACAATCTGTAACTGTCAAGCCCTACTGTCATTTACAGTATGTAACTGTCAAACCTTCTGTCATTGACTGTCTGTAACTGTCAAGCCCTACTGTCATTGACAGTCTGTACCTGTTAAACCCTACTGTCATTGACAGTCTGTAACTGCCAAACTTAATGTCATTGACAGGCTGCAACTGTCAAACCCATGTGTAAGGGGCAATTTCCAACTGCCAAACTTGATGTCAATGACAATCTGCAATTCTTAAACTCTATTGTATATTACAATAGGCAACTGTCGAACCAAAGTATCAGTGACACTCCAAATCTTCTGAACCCTCAAACTGCAATTGTCAAGTCAAAGTGTCAGTGACACTCCACATCTTCTAAACCCTCAAACTGCAATTGTAAAGTCAAAGTGTCAGTGACACTCCAAATCTTCTGAACCCTCAAACTGCAATTGTCAAGTCAAAGAGTCAGTAACATTCACATCTTCTGAACCCTCAAACTGCAATTGTCAAGTCAAAATGTCAGTGACACTCCACATCTTCTGAACCCTCAAACTGCAATTTTCAAGTCAAAGAGTCAGTAACACTTCACATCTTCTGAACCCTCTCTCTGCAATTGTCAAGTCAAAGTGTCAGTGACACTCCACATCTTCTGAACCCTCAAACTGCAATTCAAAGAGTCAGTAACACTTCACATCTTCTGAACCCTCAAACTGCAATTGTCAAGTTAAAGTGTCAGTGACACTCCACATCTTCTGAACCCTCAAACTGCAATTGTCAAGTCAAAGTGTCAGTGACACTCCACATCTTCAGAACCCTCAAACTGCAATTGTCAAATCAAAGTGTCAGTGACACTCCACATCTTCTGAACCCTCAAACTGCAATTTTCAAGTCAAACAGTCAGTAACATTCACATCTTCTGAACCCTCAAACTGCAATTTTCAAGTCAAAGAGTCAGTAACACTTCACATCTTCTGAACCCTCTCCCTGCAATTGTCAAGTCAAAGTGTCAGTGACACTCCACATCTTCTGAACCCTCAAACTGCAATTGTCAAGTTAAAGTGTCAGTGACACTCCACATCCTCCGAACCCTCAAACTGCAATTGTCAAGTCAAAGTGTCAGTGACACTCCACATCTTCTGAACCCTCAAACTGCAATTTTCAAGTCAAAGTGTCAGTGACACTCCACATCTTCTGAACCCTCAAACTGCAATTTTCAAGTCAAAGTGTCAGTAACACTCCACATCTTCTTAACCCTGAAACTGCAATTGTCAAGTCAAAGTGTCAGTAATACTCCTCATCTTCTGAACCCTCACTCTGCAATTAACAAGTCAAAGTGTCAGTAACACTCCACATCTTCTGAACCCTCAAACTGTAATTCAAAGTGTCAGTGACATTCTGCCATTGTCAAGTCAAAGTGTCAGTAACACTCTGCTATTGTCAAGTCAAAGTGTCAATGACACTGCAGTTGTCAAGTCAAAGTGTCAGTAACACTCTGACATTGTCAAGTCAAAGTGTCTAGACACTCTGCATTTGTCAAGTCAAAGTGTCAATGACACTCTGCATTTGTCAAGTCAAAGTGTCAATGTCAGTGACACTCTGCATTTGTCAAGTCAAAGTGTCAGTGACACTCTGTATTTGTCAAGTCAAAGTGTCAGTGACACTCTGTATTTGACAAGTCAAAGTGTCAGTAACACTCTGCATTTGCCAAGTCAAAGTGTCAGTAACATTCTGCAACTAATGTCATTTACAGTTTGCAACAATCCAACCATAGTGTTAAAAAACAATTTTCAACTTTCAAACTGTTAATTACAATCTTAACTAAGCTGTCAAACCCAAGTGTCATTTACAACTTGCAACTGTCAAACCCTATTGACATTTATAATCTGGTCAAAACATTGAATTTGCAGCTGTCAAATTTCAGTGTAAAGCCATAGTGTCAATTTTAATTTGCTTCTGTCAAAACCTTGCAGTAAGGCACCTGTCAAATCCAAGTAAAGGAATTTAAAAATATGGAAATGTTTAAAAAAAAAGAAGGTTAGAAAGGTATAAATATCTCTCACTGTCTTATCATTGATGTTTAAAGGTTAAAGCTGTATTGTATTTAATACACCAAAAAATGTTTAAACATTTATGTATGTTGGAAATTAAAGATGATGGGCAAATGCTGTCAGTGACCTTGACCTTTCACATTTTGCCATAATACAACAGGGCTGCGTAGCAGCTAGTCTAGCTGCTATGTCATAGATGTCTTAGTCTATTGCATGGACCGCTAGTTAAGCTGCTATGTCTCTGATTTGAAGTTGGAAATATTCAAATAAAAACTTATTACATTGACATATTTTGTCAATTTCAAGCGGAAATATAAATGAAAAAATTCATAAATAGGATGAAAAAATATCACTAAATGAAATAAATTTCATATTTGTAACAGTAGTAACTAAAGAAGCCATCTTGAATTTGATGCCTAGCTTTAAAAATATATGCTACAAATTTCTACGTAGTGGCTAGGCTAGCTTGTTGTTTAACAGTATAGCAGCTACATAACAGGAACGATTTAGAACGCACCCCAGTTTTAAGTCAGATGAACAAACTTTGAGGGACATGAACACAGTTGAACGACAAACCTTATAAAGACTTGTTAAGATGCATGCAAAAGTAAATGAGTAATGTTCTTATTCAAGAAGAGTTTGCTTTTACACATGAGGAATTAGGTAAATTATTCAAGTTGCTAATCCTAAGTCTGTTGTTTACACTGTAGCAATCATCAGAAGTTTGTACAAGTAGTAACTGCCTTTGTTGCTGCTTAATTAGAGCATTTTGTTTCAGTGAAGCAAAATCACATCTTTGTTCAGGTTTTTTTTTACAATTAATGATCCATGAGTCGTACTTTTGTGAATGGAACCAGCCCCAGTTTCATGTCCATTGAAATCAGGGTATATTTGTGTTTTATTCTAATTTGCTTGTACTTTTTGCCGAGTCTTAATTCCTTTTGTACTTTATCCATCGACTGATCTTATATGTCAGATGGGTGTCGAGATAGTGTAAAGCTAAAATTGTCTCCCCTGAAGTATTGTCATGGAAATCGTGTTAATTGAGTTTAAATGTGATTCTGCGGCTGGAACGGACATCCCAGCATGTTTGTTTGTGTCGTGTTAACATCCAGCTTTGTTTTGGTTTGTGTTTTATTTCTTTGTTGGTCCATTTTTTTTCTCATGTAAACATATTCAAGACTAAAACCTTTATACTGATATGGAATATTTTATTGAAAAGTAAAGTAATGATCCAAAATGCTTTGATTAAAAAAATTATTAAAGGAAATGTTGCAATTTTAAAATCAGAAAGAAGGGCAACCCTTCAATTTATGATTAACTTTTTACCTGTATTGGCATTAATTAGAACAGTTTGAATTCATAGACTATTCTACTTTTTTAATTTCACAACTCAGTGAACTATAAATTCCTGTTGACACAGAAATGTGTTCTAATTATCAGCAGAACATAAATCAGTCCGTCCCAATGTCTGCAATGGTTCCTCAGAGACAAATAGCAGCCACATGGAAAACACTTAATATTCCTGATCATCTTTCATACAGTAGTTTTGCCTGAAGAACCCATGGAAAGAGTTTCTGGCAGAGCTTTTCTGGAAACTTGTTAAATGATTGGACAAGGTTTGCAAGATTGGATGGAAAATAAGTTTGATTTGAATGAGAGAAGGCGACATTGAAGTTTTGTGTCATTTTCTGTCTCATGACTCATACATGTTTTTCTTTGCTGCATTGTTACATGTTGGAAATTTAAACAAGGATTGATTAGTTTAACTTGTGACTTGGGAAAATTTATCTGTAAAATGCATAACCATATTTGATTGTAATCATTCACTTTGCCAAAGATTTAATAGGTAAATGATGTAAATGAAACAATTGATGTTACGTCATATTTCACCAAACTATGTCATTTTGCCCTGGAAAAGAGCAGTACTGCAGTTTTTATGAAGGGGTCTATTGTTTATAGATTGTGTCGTCAATTATTTTTAAGGGTCATTATGATGGCAGAAAAAATAATCATGGTCATCACAGTATTTTTTAATTTCTCTGTTGCTTAGAAATACTTGCAAATAACTTACGATAACATTTTAGTTCTGTTCAAAAAGGATTTAGAGAAACAAGATAATACTGCTGTAGTCTAAAGAAATACTATTTTATACATGTTTACTGAGAACAATTATCTTGTGCCCCAATCACCTTCAACAATAACAAGTATGCCTCATTAAAAAGCTGATTTAAAAAAAAAAACATATTAGTCCTACGTTATTGCATTCCATGTTTCTATAGATATTTATTTTCTGAAGACTCGCTCATTTCTGAATGATTTTTGATATTCTTCCTCTAAATTTGATCTCACTCATTTCCTAATGATTTTCATCATTATGATAACGACTCTTAACTCACACCCAGTACCAATTAGTTATTACTTGGATTTCCTATTTTTCTGATCACATTGGATGTGTGAAATTATCCAAGAGTTCAGGTGCCCCTCGGTGAGGACATCCAACTCTGACTTCATTTATTAATTAGTTTTTTCTCAGAAGAGTTTGATGCTGTGAGTTAGATGATGCTGACGTGCATTTACAGGTCCAGCGGCCATTGCTGATGACATCACAACAACACACCCCGCAGGATTAAGTCAATCATCCTATCTATTGGCTGGCTGAGCTCACTTCCTGTCAAAGGTGCCGAGATACTTAGTCTCCAGTAGAACTTTGTCAGCAGCGGAAAAGTACAAGCTCTCAAGTGGAAAATTGGTTAAGCTCAAAATTATTTTGTGTATGTAAAATTAAGGCTGGAATTTGTAGATTAAAAAACTCTTGAATCTTTGGATATACTTTGAAAATCTACATTGTGAAGATAGTTTAATACCCTGCATCCGAGTTCACAAATATGTTAGTTAGATTTTAACTTTTATCTTTATTGCACTTTTAGATTTACCCTGCAATGAAATTCAACTCAAAGCTATTTATGGTTGTAATCAAATGAATTTATAAATCCAAGCAGACTTTGACTGGTTTCTATTTATGCACAAAGCTGGAGTAGGAGAAAATTGTAGTAGAGCGTTAATACTCACAAGATAAATGTCGCCAGGCCTAACCACTGCAAGATTTTCAAATAATTACAAAACAAAAACAATCAAAAGAAACAGAGGAAATTAATTTCTGTGGTGACCTTTTGATCGACTGATTGTGGTCTTAATTTCTGACTGTTGTCTTGTTTTTAGATATGATGTGTGGTGTTTATTAGGTGTAAGGTAAATGACTTGATCTTAGAGGTGATTACCAGGGTACATACAGAGATTGTTTATTAATCTCAATCTGTCAGTTCTAATAGTGTGGACGTCCTTACGAGTCATCTGATTTTTACACCTGCCCTGCTCCTCTCAGCGGAGTCCTTGTTTTCGCTCCATAATTTCCTTGCATGTCATTCTCAGAGTTATGGCATATTTGGGTTACTTCATTGCTGCTTAATACTGGACACCGCGGTGTGGTGAATTGCTGCAATCTCTTTCCCTCCATGCCATCCTACATAATTTACCCTGACCACTGATTTTACAGCATCCATTTTTAGATCATCTTAGATTCCTGTGTACCACTGTTTGGAGAGGCTTTCCAGGTTTTCTGAACCATTTTGTCTCTTTTTTAGGCCCCAGGATTGCCTTTTTGACTTCCCCTGGTCTGAACTTTGATTGATTTTGTCCCTGATTTCTGAAAGACACAGACAGTAAATTAGGCTAATAATGCAGCTTAATGTGGATTAAGCCTCAACAAGAGCTTGGATTTGTGGGATAAGACAGGCCACTTAAGATTTATTGTTGGAGGCTGCTAAATCCAGGAAGCATTCATTATTGTTCTATAATCTTTTACACAATCATAAACCTGCATAAACTATATCTGTCAGTGAGCATTCAACCTACACAACTTTAAAACTTAATGTAACTTTACTACATCCTTTTTCATAACCTTAATTTTCAGATTATACAAGAATTCAGACAGTCTTTAAAGTAATTATATGTTATCGGACTATTTCCTCCACCAAGGCCAAACAGAGACCATATATAGACTGCACTTGAATATGAATTAGCTTCATCAGATAATATTTAACTTAATGGAGGGCTGGCAAGATAATCTGAAAAGTATTGATCTCATATTTATTTTAATAAGTCACAGGTTTTATCATTTCTCACTACAATAACCACTCGTTCTGTGCTGGAACCCCTGTTGAACTTTACAATTAAATCAGAACCAAGTACATGTAAAACCTATTACTTATAATTAATATGTCATCTGAGTCCCTTTTTCTGCTTAGAATGTTTTTATTGAAAAACACTCAGTTAAATGTCATATTTAAAATTTGTGACTAGTTGCTTCCATATGCTTAGATGAGTGCACAAAGGTTACAGGCAGTCTGCGGTGTATTTGAGAGGATGAGATGATGGTTGTTACAAGGACTCAGTTTGTTAGTTGTGGGTGGAGAGATATTATAGAGGAAGCATTATTCTTTGTGTGAGATAAGGCCAGTCTTCTATTGCAATTCACAATTATGCATCATTCATATAAATCAAAAACTAATTGCAACAAGTACAATAGTTTTTTGTTTAAACAAAAATATTACTTGCATATTTTGCTCGTACTGCTAACTGAATGTTGTGTAACTTCAATTTTCCGTAGATTTGCCGGCAAAACTCGTTATATTATGACCTTTTATGTATCTAGGACAGTGTGGTGTATCTATGAAATACATGGTTAAGACTGATTCTTGTGTAGAGGAACCAAAATATCAAAATTCTTTTAGGTTATTGATTTAAATAATGAAAGAAACTTTACAGGTGTCTTTATCTGATGGATGTACATGTACAATGGATGTTTCCCAGACAGTCTGAAAGAATAAATCTAATGGATGTTCATAAAAGACCAAAGAGTTAGTCCTTGATTGTTCCTCTGAAGACTCATACTTTGTTTGTATATTGGTTATTCCTCCAATGATTAGAGTACTTGTTGTATAAAGTACTTGTAGATGGATGTTCATTTGTTATATAAAGTACCTGTACAAAATGGTCGTTCTACTGATGAACATTGTACTTACCCAATGGTTTTTCCACTGTAAACAGTACTTTCACAATGGTTGTTTCACTGATGAACAGAGTACTTTCACAATGGTTGTTCCACTGTAAACAGAGTACTTAAACAATGGTTGTTCTACTGATGAACAGAGTACTTACACAGTGGTTGTTCTGATGAACATAGTACTTTCACAGTGGTTGTTCCACTGATGGACAGAGTACTTACACAATGGTTGTTCTACCAATGAACAGAGTACTTACACAATGGTTGTTCCACTGTAAAATGAGTACGTACACAATGGTTGTTCCCCTGATGAACAGAGCATTTACACAATGGTTGTTCCCCTGATGAACAGAGTACTTACACAATGGTTGTTCCACTGATGAACAGAGTTCTTACACAATTGTTGTTCCCCTGATGAACAGTTTACTTACACAATGGTTGTTCCACTGATGAACAGAGTACTTACACAATGGTTGTTCTACTGATGAACAGAGTACTTACACAATGGTTGTTCCACTGTAAAATGAGTACTTACACAATGGTTGTTCCCCTGATGAACAGAGCATTTACACAATGGTTGTTCCCCTGATGAACAGAGTACTTACACAATGGTTGTTCTACTGATGAACAGAGTACTTACACAATGGTTGTTCCACTGTAAAATGAGTACTTACACAATGGTTGTTCTACTGATGAACAGAGTATTTACACAATGGTTGTTCTACTGATGAACAGAGCATTTACACAATGGTTGTTCCCCTGATGAACAGTTTACTTACACAATGGTTGTTCCACTGATGAACAGAGTTCTTACTCAATGGTTGTTCAACTGATGAACAGAGCATTTACACAATGGTTGTTCCCCTGATGAACAGAGTTCTTACACAGTGGTTGTTCCCCTGATGAACAGAGTACTTACACAATGGTTGTTCTACTGATGAACAGAGCATTTACACAATGGTTGTTCCCCTGATGAACAGTTTACTTACACAATGGTTGTTCCACTGATGAACAGAGTTCTTACACAATGGTTGTTCAACTGATGAACAGAGCATTTACACAATGTTTGTTCCCCTGATGAACAGAGTTCTACACAGAAGTTGTTCCCCTGATGAACAGAGTACTTACACAATGGTTGTTCTACTGATGAACAGAGTACTTACACAATAGGTTATTCCACTAATGAACAGGGTTCTTACACAGTAGTTTTCCTACTGATGAACAGAGTACTTACACAATGGTTGTTCTACATGAGAACAGAGTACTTACATAGTGCTTGTTCTACTGGAGAATAGAGTTCTTACACACTGGTTGTTCCGCTGATGAACAGAGTACTTACACAGTGGTTGTTCTACTGATGAACCGAGTTCTTACACAATGTTTGTTCTATTGATGAACAGAGTACTTACACAATGGTTGTTCCACTGGTGAACAGAGTTCTTACACAATGGTTGTTCCACTGATGAACAGAGTTCTTACACAATGGTTGTTCTACTGATGAACAGAGTACTTACACAATAGGTAATTCCACTGATATTCTCTGTTAGATGAGGTACTTGTTTAGCAGTTGATTTTCTGTTGAATAAAGATTTTTTTCAGTGGTCGATCCTTTGTTAAAAAAAGTTCTTATACAATGGTTGTATGGTTGAAAGATAACCTGAAAAAAAAAATTTAAAACCCCAAATCTACCTACCTTATGTAGTATGTTTTCATAACAAATCTACTTCTTTTTCAGCTTGTGAAAGAACAGAAAGGCAGAATAGCAGAACTATCTAAAGCCAAGCATGAGCAGGGAGCAGAATACAAGGTACGGAGGCCTGTGTCATTATATCATTGTATCAAACAATATAGGTGTCTCATTATATCATTGTATCAAGCGATATAGGTGTTTGTGTCGTTGCTGTATCATATTGCTGTGTAGCATTATTCCCTTGGTATAGTTTGTGTCAATAGTTGTTTGATCTCTGTAACAGGACAGGATTCAGGTGCTGGAAGCCCATGTAGAGGAGGCCAGAAAAAGGATGTTACAGATGGAGCTACTCAAACAGGTAGAGATTAGGGATTGTATAGCTAACTGTTCTGTTCTAGACTGTAGGGTTACTGAAACAGGAAAATTATCAAGGAAAAGGGGTGGGTAACTGTTTTGAAATATAGTATAATTGAAACAGTAAGATAATCAAGGGTACATTGAAGTAGGTTACAGTTCTAAAATGTACAGCTTATAAACAGAGAATCAAGGAAATGGGGAGGTAACACTATGAGAAAGGTATAGTTAAACTTTCCAGAATGTAGAGCCATTAAATCATGTAAATCAGGAAAGTGGGACTTTTCTAACTGAATAGTAGGATAATGCACACACTGTAGGTGCACAGCATTGCAAGCATCCTAGATTTGCAGATTGCTTGTGAAAACATTTTATATGTCTCCTTTTCACTGACAGGTTCAGAAAAACACAAAGATTTTAGCTACAGTATGATGACAATATGTTCTCTTCAAGAAGTACATATATAATTGTTTCTCCTTTCCTTTATTTATTTAAAAAATCAGACAAAACTCTTTCGAATGATGATGTTATTCATATACAAGTAAGCCTTGGGTATAATATATGTATTACATGGGTATTACATTGTATGACATGGGTATTACATATTTATGCCATGGGTATTACATATGAATACCATGGGTATTACATATTTATGCCACAGGTATTACATGTGAATGACATGGGTATAAAATATGTATGCCATGGGTATTACATATGTATGCCACAGGTATTACATATGTATGACATGGATATTACATATGTATGACATGGGTATTACATATGTATGCCACAGGTATTACATATGTATGAAATGGATATTACATATGTATGACATGGGTATTAAATATATATACCATGGGTATTACATATGTATGACATAGTGATGGGCGATTATCGCCGACAATCGAAAGTCGGTCGCTAAATGTCTCCCGATGTCGATGATCGATTAAAATTTTCATAATCGATTATTTTTTAAAAAAATTTGATACAAACGTAAGTTACAAAAATTCTTCGTACGACTTGACTTTTTTCAAACATCGAAACGAAAATAGGTTTATAAACAAAATGGCGGCGCGATGTGCAAATGCCACTTATCAAGATCCCAACAGTAACATGACTCAGGAAATATTTCCATATCCAAATACAAACTTTAAATCCACAGTGTGGAAGTATTTTGGATTGTTGACTTGCTCATTTTCTTGAATAAAAACCTTGAAATGTACTGGTGAAACATTGAAGTGGTATGTCATGTGACTCGGCCAGTAGTAAACTTTCTAGTCACGATGTTTAAATGTTAAATTGTTTTAGTTTAATGCTTTTGAAATAGGATTTGAACTCTGAATTTCAAATTAATTTGTTATATTTTAAATTGTTGATGTTTATTGTTTGAAGTTTGAACTTGCTCCTAACTTCCTAGTCACTATAAATGGTACAATTCCTAGTTTTCTTTTATTCTAACCAGGTGCAATAAATAAGATTGTATGTGCATACATGTAATAATATATAAATTTTATTAACATATTTGATTTGTTTGAAAAAATATTTAATAATTTCAAACAACTGAAACAAGTATATATTACTGTATATACAACGCAAGACGCAAGTTTTTGTTCAGAGTTTCATTCAATTAAACATAATTTGAAAAATTTTGATTATTTAATCAATTATACACTTTCGATTATTTCCGATAATCGATTATGAAAATTTTCTGATTTCCCATCACTAGTACAGTACCCGCAACGTTATTTTTTACAATCCTATCCTATCGTATCGTGTATCAATCCTATCGTATCGTGCGTGTATACTGTTCTATCGTGCGTTAATTCTATCCTATCGTGCGTGTATACTGTTCTATCGTGCGTTAATCCTATCCTATCGTGCGTTAATCCTATCAGGTTTTTCGTTTAATTTCAACAATTCCTCCGTTTATCCTATCGTGTTAATCGTATCGTGACTTTTCATAAGCAAGTAAATTTATTACTAAGTTGCAACTCGTTCGGTGCGCCGAATATTTATCGAACAATAATTGTAAAATCCTATCCAACATTCCGTCAGGATACTAATTTTTAATTTTTTTTTAGATCAAAATTAACCAATATCATATGTAAATCATATCTGTTAACATTGAAAATGAAAAACGACGTTCTTAGGAACAAGGTAACATATTTACCTGTATATCGAATATATTAAATCGTACGCAGAGTGTATACCTGCATAAACCTGCGTAAACATTAACTTTTATGCAATATAATTTTGTTGCATAATATTTTACAGAAACAAAACTATTTATGATATAATTTATATTTAATTAAAACCCGAGTTGTATTTTGAATCCGTTATTTTCCGTGTGATATTTGAATTCAGGCTGAAATGTTCTCGGCAATCAGCTAGGGTGTGTGGTAATGAAACAATGTTTACAAATCATACGCGGAAAGTGCATCTGCGTAAATATTTATTTATAACTTGTCTGTTATAATTCGTTTTTAATGTATCATTTTCTGATACAGAAAGAAATGTACTTATGATAGATTTTATATTTACTTTATAAAGAGTTGGATTTATGTAATTAAACCTGCTATTTTCCGAGTGATTTAATATCGGGCTGAAATATTCGCGGCGATCAGCTTGGGTGTTCGGTAATGAAAACAATTTTAACAATGCAGAAAATTTATTGATCATTAAAGCTCATAATTTTAATTGAAAAAAAATTAACTGGTCATTTTTATACATTCTATAAATGATGCAGCGATGATTAACAACTCGGCAATTGCGACTTAAAAGAAATTCCACATAAATCTTTATTTGTACATGTTCTCTCTCAAATTCTGCCATTATCAGTTTGTTCGTAAATATCGTTTAAAGCGATCATACGTTTATCATGAACATCGTTTATCCTTTCCTATCGTGTATTAATCCTATCATATCGTGCGTGAATACTGTTCTATCGTGCGTTAATCCTATCCTTTCGTGCGTGTATACTGTTCTATCGTGCGTTAATGCTATCCTATCGTGCGTGAATCCTATCCTATCGTTTATCTTGTAAAAAATAACGTTGCGGGTACTGTATGACATGAATATTACATATTTATGACATAGGTATTACATATGTATGCCATGGGTATTACATATGTATGACATGGGTATTATATATGTATGCCACAGGTATTACTTATGTATGCCATGGGTATTACATATGTATGCCATGGGTATTTCATATGTATGACATTGGTATTACATATTTATGACATGGGTATTACATATTTATGACATTGGTATTACATATGTATGCAATGGGTATTACATATGTATGACATGGGTATTACATATGTATGACATGGGTATTACATATGTATGACATGGGTATTACATATGTATGCCATGGGTATTACATATGTATGCCATGGGTATTTAATATGTATGACATTGGTATTACATATTTACGACATGGGTATTACATATGTATGCTTTGGATATTACTTATGTGTGCCATGGGTATAACATATGTATGCTTTGGATATTAGAACCATTTTAACAGGAGCATGGACTTTGGGTAGTTGTGTCAAACAGCACTGTGACGTAGGCCTCTCTATTTCATTGTTAGACACTCAGCCATGGCTCTTTGAAATTAATCAGATTTGTGTGGTTTTTGAGCTAAAACTTCGCAATCGGTACATACTTTGCTTGAAACTGCGTCATTTTAAACTTGTTTTGACGCAAGAAATAGATAGCTACGCCCTATTGAAAGTCCAAGGTCTTGTTAAACTAGTTCTACTTATGTGTGCCATTAGTATTACATACCAGTATGTATGCCATGGGTATAACATATGCATAGACCCTATTTCTTTTGACGTCATAACATCAGTGTCCTTTTTGTAGGCTCTCAAGGTTGTTGGTGAACATCTCACACATTAAATGAGTTAATATAGTGGTTCTATATTGTGTATGAGTTGACCATGGGTAGATTTTGATCAGCATGAATTTTCTATGAATTTCAGCACTTCGTTAAAGTGTTACACAATAAATCATGAGGGTTAATCCTAAAGTAATGTCATAGATGTAAAGCAACAACAAATTGGCACCCGAAATATGTATACTTGAATTTTAATTCAGATCTGAAGATTGCCATGCAAAAAAATAATTAATTCAATATGAGGATAACATGTGACATGTATATAGTACATTCCTGTCATGTAAAGAAAGTCGTAGCATGCCGGCAACATTGTTTCTTGATTTTCTATGTTTTGTTTCAGTTATTTAGAACTTTACAAAAACTTGACATAGATGCATTATTCACACTTAATTGGGTTTTTTTATTATTGAATATATCATTTTTCTTTTCATATATTAAAGAATAATCTATTTGTTTTTTTTTCTACTTAACAATCAGTTAAATCTAAGGCTGTACAAAAAATTATGAGAGGGGCGTTATAACATTGATGATGACGTACGACACCAATTTTAACTTTTCTTTGGTCATTTTGTCTTTCCAACATCTACTTTATTTAAAATCAAGGCTTGATATGCTTTCATTAAATATTACAACCACCTTTGAGGCTTCCTGATCACACTCGTTCACTTTTGTTTGATTTAACATTTTCATTACCTTTCTGCTGATTTGTATCAGTCAAAGCAAATATGCCTTGCATCAGTTTGTGCTTTTGCGGCCTTTAACTCCTCTTTGATCAAGAGATGAAGAACACTGTGTGGATAATTGAAATTAGCAATAATGATTTCAGTTATTCTACAACAGTTTGGAAAAAGTCCATTCTAAAATTTCTTTCAAAATATTGTGTTGTTTGGAGCTTTTCAAATTTTCAACTTTGAAATTCAATCTGAAGTAAAAATGCCAGTTGAAATGCAAATTTATGACATGTTGATATCACCTTAAAATTCATACCGGTACAAAATGTACCAGCTTCAAAAATTGGTGAACTTTATAATAATATATAATTTAAAACAGTATGCAACTTTATTTAAGTACAAGGGAATAGGAAAGATGCTAGTCATTTTGTGTCACAAGTAGCTCAAGTAAGATAACTCATTCAGACTTGAAAGCTTTCATCACAAGTAGATCAAGAGAGGTAACTCCTCCAGACCTGATGCTCTTGGACTTTCCCTATCACAAACTTTGTCAGGTTTAAGGTACCTCACTACACCCAGACTTCAACTTTTTAAGACACTACATCATAAGATGGCGATTTGAATGTTTTATTAAATTGTTTATATCTTTCGATTTGATTGTATATCATCATAGCTAAGTGATTAAAGTATTGGGCTTCTGTACTGCAGATCATGAGTTCGAATCCACTTGAAGCTTTTGTTCATGTTTACTGAAATAAATTTTCGAATAAGTAATTTTTCATCCAAAATTGCACATTTTTTTGCCTATTTGACTTAAAGACTTCTTATCCATTATGATATCTATCATATTCAAGTAGTTTTCTGCTGATTTGAGAAAATATATCAAGGTGTAGTGAGCCTCCTAAAGGTACTAGAATTAAGTGTGGTCTATTTTACTGTGAAGGAAAAGTTTCTCACTATGATAAGGGTTAATGGTACATAGATAACAACACTTAGAGGCAACAGGTGCCCCTTGAAGACTTTTAGGATTCTGGGCATAATCTGAAATCCAGGTCAAGAACGAGTGACAGACATGAGGTCACAAAATGAGAGGTTGAACTGGATATAGTTATCACTGAATTGTTGATGTCTCTTACCTGTGAACAACAATAAATCTGGGGTATACATACCGGTGAACTTTTGACCATATGTATACGCTATAAGTTGATTTTAAATATCATTTACTCTATATCATACTTTTATTCATGACAACTTTAGTTTACAATTTACTTGTAATAAACAAGTTCATAGTGACTTTTTTTGCTATTAAGGGTATGTAGATAACTTAATTAACAAATACCATAGACATTTGATTCAATGAATGCAAGAAAAATCTGCAACATTGAGGTTCACACAAACCTCTCACATTTTTATTCAAAAAAAAAAAAATTAATATTAATATAAGACAATTACCGGTATAAGTGGTAGAGATCTTTTTATTACTGTAAATCTATTTTTATTCACTTGCAAGATTCGCGAGAGCCTGATTGTCACGAAAATTTCTCACCATGAACCAGTATTTGCCATATAGTTGGAATAAAAAAAACCGCTGTAGATAAGGTTTGGTCGCAAAAATTAGTTGTCGCGAACCAGTTCATCTTTGGTAAATCGCGAAATAAAGTCGTCGCAAATAATTGTTGGTTTACAGTATCTATTTTTATTTGTTATATTTTGTTTATTTATTTGCATTTATTTATTTATTTGTGTATATTTCTTTTGGGGTTTTTTTATCCAGGACAAGACTAAACTGCTGGCCCAGGTGGAGGCCCAGGAATCAGTGATCTGTGGTCTGAGGGCGGAGCGGAAACTCTGGGGGCAGGAACTGGCACAGCAAGGTACCCTGGAGCATTTTATCTTCTTAACTAGCTCAACAAAGTATTGAGATAGTTGGAACATTGTTCTACTTAAGCAGCTCAGCAAAGTATTTTTGAGACTAAAGGAACATTGTTGTATTGTATCTGCTTAACTTGCCCAGCAAAGTACTGTTCAGACCGGTGGAACATTTTATCCAACTTAGCGCAGTAACATACTGTTGAAAATTTACAATTGTTGTGTCCAAAAAACTAGCGCATGGAGTTTGATAGAACATTGTATCCACTAAAGGAGCTCGGTATGTTGCTATGGAGTACTTTATATCATTGTGTCCACTAAATGAGCTCGGTATGTTGCTATGGAGTACTGTATATCATTGTATCCACTAAAGGAGCTCGGTATGTTGCTATGGAGTACTGTATATCATTGTATCCACTAAAGGAGCTCGGTATGTTGCTATGGAGTACCTTATATCATTGTGTCCACTAAAGGAGCTCGGTATGTTGCTATGGAGTACCTTATATCATTGTGTCCACTAAAGGAGCTCGGTATGTTGCTATGGAGTGCTTTATATCATTGTGTCCACTAAAGGAGCTCGGTATGTTGCTATGGAGTGCTTTATATCATTGTGTCCACTAAAGGAGCTTGGTATGTTGCTATGGAGTGCTGTATATCATTGTGTCCACTAAAGGAGCTCGGTATGTTGCTATGGAGTGCTGTATATCATTGTGTCCACTAAAGGAGCTCGGTATGTTGCTATGGAGTGCTGTATATCATTGTGTCAACTAAAGGAGCTCGGTATGTTGCTATGGAGTACTGTATAACATTGTGTCCATTAAAGGAGCTCGGTATGTTGCTATGGAGTACTTTATATCATTGTATTCACTAAAGGAGCTCGGTATGTTGCTATGGAGTACTTTATATCATTGTGTCCACTAAAGGAGCTCGGTATGTTGCTATGGAGTACTGTATATCATTGTGTCCACTAAAGGAGCTCGGTATGTTGCTATGGAGTACCTTATATCATTGTATCCACTAAAGGAGCTCGGTATGTTGCTATGGAGTACTGTATATCATTGTGTCCACTAAAGGAGCTCGGTATGTTGCTATGGAGTACCTTATATCATTGTGTCCACTAAAGGAGCTCGGTATGTTGCTATGGAGTACTGTATATCATTGTGTCCACTAAAGGAGCTCGGTATGTTGCTTTGGAGTACTGTATATCATTGTGTCCACTAAAGGAGCTCGGTATGTTGCTATGGAGTACTGTATATCATTGTGTCCACTAAAGGAGCTCGGTATGTTGCTATGGAGTACTGTATATCATTGTGTCCACTAAAGGAGCTCGGTATGTTGCTATGGAGTACTGTATATCATTGTATCCACTAAAGGAGCTCGGTATGTTGCTATGGAGTACTTTATATCATTGTGTCCACTAAAGGAGCTCGGTATGTTGCTATGGAGTACTGTATATCATTGTGTCCACTAAAGGAGCTCGGTATGTTGCTATGGAGTACTGTATATCATTGTGTCCACTAAAGGAGCTCGGTATGTTGCTATGGAGTACTGTATATCATTGTATCCACTAAAAGAGCTCGGTATGTTGCTATGGAGTACTGTATATCATTGTATCCACTAAAGGAGCTCGGTATGTTGCTATGGAGTACTGTATATCATTGTATCCACTAAAGGAGCTCGGTATGTTGCTATGGAGTACTGTATATCATTGTATCCACTAAAGGAGCTCGGTATGTTGCTATGGAGTACTGTATAACATTGTGTCCATTAAAGGAGCTCGGTATGTTGCTATGGAGTACTTTATATCATTGTATTCACTAAAGGAGCTCGGTATGTTGCTATGGAGTACTTTATATCATTGTGTCCACTAAAGGAGCTCGGTATGTTGCTATGGAGTACTGTATATCATTGTGTCCACTAAAGGAGCTCGGTATGTTGCTATGGAGTACCTTATATCATTGTATCCACTAAAGGAGCTCGGTATGTTGCTATGGAGTACTGTATATCATTGTGTCCACTAAAGGAGCTCGGTATGTTGCTATGGAGTACCTTATATCATTGTGTCCACTAAAGGAGCTCGGTATGTTGCTATGGAGTACTGTATATCATTGTGTCCACTAAAGGAGCTCGGTATGTTGCTTTGGAGTACTGTATATCATTGTATCCACTAAAGGAGCTCGGTATGTTGCTATGGAGTACTGTATATCATTGTGTCCACTAAAGGAGCTCGGTATGTTGCTATGGAGTACTGTATATCATTGTATCCACTAAAGGAGCTCGGTATGTTGCTATGGAGTACTTTATATCATTGTGTCCACTAAAGGAGCTCGGTATGTTGCTATGGAGTACTGTATATCATTGTGTCCACTAAAGGAGCTCGGTATGTTGCTATGGAGTACTGTATATCATTGTGTCCACTAAAGGAGCTCGGTATGTTGCTATGGAGTACTGTATATCATTGTATCCACTAAAAGAGCTCGGTATGTTGCTATGGAGTACTGTATATCATTGTATCCACTAAAGGAGCTCGGTATGTTGCTATGGAGTACTGTATATCATTGTATCCACTAAAGGAGCTCGGTATGTTGCTATGGAGTACTGTATATCATTGTATCCACTAAAGGAGCTCGGTATGTTGCTATGGAGTACTTTATATCATTGTATCCACTAAAGGAGCTCGGTATGTTGCTATGGAGTACTTTATATCATTGTATCCACTAAAGGAGCTCGGTATGTTGCTATGGAGTACTGTATATCATTGTATCCACTAAAGGAGCTCGGTATGTTGCTATGGAGTACTGTATATCATTGTGTCCACTAAAGGAGCTCGGTATGTTGCTATGGAGTACCTTATATCATTGTGTCCACTAAAGGAGCTCGGTATGTTGCTATGGAGTACTTTATATCATTGTATCCACTAAAGGAGCTTGGTATGTTGCTATGGAGTACCTTATATCATTGTATCCATTAAAGGAGCTCGGTATGTTGCTATGGAGTACTCTATGTCATTGTATCCACTAAAGCAGAGGTGTGCATGGCCTGTTGATTCTTCTGCATCATACTAATGCATATTAGTAACCCATTAGATGATAGGAGAAATTAAAATCTAGTGAAGAACGACTGATGATAATTGTTATTCAGTTAACAAACATCAACTGTTACTTAGATTGGTTGCATTATTACTTTTCCATTTTGAACTGAATTGTCTTACACTGGAGCGTTACACAAGCATTTGTCAGTCATTGGAATTCTTCACTATTTTTTCAGGCTAGCTCATGTTTTAAGTTATACAATATATATCACTGTCAGGCAGTACCATGCAATCAGATGAGATTTAAAGGTGTAGTCATCTGATTTCTGTTGGGATGATTGGAATTGCACGCAACAAGCATATATATACCTCAATATGTCACAATCTGACGCAGACTTTGTCTCGGATAAATCAATACAAACTTCACTCTAATTTATGACATCGCATTTTTTACCTGATAATTTGAAATTTATGGCCCTAGTGTGTTTCTCTGAAAGTATTCTCTCTGATTTACTATTTATGTTACGTAATTTGAATTATGCATGCCTTTGAGTTACAATTTGAATTGTGTAATTCTGCAGGTTCTTCCTTGGCTCAAGATCGTGGGAGACTGGAGTCCAAAATCGAGGCCTTAAACTCAGAAGTCACAATACTGAAGAAAAACCTGGAGGTAAAACTTTCAAGGAAGATAACTCTGTCAGTGTTGTCACTCATCTGTTAGGTTTATAGAAATTAAGTTAAAACAGCATCATGAATGATGATGTAAAGTTGAGTATGTATGGATTTCTACAGATTTCTAATGAGGATGTTTTGATTTTTGATACAGAGGGAGGCTGATGCTTTGAAGATCAAAACCAAGATGTTGGAGGACCAGACAGAGACTATCAGAAAACTGAAGGAGGTATATCAGTGTAGATATAGCAGTCAAACTTAGGTTATATATTTAAGGTCTTCCGTTTCCAACGGAAGACCTTATAGTGATTGTAATGTTTCTTTTTAAGGTCTTCCGTTTCCAACAGAAGACCTTATAGTGATTGTAATGTTTCTTTTTATTATTATTATTATTTTTTTCCCCTTTTTGTCTTATGAATTTCTCAGAGATGTCTTGATGAATTATTCTAAAATTTTCAGGAATGACTGAAAATATAAACATCTAGAGGTTTTTTATAAAAGATTTTCTAAACTCACTTCCGTTCGTCCGTTTCCTGTCCCGGGACAAAAAGCTTGTCACCTCGAGATGTCGGAAACGATAAAGACTTGAACATCCAAACTTTGAGGGATGATAGACCTATAGTTGTAGATGTGTTTAAACATTTTTGTTTTGTTCATCATAACTTCCGGTCGTCACCGGAAGCACTTAAAAAATAATTATTTTAAGGCATTAATTTTTTTGTCCGTAGAATAGCTATATAAATATAAATCTATACATAGGATATCTCTGCGATGTAATATCAACGAAAATATTCTACTTCCGGTGAGATATCTCAATTATCTCAGGTAGCTTTTATAAAACACATTTTGTACCCGCGATATCTCAGAAACTAAAAGTGATCAAGGCACGAAACATTGACGTATGATAGACATTTGATTGAAGATGTGTTTAAACGCTTTTATTTTGTCTTCCGTCACTTCCGGTCCACACCGGAAGAGTTCAAACAAATCGAGCTGTTTGTCAGTTTAACTTTTTTCCTTTGATAGTTTTAGTTATTTCGATAAATAATAATGTAAGATAGGCAAGTAAACAAGAAATTATGAATTTAATTTTTATTGAGCACTTCCGTTTGTCCGTTTCCTGTCCCGAGACAAAAATTCTTATTTTGAAGAGATCTAAAAAACGGTAACAACTTGAACAACCAAACTTTGTGGAATGATAGACCAATGTACGTACACGTGTTACCACTATTTTGTTTAATCCGGCGTAACTTCCGGTCGTCAAAGGAAGTACACCAAATTTTGATTTTTTAAGAATTATTTTGTTTACTTAGCCTGGAAGTAACATTTAAGCTAAAGAAATATAAAAGGTCATATTCAAATGGTAAAAAAAAATCTACTTCCGGTGAGATATCTCAAATATCTCAGATAGCCTTATTTTATAAAAACATATAGTACTCGCAAGATCTCAGAAACTGTAAAAGATCAAGACAACAAACTTATATAGATGATGAACATTTGTTTGTACATGTGTTTAACGGGTTTCATTTTGTCGTACGTCACTTCCGGTTCTCACTTGAAGCATTAAAGCAGAAGACTTTTTTTTACTTTAGATTTTTTTAACATTTTACTCAATGTGGAGAACAGTAACGTTCCGTTGGTAAATGTACTAAAAATATCTACTTTTAATTTCCTCAATCACTTCCGTTTGTCCGTTTCCGGTCCCGAGATAAAACTCTTTTCTTAACGAGATACTATAGATAACAAAAACTTGAACATCCAACCTTTGAGGAAAAACAAAATGTATATATTGTATCCATTTTGTGTTTACAAGATAACTGGATTTTATTGTGCAGATTAATACATGAGGAACGGAAGACCTTTTTGTTGCTATAGCAACAAGAGTCTAGTATATATTATTACTAATTAAATAATCAGACAGTAAATATATGAAGATCAATCAGGGACATCATTGGATAAATATTGGAAAAGTTATTGTCTCAGTATAATGAAGAAGATTCAATCCAACATAGAATTCTAAACCCAGAATGATTTATAGTTAGCAAATGGAAGCACTCATTTTGTGAACATGAAAAAACTCATCGACAGAATTAATTGTTAGTGTGATATTTGTGAGTATTCATTGGTCCAAGTCACTCCAAGACAGACAGTCCCCTTCTCTCCTTACCATCCCTATCCTACAATGGTCTCCATGAATGAAAGCAGCTGTTTCTTTTCATTGATGTTTGATATATGATGCACTGATAGGATGGTCAGATTGTGTAGGCTTTCAGTTATGTACAGATTAGATGGTCAAATCATGTAGGCTCTCCATTGATTGCCCAACAACTGTTGCTGGGATGCTTTATTGCCAAATATACTTTGAATACTTATATATCAATAGGTTTATTGATAAATTGATTGTTGATGATTTTTTAATTGACTTTCTATGTGTTTCTACACAGGCTGTGGTGGAGAGAGATGAGGAGATCAAGAGGACCCGGGAGGAGGCCCTGAGGACCCAGCAGAATCTGGAGGAGCAGCTGGCTGAGGAGAGGGGATCTACACAGGAGAATCAGGTAAATGGGGCCCAACACGGGGTGGACTTGTCCATCAATCATAAATACTGGTAGTGAATTACATGAAGAAAGAATTCAGATTAAGAAGCTTTATGAAATAATCCAGCATTGATTGTGTGGAAATGATGACCGAGCGTTTTATTTATTACTTAAATAATTTTAATATTTTCAGGAAACTTTGGAGAGACTGAGAGAACGGAAGCAAGAGTTGAAACAAGAGACCCAGGATCTGAGGGCAGAACTAGAGGACTCCAAGAAGGCACACAGGTAAAGCAAGCTGATAACAGATAACATATCATTGTCTGATCATACCAGAAGAAAGATGTTTATCAATTTCAGCCATTCATTCAATTTATTTTACAAATTTAATGTGATTATGTAAAATGAAGCATATTTGATCAAGGAATTTTACATGAGGTGAAAAGTGTCTTTGTTTTCATAGCATTCTAAATAACAAATGGAAAGAGAAGTCACAGCTGATTGGTCAGTTGGAGAAGCAGGTCACGGAGATGAGAGACAACTGGGAGAGCAAGGAGCGCAAGCTGACCACAGAGAGAGACAAGGCTATAGAGGCTGCAAAGTAAGGCAGCCAGCTCTGTGTAGGAGCAGTGCATCAAATACTTGAATTGGAGCTTTGTTCCAGACATTATACTTGTATCTTCAGGATACTTATCCTTGCAAAAGATTTTGTTAAGTGTGCCTTTGGTCATTTTAGCATTGCCATAGGGAAGTTAAAAACTGTGGATGATGCCTTTAGACACCAGCTGGAGAGTAAAGAGATGAAGCACAGAGAAGACATGGCACAGCTAGAGGAGGAGAGACAGATGGAGCTAGAGAGAGCCAATCAGAGGGTAAGACAATCAATTCAAAGACAGATGGAGCTAGAGTGAGCCAATCAAGTGGCAAGACATTCAAATCCAAGACAGCCAATTAGAGTGTATGACATTCAAATCAAAGACAGGTGGAGCTAGAGTGAGCCAATCAAGGGTAAGATAATCAAATCAAAGTAAGATGGAGCAAGAGAGCTAGAGTGAGCCAGTCAGAGGGTAAGATAATCAAATCAAAGTAAGATGGAGCAAGAGAGCTAGAGTGAGCCAGTCAGAGGGTAAGATAATCAAATCAAATCAAAGATGGAGCAAGAGAGCTAGAGTGAGCCAGTCAGAGGGTAAGATAATCAAATCAAAGTAAGATGGAGCAAGAGAGCTAGAGTGAGCCAGTCAGAGGGTAAGATAATCAAATCAAAGTAAGATGGAGCAAGAGAGCTAGAGTGAGCTAGTCAGAGGGTAAGATAATCAAAACAAAGTAAGATGGAGCAAGAGAGCTAGAGTGAGCTAGTCAGAGGGTAAGATAATCAAATCTACCAATGAAAATGGGAAAGAAATACTAGGAACAAAACTGAAACACTTGGATACGTGTCATGATGGATCAAAAATTCCAATACAAAACAACCTTCTATAAGTGTTTTATTAATAGTAATTGTACTTCACATAGTATATAGTATAAAGCATTCATCATACATTGTGCTTAATTAATGTCATAATTAATTTTGAAGTTTGAACATCATACTGTTTTTATTGATTGATTTGATGTAACACGACTTTGGGATGGGAATCTTTGTTGTGAAGCGCTTTCTTTTCAGTGTGCTTGTCAGTTGTTTGATGTCCTTGTTCAACCAAGGATGTGCAAAATTTTGTATATTACAAGCAATTAAAATGAATTCAATGTAAAAAAAAATTCCTTTAAAGTTCCAATGCAATGAATGTTAATTTCACAACTTAATTATTGATAATTGTCAGGATTTTGGATTTTTAAACTCCCACTGGTTGATAGATTTGTGTACTAGCTACAAGGTAGTGCAAAGTTTTACTACCATGTCAGGAATTCTTCACAGGTACGAAGGGACTCTCTTCCGGGTTTAAACTGTGTGGCATAGTGGTTCACAAATGCTCAATTGTTGAAATTGAAATATTCCTTCATCGATTTTTTTTTTCAATTAATCAAAAGCAATAAGATCATTCTCTCCCTTATAGATGTGTGTGGAGTAAAAAGAAAATATATTCGATATAAATGAATAGTTAATAACTAGGGATGGCAATTTCTAACTGGTTAATCGGTCAAAACGATGGTAACTAGTTACTTATTCAGTAATGGTTTTGGGTTGTTGTTTTTTAATATAAAAAGTTGTATATTTTCAAGCAATTTCATTTCACATTTAATTTTGTTTCTCTCAAGAATTTGATCAAGTTGAATTGGAGACAGATTAGGTTTGATGCTGAGATTGTCAGGGAAATTGATCAGCGAAAGTTAATTATTATGACAGTCACTGTTATAACAACACATCATTGCTTCATCTGTTCAGCTTTTCTTTGATCATTAATGAATGGTTAAATGAAAATTTTAATCACTGTGGAGTACCTTTACAATTGTCATTGTTTTACTTACTTTCAATGTGGTTATCTTACTTTCTTATAATTTATTAGGACAATAATTTATCACTCATAGCAACTGTTTTTGTCGATACATACATGCAACTACGATCATAAAAAATGATAATATCAAACGGAAGACCTAGAATTTGACATAGGCAAACTTTAAATGACCTCTGATGATTTCCTTTTACCTCACAAGGATATACCGGGCATGGAAAATATTTCATGACTGTTTGCTCATTGTTTTACATTTTTCTTGAAAATCATATTAAATAATTTTTCATTTCTACTTAATATCGTATTTCTGTGACATTAATGGCAGATAATTTTTTTAATATAGAACAAAAATTTATGTATTTTTAATGAGTAAGCGGCTTATTGGTCGGAATGAATTGCAATTAACCGATTAGCAATTCTGCAATTGATTGCTATCCCTACTGATAACATAAGTGAGTAAAGTGTAGTTTTGAACTGACTTCACAGAACGATAAGCTTTTGTAGACTGTTATGTGGCATTATAAAGCATCAGCGATAGGAAGGTTAACAATTGAATTATGATAATGAAACAGTATCTAGTGATGGGCAAATTGCATGGTGCGATATTATTTTGTATTATGATATACACATGATTTCCCATTGAATTTGGTTTCTGGGAACTAGCTCATAATCTATTCATCTTGTAAATCTTTGAATAACCCTTTGTGTTGAATTGAATGGAATAGTTAGGGTAGAAATGCTGTTTCCATCAACTGACTTCCTTCTTGATGTTTGGAAATATCTTCCATTAAATGACAATGGAGAAGAGAGGTAATATATTACTGGTCATTAATTCACTTTGTACTGTGTGAATATGTTTATGAATGGTTCATCAAGTAAAATTATGCACTTGTTGAACACTTATCAGATAGTGATTATATTCTGGTTAACTTTAACAAACTAATCATGGTCAGACATCAGGCGTTAATATAGCCATGACTCAACAGTGGATCACTGGTGACGCTGGGACTGTGGGACGGTACAAGAGGAAGCTACACTCATGAACACATGGCCGATTGTCACGAGTCCGATTCTTGGGCCTCCTTAACAAAGTTAGATAGATCGTTGATATGTAGTGCATAGATCATTATTGTAATGGTTCATTTGAGATTTTCTCCACTCAGAAACCAAGTTAGGTGGAAGGACACTCAACAATATGACCCTTGCTAGCCAAGGGTCAAGGATCTTTCACTCTTGTTCAGCACAAACAGTGTGTCAACGCAATTACATATATCATTTCATCAATGGTCTAAACCTCTGGAATATCAATAAATTCTTTTACCAAAAAATTAGTCATATTATTTTTGAATTTTTCAAATTAGTTTTTCAGTGCAATATTTACATAAAGATATATAACCAAAATAATTCTGATATAAACAACCGGAAATCAAATTGCATTGTCAGCACATTTTATGAATGAGAGAATGACTAATAACTAACTGGAGAACTCTTGGCTCTTCAAGGCAAACTGTCAAAAGTTTTATATATAAGATATATTGTATGAAACTCTTGGTGACCCTCTGGTTTAAAAATAAATCTAGCAACCACAAACTATTTTTGGAACATGCCTTATTAATAGCTGTTGATGATTCATCATTATAGGAATAATGAAAAATTTATTGCCATTAAAAGTTGAACATAATCTCTGATATGCTGTGAATATCACTTGTGATCATTTTTATTAAATTTTTCTCTGTGATATTGATGCTACAATGGATTTTTTTTTTACACTTTAATGGCCTTTGAATCTTGCACGTCAAAAAGCCTCTGTACATGAAATGGATCAACAGACAAAAAAGTGATTAGAATTGATCAAATGATCGCGAATGCCTCATATGTATTTTCATCCAATTTTACAGTGCTTAGGGATAAAAAACGTGCAATTCACAAAAAAAAGTCATTGACCATGCAAATAATGAGTGATCCTACATTTATTAATAGAAAATTTTAGGTCTTAATGACCAAAAAATTTCATTTCATTTTCTCTTGGGAAACTACCGAAAAATTCACATGAAAAAACAAGGAGCTTAAAAACAAGCCTTTGTAAAATGAAATCATATTTCAAAAGAAATAATTTTCTATCAATTAAAATTTTGGTTTGTATTCTTACCTAAAATGTATTTTAAAAAAATAAGTTTTGAGGTGATATTGTCTTTATTGTATTTTTGGCATCCAGAATATACAGTTATAAGCAAAATAAAGTGCACTCACTCACAGTATTACTCTCATGAAATTATGAAGAAATTAGTTTTTAAAAATACCATTAAATGAAGAAATCAATTTATAATTCAATAATTTGTTGAATATTATTGTTTCCTTTGATATATGCAGACACAAAAGTAAAGTGGAATGCAAAGCAAATAGTGTACTCATAGGCTGAAATATATGATGCAATATTTGAAGCTACCATATCGCCATACTCATTAGCAGATGAATTATTTAGAATTAATACACAGATTACCTGGTATTCCAATCTTGATGATAATAAAGTTTGGGAATAACAATAAAGTACTTAAATACAAGAATTATTGCTTGTTATTGTTTCTGAAACCATTTTTCAGAAATATTGAATTCCATCTAACTTCTATCTAATTTGTACAGTTTTATGTTGTAGATTGCAGCAGTGGAGGATGAAATGCGTGAACTGTTACAGGAAACTCAAGCCAATAAAAAGGCAATGGAGGACAAAGTGAAACGCCTGACCCGGGCAATGACCGAGCTCCAATCTGATCTGATTTAAACTCCATCAATAAAGTACTCAGTGACACCACATCCCAGCTCACTCAAAGCCAAGAAGGCTCTCATTGACAGAACGGAGAAGTAAATACCAGTATACTGAGCCAAATTGAACTGGTTCTGAGTCTTATTGTGGACAGAACTGGTTCAAGCTCCCCTCACTTCTAAAGACACCTGTCCAGAACAATCTCTAATTCTCAGGGTTTGAAATGCTTGTACAAAGATGACCAGAAATTTAAGTTGTATTTCAATGGAATGTTGTTTATCTATGAGTTTTATGTGTGTTTATTTATGATGAAGTGAATTGAAAAAAAGGCCACATGTGATGTACAATGGATTATCTGTGATGTTAGATTTATGTACTTAGTCTTCCTGATCTGAAATATATTTACCAATCGTAGGATGTATTGCCACGGTGTTTGCTAGTTTGTAGGATGTTAAGTTCGATGTCACTAAATGCCATGTGGTGATATGTGTATACTTATTTAATATTGTGCTAAATGACATAAGTGATTACACAATGATTAAAGTAAGTTCATTTATTATTGTCTCTCTCATGAAGCTAGCGCACTCAGGCCTGACACAGAAGGGGTGTAGTCTAATAGACTCGCATATTGTGCATTGTCAACAAAAATTACAATAAAAAGCTTTTCTCTGAAAGATGACTGTGTTTAACCTTGGACTTTGTACCTTAGTTGTAGGTGTCTTTGCCACGATATCTCCTTGTAGATAGTTGTGTGGTTCCCCAATCTATTCAATTACCGGTATAATATTACACAGGCCTATCTGAAGATGACTTGTAGAAAAGTCCTACTCTGAAGTGACCTAATAAGAACCATATGTCTGTCTGAAAAACATACACCTTGTATATGTAGATGATGTTTTTCAGTTTAATGTAAGGCGATACTGAATTGATGGAGTTGTTTGAAAATGCATTATCAATGATGAAATAGCAAGTTTTTAAAGCTATTGATTTACTTCTCATTCAACCTAGGTACAAAGGGGAGAAGGGTTTTATGTTGTGTATGCATGAAAGGTTCTTTGTATTTAAACAAAAATGAGGGATGTTTTTCAAATTTATATATATAATGTCCATTATATTTTCACAAACATCCCCATTTTCACCCCCCCTTTCCAACTCTACAAGCTAAGTCTTTGCCAGAAATATTGTGCTGACTACAACTTTGATAAATGAAACTGCATTTGTCAGCATGCAGCTCAATTTGGCTTGACATAAAGATTATCATAAATCTATTAACTGAAATAAAATCAATTTCCCAATGGTCAATCTCGCACATTAAGAATAAGAGTGTGACCTCAGTGATACATTGGACAGTAGGTTAATTACCTGGGTTAATTTTGGTTTACTCTAGCATGTCAACATGCTGCTCTTGATCAGATTGGACAAAGCAGGTTGGAATCTGGCTGGTTCCCTATTAGTGAAGAATAAGAAGTATCTTAGTTCTGGTATTTGACCATGCCCCACTTAATAGTGATTTACAAGCTTAGTCCTCATGTGGACAACATGGGCTGGGCATTGGTTTTTGTATCATTTAAAATGTACTGGTAATTGGCTTGCAGGACAAAAAGATAAAGACTAAACCAATGTCTACATGGCATTTTGCATCTTTGCAGCTTTGTACAAATAATCCAGAATGGTAACAATGTCCTGATTCAATTTCCTGAAATTCTGTAACCAACATAGGGCCAAACCATTGGGGAGGATAGGGGGTAAAACAGCATCATTTTACATATGGGGGCATTTACAGTTATAGAAAATATTGGTATTGGTGTCACTGGCATTATCTGTCCATATAAGGCAAGGAAGTGCAAGTAATAGCATTATAAGTTTGGCCTTTGACCCATTGATCCTGCTTTTTCAATGAACCTCTTCTGTGGCTGTTTTTGAGTACTTTTACTTGTTTCCCTACCAACATTATGACCCAGCTCTTCCTATGGCTTTCCATTGTTTGGCCTTTACATTGGGGATTTAATGCTCTTCCAGCTGAAACATTCCCTTGGTAACTCATTGGTTCAAATCTTTTCCAAATTACCACTGAAATAGTGGTATTTTTCCATTACACCATTGACACACCCTCTTTGAGAACCATTGGTCATAGTCCTCAATGCTGGTTCAAATCCTACAAGCTCCATTGGTTCAATCCTACAATCTCTATTGGTTGGTTGTGTTGAGCTCACAATATGGCTGCCATGAACTCTCACAATAGATGAGGTCCCTTCAGCCATACATAACTGGTTATAAGTGGAAACTTTTTAGTTTTCTATTAAGACCTTAGTATTTAGGTTTTAGAATAATATACTGTAACACAATATTTAAGACAATGCTGATCAACAGGTGATTAATTCAAACAGTTGAAACATCTAACATTGCCCAATGATTATCAAATCGTAATTGAAAAGAAACCCAACACAATTTGTATGCAGTTTATTGAATCAGTTTTTGACCAGAGGGTCAATGACCTGAGTCTAGTGGAGTTTCATGTTGACAAAGAACCAAGATCAAACTTAGACAATGTTTACCTCTTCTTATATGTTCTATTCTAAGTACTCTCTTTTTAAAATTTTCACAATGTTAACATGGAATATCAGTTTGGAATTGCCTCCCTCCTCATTGAAATATTGATTTTTTGCTCACCGTGATACAGGTGGATGACATCGTTTACATACAAGGAGATAACTTGCTATAACGAGATAATTGACTAGTTTGATCAGATAACTATCTCGTTGATAATTATTTTGTTATATTTGTAGTTCAGTATCCCGCGAGCAAAATTATCCCTTTGGCACGGCAAATAAAATTATCTTACCGATACGGGGGTTCTAGATCCGCGTATGTTAACTATTCATGTACAATTAGTGAAGATTTGTATATAACAGTTGGTGTTAATTTGTGTATAGAATGTGAAAAAGTTCGTTTGGAGACAATAGTAATGGTATTGACCGAGGCTTTCCGAATGAGAAAGGATAACAGCATGCGGTTCTTTTGATTAAATAAATTGATCGCAAATTAATCCACGTATAGTATAAAATTTCTACAGGGGTACACAACAAAAAGGTATTTGCATCAAAACATTAATAGATATGGAACACAAAGAGATATATAACACAGCACAAAGAGATTCAGCGCAACACAAAGAGATATACAACACAGCACAAAGAGATTCAACGCAACACAAAGAGATATACAACACAGCACAAAGAGATTCAACTCAACACAAAGAGATATACAACACAGCACAAATAGATTCAACACAACACAAAGAGATATACAACACAGCACAAAGAGATTCAGCGCAACACAAAGAGATATACAACACAGCACAAAGAGATTCAACTCAACACAAAGAGAATACAACACAGCACAAAAAGATTCAACTCAATACAAAGAGATATACAACACAGCACAAATAGATTCAACTCAACACAAAGAGATATACAACACAGCACAAAGAGATTTATTGCAATACAAAGAGATATACAACACAGCACAAAGAGATTCAGCGCAACACAAAGAGATATACAACACAGCACAAAGAGATTCAACTCAATACAAAGAGATATACAACACAGCACAAATAGATTCAACTCAACACAAAGAGATATACAACACAGCACAAAGAGATTCAATGCAACACAAAGAGATATACAACACAGCACATAGAGATGCAACGCAACACAAAGAGATATGAAACACTGTTGAACACAAGAAACTATATGCAACTCAATACAGAGATACAACGCAACACGAAAAGATACAACTCAAAGAGACAATACCCAATACAAAGATACAATGCAAAGAGACAATACACAACACAAAGCTACAACGCAATGAGTCAAAACACAGCACAAAGATACAACGCAGAGGTCGATACACAACACGACACAAAGAGGTACAACGCAAAGAAATACAACACAATATAAAAAGATATGCAACACCACATGCAAAAAGGTAGATACTGTTTTCCGACAAATGTACTGCAGTTTCCCTAAGGGTACGCGTACGCATTTTCTGCAAGGTGCTCTGCACGCTTTATCACGCCTGTAGATTTCATTGCCCTTTATTTTTTATTTTATTACTTTAATATCATTATTTTTAAAATAAAGATTTTCTTTAACAATATGCATCTAATGTGCAGATAGTTTATTTATAAACCGGTACGGGTAAATATATTAATTTATTATACCTCTAGTTAATTTTCACTATATAAGAGTAATTCAATATATTTCGCTGATTCCCTGAGAATCGCCGTAAACAGACTGATTCCCTGTAGAAAAAAAAGGTGCGACAGTTCGATGAACTGATACACAACTAATCGGAATGAAACACTTATTGATTTCTTTTAACCAAAGAAAAAATTCTTAATATTTATTTTGACGTTATAACTTATTGGATACACGAAGAATTATATCAATTCGAACTTTTCCTGATTGATTGTTTGTATCGGTATAATAAAACAGTTAAAGTATACCATTGAGGGAGTCAGCAAGTTTCCAGTTCCCCGAGAGCAAGTCCATTTCCCGAGGTTTCGCCGAGGGAAATAGACTTGCTCTCATTGTATACTGTCACAAGCAGATCACAGAGTTTTTATCAATAAAGTAAGAGGAAACATATTTCTAATATTCTTACGATCAAAATATCTCTACATATCTATATTTTCTATATTTTCCACTTTGACGAGGAGAAATTATTTTGACATTGCCCCCCCCCCCCCCGCCCCCCCCCCCTCTCTTATTACGTCACTGTGAGAACGGAGGAACTAGGCGGTTGTCGTCATTGGTCCTCTTCCAGAATATACAGGAAGACAAAACGGAACAATGTGTACACCGCCCAGAAAAACCCAGTACTTGCCAAGACTTAGTATGTACTATTACAGCGGTGAAAGGAGTGCACTGGCGTATCTTTGCGCGATGAAGTTGTTGATATTTTTTATTTTGTTCTGGAGGGGGTGTTTGGTTCTAAATAGAAAATATCAGTGGCGATGTGAACCAACTAAAGGAGAGCGCACACTGAAAACATTTGGGGGGCATAAACCTTGTACTAATGATGGTGGCAGACACTGAAATATGTAACCTGACTAACATTTAAAAAGGAAAAACACCCTCACACCTTAAAAAGTGCATGGAGCCTCTATTGTATTTGGTCTTATTTTGAACAATTACTTCTGAATATTAATATTGACTTTTGACTTGTGAAACAAAATCTGCTCTTCTACAAGAATAATTCAATCTCAAAACTCTTCCGGTGAAATTTTGTTTTTATTATTCACCTCATCAAATCAAATAATTTCAACGTTTATGTCTATTTTCTCCTTCTATTTTATCAAACATTCTATTTCCTTTGTTTTTTGGGTTTTTTTGGAGGGGGGGGGGGGTGTAGGGAATGGGGTATTAACATTCGTTAAATGGAAAACTTTCTAACTCTTTTGAAAAAAAAACGGAAAAGAAAGATATCCCATTTCTACAAAACTTACACAATAGACCGGTGTTTGGAGGATTTTGTCGGCGGGGTCAATGTGACTCCTCCCCCTCTAAGGTCAACCTGATTTATGAACAGAAACGCAGTTTTCTCGTAGGTGAAGGTCATTAAAATTATTACCTCTAAAACATAAACAAACACTTTATTTTTAATATGTCCTAATTTTTCGAGGTTTTTTTTTTTTAATCAGAGTACGCAAATCTTCTTTGTATGACAATGAAAAGGGACACATTTCATCTAAGTAATATGTATATATATTCTTAGATAAGCATATGTATATGTTTCGATCATTTCCTTTTCATGCATGAATTTTCTTCTATAAAGGAATAAAAAATTTTAATATCAATTTAAAGCATGGTAAATGAGAGAGAGAGAGAGAGTTAAAAAATGAAAAAGAAACGGGATGCTAAGGACTTTTCTTCTAATCATATGATATGTTAAAATAAGCTACGCCACAATATATTATTGTTCGTTTTTTTTATTAACGATCGATATACCGAATTGTTGCAACATCACCTTTAAAAATTTGGGCCATAAAATTTCTCTTTGCAAGTATCAAAGAAAAAAAGTACTTTAATTTGAAAGATATCGTTAGATGAAATTATATGTTATACCTGTTTCATCAAACTTTATAGTTTGTCGTTTTAATAGAAGAGACTCTCTCTCTCTCTCTCTCTCTCTCTCTCTCTCTCTCTCTCTCTCTCTCTCTCTCTCTCTCTCTCTCTCTCTCTCTCTCTCTCTCTCTCTCTCTCTCCCCTTTTGATGTAATCCAATAACACTAGGCAATTATCAAAATGTTTCTGGGACATGTTTTTATCAGTTAAAGCGTTTCTGCGTTGTGTTTTGCACCTCCGCCGGTCTATTTTTATTAGCAACGTGTTTGTGTTTATGTGGCGTTGTCCGTATCAGCCAATCAAACTGCGCAATTCTCACACACCCATTTGATAACCTTGAACCCTGTTTATGTTGACGAAATATTGCATCACGTTCCAGCTGTTTTCGAGGATAAATACAGAAAAGAAAATATGACAAAAACAACTAAAATAATAGTCTTGACACATATTTCACATACTTTGACCCCATTCTATAACTTGAACAGCTAATGCAAACTGTATTAAAGCAAATTGATCATTGATTTGAAATTTGAGAATGACAACAAATTCATACTTCCTGACACTGTACTGTTGAGGAATTCCCGGCGTCGTGTACGAAATTTGACATATCATACCATACAGAAATTAGTTTGATGTACATTTAATTTTAAGTGTCGAGACGGAAACCACACGTACATCATATAGTGATCTGACAATTTTTCCTGATACGTTGTCTTTCTCAATACTTTAATAAATTATTATATACATGTACTTGCTTGAACCCTTCCTCACTCACAGCGTCATAAAATTTCCTGTATATACATGTTTATTACACAGTTTTTACACCTCTTCGTATCAATATTGTACATGTATATATTATATATGTATACAAATTATATATGTATATATTTGCATATGCCGATGTCAACGAATTATGTTAACCTTTAATCCCTAAATCTAGAAAAAAAAATATATTTAGAATATATTAATACTTTTAAGTTGTTATTTTCTATAGACTTAATAGATCCAATCCCTTGGTTTTTTTTTTTTTTACATTGAATTACTATTCAATTTCTAACTGGGGGAAGAGAACAACCATGCAAAACAATGCAATCCTCCTATACTGCCCCGTGCGATTTTGTACATTGAATCTCAAGTTCACATGTTCAAGCATCTTTATTAAAAATAAATAAATAAAGCGAAATATGTTAAACTACCATTTGTGTTAAAGAAACAACTAATAATCTCCACTTGTTGTAGAGTATCGTACACCATATAGGGTCTTTTTCTCAGTGTGAATTAGCATCCAGGTTTTTTTGTGTTTTTTTTTTG
Organism: Magallana angulata; assembly: GCF_025612915.1. NCBI lineage: Eukaryota > Metazoa > Mollusca > Bivalvia > Ostreida > Ostreidae > Magallana > Magallana angulata. Next base: position 4,453,419 of record NC_069116.1, on the reverse strand, counting down.
TTATACTGATCTATTGAGGGTATATCTTACCCCTCTGTTTTGAGATTTAATTATGCTTACGTCAGTGGTTTAATCGGTTTCCATTCTCTGATTGGTCGTTGACCCCGTCCAGGATCGGGCTCGCGCTAAGCTAGGGACTCATCCAGAAGAAACGCAAATCTTGTTATTGACTGAATTAATTTACAAAGCAACAGCGCTATTGCGCATGCCGGTTCTCGATATACAGTATAAATAGTACCCATATTTCGTCATGTTTTCAAATTGGATGAAGTGAGTTGAGAGGTTCAAACCAATGAATTTGTGTGATTCCTACTTTTACAAATATACAAAGTCTTGTATTTTTGAGGATGGGGTCGTTAGATATAAATAACAAACGGATATCCGTGGAGGGAAGGCTGAAGGATGTGGAAGGGTAAGTCTAATATTTTCTCTATATTTTATTAAAATTTATTCTTTTTTCTATGGTGATATTCATTTTATTTAATTTGTATAATTTGTGGTCTATAACTTACACAAACGAATGAACACTAAAAAATTAACAGTGATACAGAAGGAATATTATTTAATTGTTCTTCAAAAAACCGAGAGCCACTGGAATACCAGTAACCTGAAGTTCAGACACGAATTTTATCATTATTTTATATGAAAGTCTGTGAGACGTTTCACTATATATGTAGCTAGTTACAATACTAAACCAAGGGGATGTGGTATTTTTCCATTTCTTCTGAGAAAATGGATAAAATCGATATTTTTTGGAAGTTATTTATGCGTGATGCTATACGTAGAAGGCGTTGTCCCTATTAACCAATCAGAACACAGATGTAGAAAACACCCCTGCGCAGGATAATACTGGCATAGAAAAAGTAGTTCCTATAAGTACGGTGATCAGGAAGATTTGCCTCTCATAAATTTGGGGTGTCATGGCATAACGGAGTCATTATTCTTACCTGTGAAATAATGGTTCATAAGTTTTAAGGATTGGTAATTATTTGTGGTGCCACGTATTCCTGCGCCAGGTCACTTTTCAGTAGTGCTACAAGAGGTCAGCTTTGTCAAATTGCGCCGGTGTTCAGAGATAACGATTTTGTGTGATGGACTTTATTTGACGTGTTAAAAATAGTTCAGCCATGTATACTTTAGCCAAATTCGTTAGACAGTGTGGTTATATTAAGTAAGTATAAAGTGTCTTTGTTGTAGATTGATCAATTGATTATCATTATTTTTTTTTTTACAAATTCTTCTATATCGTAACGTTACACGCACCAGGATCTACATCGAATTGTTACATTTTTAAAGAATGAAATAGATTATGGAGGTTGTGCTTTCTTATATTGTGTTAACTAAGTAAGTTAAGAGGTTTTGACGCAGTGTATAGCCACTCGACCCACGCAAACAGAAACAGCTGATCGTGCTGATCTTGTGTCATGTTGGATCACCAGTGACATGCGTATGGACTACGTGACGCGCGAGTTCACTGCCCGCTTTCGCGCATATCTGTAACTTTAGTAAGAGAGAATGGGTTTCTTTTCTTTCGACAGCCCTATTTTTAAAGAAAATATTAATTTATGATATATATATATATACCTATGTATGAAATCATTTATTTGCATAAAAGTATTAGTGAAAATCTTTTCAGTTTATGTCAGCAGTTCTTTTTTCCTGCCTCTATTTTAGGACGTCAAGGACATGATTATGAGGGATTGCACAATCATTTCCTGTAATCTTTGCATCAGATGAAATATATAAACCTGTTAATTACTCCGTTTTTTTTTTCAGACAAAAAAGACACGAACTACTGCAATTTTAGCTTCAGCAGAATTTTTCATATATTTCAAGTATTTTTATTTATTTGCAGACCCAACTTTGCCAGTCGGATTGTTGAGGAATCGTTAGGTGGCTTTACAAGGCCATATCAGAGCATCGCATCTCAGGTTCTGTATGGAAAATGGAATGATTTACCAAAGAAAGTCCAGCATTATGTGCAAGACAACGTCAAGTTGTGTAAACCAGACACGATCCACATCTGCGATGGGTCGGACAGAGAGAATGAAATGTTGTTGTACATTTTGCAGAGAGATGGCATGATCAAACCTCTGCCAAAGATGGACAACTGGTGAGAATGCTTGCCTAAATGGTAATTCTAACTATTATATTTCATCTTTCTTGGATCAGAAAGTAAGATGTTGCCCTATTTATCATTATCATTGCTAAAACAACATTTCAAATCATGAAAGTTAACATTGCAATGCTGATGTAATTGAATTTTTAGTGGATGTAGTGATATTTCATTGTACTCTTTTTTGTTTCAGCTGGTTGGCTAGAACTGATCCAAAGGATGTGGCCCGAGTAGAGAGTCGAACCTTCATCTCCACGGAAAACATGCGGGATACCATTCCTGTGGTCAAGAATAGTATCACTGGCACCCTGGGAAACTGGATGTCCCCCGATGACCTAGACACAGAGCTCAACATGCGGTTCCCAGGCTGTATGAAGGGCAGGACTATGTTTGTGATCCCGTTCAGTATGGGACCCGTGGGGTCAGCTCTCTCTAAGATTGGCATCGAGCTCACGGATTCAGCGTATGTGGCGGCAAGCATGAGGATCATGACAAGGGTCGGAAAGAAAGTGTTAAAAACCCTTGGAAATGGAGACTTTGTCAAGTGTCTGCATTCTGTGGGAGCACCATATCCTCTGAAAGGTGGGTTTTTGACACGATTTATGTTCAGGATTACAGAAAAGAATCAATGAAAATACTTTTGTATATTATGAGATGAACATAGATGGTAGTAAATTTCAATTTATGTATTTTGCTTTTTCTCTCTTTCAGAGCCCATGGTCAGTAACTGGCCCTGCAATCCTAAGGAAACCATCATTGCACATTTACCGGAGAGGAACGAGATCTGCTCCTATGGAAGCGGATACGGGGGTAACTCACTACTGGGCAAAAAATGCTTCGCCCTCCGACTTGGTTCAATACTTGGTAGGAGAGAGGGCTGGCTTGCAGAACATATGCTGGTAAACATCTTTATACATCCACCCTGAAAAAAGCATTTTCATGGAATTATTGAACATGCAAACATGGTTGTCAAGGGATATTATTTGATAGTAAAACAATTTCTTGTAGATCTTGGGAATTGAAAACTCCAAAGGAGAGAAGAAGTACTTTGCAGCTGCTTTCCCAAGTGCATGTGGAAAAACCAATTTGGCAATGATGAAATCTGCTTTACCAGACTACAAAATTACCTGTGTTGGTGATGATATTGCTTGGATGAGGTTCGATAAGGATGGAAAACTCAGGGCCATAAACCCAGAAGCTGGATTCTTTGGAGTGGCTCCAGGTAAGAAAAAGATTACAACAGTTACAAAATCAACAAAACTGTTATGTAAAACCAGTAAGTTAGACCTTCAGTACATTGGACCTAATTGTTCATGAATACTTTCAGGAACCTCAATGAAGACCAATCCTATGGCCATGGAAACTATTTCCAGAAACACTATCTTCACCAACGTCGCCGAGACCTCAGACGGTGGTGTTTTCTGGGAGGGGCTGGAGGGAGAAGTCTCCAGAACGACCAAGATAAAGTCCTGGCTGGGAGTGGAGGACTGGCATGCAGAACAGGGCAAACCCGCCGCCCACCCCAACTCAAGGTCAGTCCACTTCTGCGCATCAAATATCTCCGTTATTTTGTACAACAGTGACTTGTATGGCTTGGAGTGATGTTGGATTTAATGTCTTCGTTTTCCCCCAACAGGTTCTGTACACCAGCAGCCCAGTGCCCTATTATGGACGAGAGATGGCAGGATCCAGAGGGTGTTCCCATTGAGGCTATCATCTTTGGTGGCCGCAGACCTGAAGGTGGGTGGTGCCGATTGTCTTAGACGGTCCCGCTGTTCTTCTGTCTTTTTGATTTGTTAGGAGTACTAGAGTTATCTCTCTTGTAATGTGACTTGGGTTCTATATTGTAGGAGTTCCTCTGGTGTATGAAGCCTTTAACTGGCAGCATGGTGTATATATTGGAGCCTCTATGAGGTCTGAAGCAACTGCAGCAGCTGAGCACAAAAGTAAATTGGATTTAAACAAATTTTCAAAACTGTACATTTTAAGTAATTTCTGCCCATCTTTCCTTTGAATAGTTTTTCTTCAGCATGAAAGCTTATTATCTGTTTATTGTTTGCAGGCAAAGTTATCATGCATGATCCATTTGCAATGCGTCCATTCTTTGGATACAACTTTGGGCATTATTTGGAACACTGGTTAAGCTTTCAACAGAAACAAGATCTGGATCTTCCTAAGATCTACCATGTCAACTGGTTCAGAAAGGACAAAAACGGCCGCTTCATGTGGCCAGGATTTGGGGAGAACTCCCGGGTCTTGGACTGGATATTCCGACGTGTTAATGGAGAAGACTGTGCTGTCCAGTCAGCCATCGGAAATCTTCCCAGGAAAGGATCGCTGAATCTGGAAGGTCTGCAGGAGGATGTTGATATGGATGCCTTGTTCAGTATTCCCAAAGAGTACTGGCAGAAGGAGGTCAAGGACATTGGCAAATACTTTGATGAGCAGGTTCATGAAGATCTCCCTCCAGAAATAATGAAAGAACTGAGAAGCCTGGAGGCTCGCGTCAACTCCATGTAAACAGCAGTCTCTTCCGTTACTCCGATATGTAGACTGCTCGGAAACATGCTGACACTCCGTGTGACATTTTATGTTTCTGCATTTGTACTTACTTTGTATTTCAGATTTTTAGTCACATCTCATTATTTTATATTATGTACAAGCGAGGGAGTTTTCATTATGTAAACATTTTTATTTTTTGTTACATGCTTTAGATTTGGTGATAATATAATTTTATGTATTACAGACTATGTATTTAAGAGAGAGAGAGGTGTTTACGACTACTGCGGTGCAATAAAACCCGGAATTTTTAATGTGACTCGTGTATGCATCATGTGGTTCATGTATTTGATCTCAGGAGTTCTGTCCCCTTGGTTGTGTTTGATGCCATCATTTTGGACACAAAAGCTTCTTAATGGTGGCAAGAACGAAGCAAAACTCACCCCATAATATAAACCATTCCATGCTCATCTGACAACCAAAGACTTCTTATTGTGTGAATGATTTGAACAGAGTATTTTGATGTTTAAAGATTTGATTACATATTTCTGTGATAACACTTCTGTAATTTGTAATATTGTAATGTCTGTTACTGGTATGAGTCTCACTGCCTTTGGCATAATACATGTATTTGTGCATATTCTTGTCAAACAGCTGATGCACTGTATATTACAGGCAATATTTTGATGGACTAGATTGTCCAAGATAGGGGATATACCTCTTAAAGGAATATAAATTTTTTATGCAAAAACAGAAAAGTTGTTTGTCTTTTATACTTGGGATGGAGATTAAAGTGTTGCAACATGGTAGCAAATTTAGAACATCAAATTTCAATTGGAACTGTTTAAATATAATAATGGATTTATAGGAGGACTGCAAAGATTGACCTATTATAGATGATGACTTTCACATTTCGCTTCGACAATATCTGGAAGGGATGAAAACTATTTTCACAAGCATTTCATCATTTAAACTTGAAGTTGTGGTAAAGAATTTTGAATTTGAATACCAGAAATAAGAACAAAACTGATCAGAATTTAAAATGTTGCCGATTACAAGAGTTCATGAATGTTGTATATAAGTTGCTGATTCCATTCATCTCCTGACAAAATATCGGGGGACGTAGAAATGTAACGTCTACCTAATTTAGAGCTTTATGTCTGATTCAAACAAACAAACAAAAAACGTACGAGAAGAGATAACGTGTCCAGTGTTAGAACAGAATTAATTTTTAGAGTTTAGTTTATAATTAGGTGTGCACGTTGTAAATATATATGATTTATATACCTTTCATTATGTTACTGTACAAAACTGACCTACTGTGTCTGTAGGTTACATGTCACGCCCCAAGAGGCGCTAATCCGCATTCGGCAAAAAATTCTATTCCATGTTGTTGTACCTATGGTGGCACTGTTTTGTTTATAAACAATATGTATACAAGAAATTTAACTCTATCTATTTGCATACACCAAATTTGTTGGGTTTTGTTTTTTTTGTCTTTCGAACAAAGTATCAAATTTTGTCTTGATTGTCGGAGTATCAATTTACGTAATGTAACAGATGGTGAATGTGTATTTTAGCTAAGTATATACAAATGAACACAAAACAGTAAAGGATCACATGTACAAGTGCGTACATATGTAATGATTAAAAGATTTGAACGAAAATGGAAATATAGTAAGGTTGTATTGATTTTTTTTAGGAAGAGCAGACTGAGATTTTTCACCAGGCACGTACATGTAGCATTGGGGGGCCTTACTGAATTACCACGAAGTTGAATAGCATTTTTACAGCCTCTTGGACAATTTATGGTGAATTGAAAAAAATATATATTTCTAAAGAGCGACGACTCATATAAATATATCTGCACAGTATGGTACAGACCAAACCAATTAAAACTGTATGCAGGCAACGAAAATTAAACTTCGTTTTATACTTTCAGTAACTGCGTGTTGGCAGCCTATAAGAACTACATATGTGCGTATTACACGGACGTAATTAGTTCAATTTAAGCAGAAATGTATGCATTATGATATATACACGCACTTCTTTATCAATTTATGATATAATGAGGAAAATCTCACAAATTAATGAAAATGATATGTTTGTTGGTAACTATCAACTACATGCACTTGTTCTTGCAACAAAGTTTATCCTTATGTACTTATTCGTGTAACTCGGAACGTGGACTTGCAGTAGAGTGCACCTTCCGTAAACTGCATTCAAAGGAAAAGTGACGGACACGTGCGTAGTTTTGGGAAAACATTATAAAAATATAAGGGAAATTTAGAAAAATTGACTTAATATATATAATAGATGTTTATGTACTATGCGCCCCCCCCCCCCCCCCCCCCCACTGATTTTTATTTAGGACAAGTCTGGTTCCCGCTATCAAAAACAATGCTACGTGCCTGACAAGTGCCTTCGCTACACATATATGATCATCATTAATGATATGACATGCAGCACTGAAAAAGGCAAGTCCGTACTTAGCGTCGATATGGTTATCGTCGTTAACTACATAGTTTTCTCTCCGTAAACTATAGTTTACAACCGTTAAACCTAGTTTACTGACTGTGAAGCTATGTTTAGCTCATTTTTGTGAATTTGGCGTGCCATAATATGGTAGATCGATGTAACCGTTGGAAAATATCCATTTATTTAGTTACTTTTTGATCGTGTGACTTGTGTCGGAAAAAAGTAATAAGAATATTAAATTATTTATCTATTAGGAATAGAAAAAGTATTGAAAACAAAATTCATACCAGACATATATCGATATTCTTTTTTTTTTTCATTTTCAAATTTTGCTTGTCCCCATGTAGACCTTAATGCAATCTTCACCGGAGACACTTAAATGTCTCTGACTGTCTTCACTAATTAATTAATTACTTCTTAGGTAATAACATTTTGTTCTCTTTGTAAATCCTTTTCTACTCTAAAATCCTTCTGCATGTCATAATAGACATGATAGAATTGTTCATCTACTCGGATAAATTGTTATATATGTATGTCTCTTATCCATGATCTACTGTATTTAATTTCTTACAGACTGCCCTAAAACATTTTTTCCGTGCATAAAAATAAACAACACAAAAATACATGTTTGGAATTTCTTACTACGCACTTCTCCTGTACATCGAGTGATTAATATAACCTTGCACGTCCTTGTTTACAATCCCTATTATTTTTCGTAAACCCTCGCTTTCTAGGACCTTCGAAAGAAAAATCCAGTAATATCCGAGAGACGCTATTTGTCGTTTTCCGCTTTCTGCTGACTGAGCAACACTGCTTTGGGTCGTCTGTATCTTTTTCTTCTTTTTTGGGTAAGTGACATGTTGTGATTTTTATGCCAATCAGTGTACATTGTTACGCAAGAACTGTCTTAAGATAGGATTGTCAATTGAATCCCGAAAAACTAAATATTTTTAAGTAAATGACTGTACGTGACACTTGATTTTGTTGATGCACATGCAGCTTTAGTCTACACTATTTCATTATGGCTGCATTTTGCACATTATATGATACATAGAACTATGTTTAATGGATTATGTTTATGCAGTGGCGGGGGTATACGTGACAGTTTCACCTGTCTATCGGGGAGTTGGCTTGATGTCCAGACCGGTATACACGGTACCGGCGGTGTGTTTTCAGTTCAAGGACGGAGCAACTGCGTCTCATAATTAATGTGCATTGTTCCCAGGTTATAACTGATAGCCCGGGCTTTTAAAGGGGTAAAGATAAGAATATTTCTTATGAAAATAACATCAACATGTCCCACGGATCTGACATGGGTTTGGTAAGGTGGGTGGGGTGATGTGTGATTTAACATGTAAACATGTAGGCTTACTGCATTTAAAGATCCCATGTCTACTGTGCACTAGCTGTATTACTACTCATTTATTTGCCAGGCAATACAGGTAAGCACATCTTTAGATCAGATATATATGTGCCGGTTTGTTTGCAAAATTAGTGAGAATCTAGGTAATGACTATTGGGGAAGCACTTTCCTGCTGTATCACACAAAGAGAATGGGGAAATTACTTCAAACTTGTTCTGATAAGAGGTATCAGCTGTGGGAAAAGAAAAGATTAAAATTTAACATCAGTATTCTTGTTCCTAGCTTCTCTCTGTGAAGTGTGTTTTGGGAATACCCAGAATTGGGTTTTTGTGTTAATTTGCAGAGTAGTTAGAGAAGTCGTGCTGAAGTGTGTTCATTTAGATGTGATCTGCAGACATTTAGTTTTCACCTGTAAAAAATGACTGGTTAATATATTAAATAACTTCATGTTTTCTATCCACCCCATTTTATCCTGACATGATAAGGCTGTGTAATCAGTAGAGAGGTCATTCTGTCAGAGGTCAAAATATGAGATGGTCCGAGCTTAAGGAGGCCGATTTGGGTTTTTTTGCGGAAAAACTACAATAGCATAACTCTTTATTTTCTAACCATATGTAATTTAAACCAACTCTAGTTTATTTGCGAAGGTTCATGAAAATCGATCATCTGGTTCTTTTTAGGGACCATCTCAAAATAGAGGTACATTTACTATAGGAATATATAAGAAACTGTATTTTCCGCACATCAAAGCAGTTTTTAAAAAATACTACAATAGCTTTTTTTCTCAAATTGTTATATATGATTAGTAATATCATTTCCTACCATATATGTAAAAAACACAAAATTCTACCGTCTGGTTTTTAGTGGGGGCCATCTCAAAATATTAAAATGCACCAAATTTTGCTATATATTTGGATCATCATAAATGATGATTGGTATAATGGATTCATTCCAAAAATGAGGGAAATGTCCTCGAGGATAGCATCATTCTGTATATAAGATTTCAACAGCGTACAATTTTAGCTTTTTCTTTTATGTTATTTCTTATAACGTACTCCTACAAAGCTTCATTTTATCATAACGTCATAAAAGCGCAAAATGGCAATGCTCCCCTACCGCACAACGTAAAAATCGCGTTAAAAACAAAAATTTCCTTTAAAAATGTAAATATTTTTATCTGTATTTTGTTTATTGTGTTCAATTTTATAAATGATATCGTAAAAAATTCATAAGAAGTATAAATCAACTGTATTATATTAGAATGCGCAAAAACATGCGCAATGCAAACTAAAGTCGGCCTCCTTAAGTGCATAATTTCCTTACCTATGAACTCTTAAACAATTGGATATCTGTGTAGACTGTGTAAAGGGAACAATTAACAGGAGGAAAATATAAACTTACAAGTTAATAAGTTCCTGTTGAATTTATAAAAAGGGAAATACAGTACATAGGATGATCAAATAAAGGATTACTGTATACATTTTAGGCACAATAAAACTTATTTTAATCTTTGTTATCTTTTATCATTAATGTTTTGATTCATGTAACCTGCTGTTGGAATATCATGTAAAGTTTTATAAAAATTAGACTGAAATATCATGTAACATTTTATAAAACTAGCCTGAATACAAATGAGCTAAATGTTGTACAAGGCAGTTGACAGATGGACAGATGGTAAATTAACAGTTTATCTAGTGATATTCATACATGTACATGATAAAAACAGGCGCTTGCCCATCAACAGGTTGAGTAATTGTTTGGTCAAAAGATGGAGGACGACGCACCAGAGTTCATGGAAATTCACGAGATTGTGATACAAAAGCTGGGTCATGTCCCGATCGTCAAAGGCGATTTCCACATGCTGCCCAAGAAAGTGCAGAAGTTCTTGGCAAAATGGGTATGTGTGCAGACTTTATGGTAGCATTAAAAAATTTTAGTATTGTCTCAGCAACTGGAGATGTTGATTAATTAGCAGCTTTCATTATGACAGGAGTCATTGTTCTGTGTAGAAGCTGTGACAAACAGCGGGAAGAGTCAGGCCTGATCATCTGGTTACTGTACTAACCTTTAGGTTATATAAAATAGATTGGTACAAAAGCCTCTCTTTGTCTTCAAAATAAATGTCAAAATGTATTTATCTTTTAAACATAGCAGTAAATGATCATGCACAACAGAAGATGAGATGCTAACTTTAGCTTGAGTGATTATTTCTTATAACACAAATACCGGTAATAAGTTTCGCATATTAGGCCAAAAAAAAAATATGTGTGTTTCCGGTTTCCCGACCGACCCTATTTTTTATGCGCCGACCCTAACACTTTTTATTCCAAATCCAGATTATGAATCGTAATTGGTTTAAACAATAGAGTCTTTACAAATCAGAGTTTAAAAAACGCTTGTAACAATTCAATAGAAAACACCACTTATCAAAGCGTTTTAAAGATTTCTAAGTGCAGATTGACAGCATGGATGAAAGTTATGCTTGGTTATTTTAGCTAAATTATCAATGCAATAAATAGTTTTTAAAGGCATTGATGTGTTCAAAATTAATATAAAGATGTACATGAAAAAAGCAGAGGCAAAGTTTTTTTTTATATTTCTGGGTGTGGAGACTGCAGACATCGTAAGTCTTTGATTAGGCCTAACAATCATTCACATTATAGATATGATTTTAAAATGCTGCATTTCAGTTGCAAATGAAATTTTAAAAATTAGTCTTAAACCATTAATGACGTATTCATTTTTTAAAAAAAATTATTGAAAAGATTTAATTCTAAGGCTCTCGTCTGATCAACCAGAATTTCCTCTGTTTCTGAATTCAACACCTACAGTTACGAAATTAATGCCTACTATTATGTCAGTTGACCAGGAAAATAGAACTAATAACTACTATATAATATATTTGTGGTAATGAGCATTATACTCGGTTAATCTATAGTGGCTGTCATATTTATATTTTCTGTTTACATGAAAATAAAATCTTCGTATACATTCCAAATTAATTAAGAAAGCTTTAATTCTGTAACAGCTAGTTGTCACTATTCACAATTGCTCCACCTGTAAAATACATTTTATTAATGTATAGAAAAATCATATGCTAGGAAAGAGAAAAACTGAAAAGCACATTAAAAAAAAAAAAAAAAAAAATTCCGACCTACCTACCCTATTTTAAAATCTGATGAAATCGGAAACACACATATTTTTTTTTTTGGCCTTATTTCTCAACAGAAAGAGATGTTAGGTTATTTATCAATCATCAAAAATGTTCAAGAAAAACAAATCGTATAACCTTTGATGTACCATATTAAAAGCCATTTACCATTACTCCTAATAGTGGTCATACTTTTATAAGTTGATAGATTTATTACCAGTACACAGTATTGTTGTTAAATAACTTCTCTTTATAATCACAGGTGTACACGTGTAAGCCACGCGCTCTGTATATCTGTGATGGGTCTCATGCTGAAGCTGAGGAGGTCACTCACAAGCTGATAGAGAGGGGGGTCCTGACAAAACTAAAGAAATACGAAAACTGGTAAACATTTTAATTATCTACATACTATAGATATCTCTTGTTATTCTCATAACACGCAAGGTAATAGCGCAAGATGCCTTCCATAAAATAACCAACTACAAAAGCTTGACACTATAATTTATAGCTACTTGTGCCGTACTGACCCAGCTGATGTTGCTCGGGTGGAATCAAAAACGTGGATTGCAACTGATGATAAATATGAAACAGTCCCCCATGTGCGACAGGGAGTGAGGGGAATTCTGGGACAATGGAAACACACCAAGGAATTGGAGGAGGAGGTGAATGGTGATTTTGATGGCTGCATGGCAGGTGTGTTGTCTATACAATAACTCACTTCTTTATGCATGAAAGTTAAGGAGCAGTTGTTTAGAATTTCCTTCATGTTAATAATTGCTTTAATGTTAAGAGCATTTTTTTTTTAAATTGCATGTTGAAAACATAAAAAATTATTTTTTTTTGCAGGAGAAAAAATAATTTTGATAGCTAGATGAATGTTTGTGTGACTGTTACAGGTAGGACTATGTATGTGATACCCTTCAGTATGGGGCCCATCGGGGGTCCCCTGAGTAAGATAGGGGTCCAGCTGACAGATTCCAACTATGTCCTGCTCTGTATGAGAATAATGACCAGAGTGTCAGCAGATATCTGGGAGGTTCTGGGAGACAATGACTTTGTGAGATGTGTGCATTCCATGGGCTGTCCCAGACCAGTGCAGAGTAAGTTATTCCCAGATCAGCACATGGCTTCATTTGCAAAGAGTTTTTAAGTATCTTGACAAATTTTAATGTTCATTCTACCATTTTTTTAAATTCACAAAACTGTTTGTAGTTAAGTGTGTAGGATTCATAATGTCATTGTGATCTCTAAAACAGGAGTTTATTGACTGTTAATTCCATTGATTTCATTCACTGATTTCAGGAAAGGTCGTCAACCACTGGCCATGTAACCCGGACAAGATCATGATCGGTCATTTTCCGGCCCGCCGTGAGATTGTGTCCTTTGGTAGTGGTTACGGAGGTAACTCATTGCTGGGGAAGAAGTGCTTTGCTCTGAGAATTGCCAGTGTCATTGCCAGGGATGAGGGATGGCTCGCCGAGCACATGTTGGTGAGTAGGACTTCATTGTCCATCTCCTTACTGTAAAACAAGCAAAATCTTGTGAACTTGCTTCATATAGGCCTAGCAGATAAGGGTTTTTTGTGATGAAAATTAGATTTTGATGGATATCTATTTTGTTCAGATTATGGGATTGACCAATGAGAAAACAGGAGAAGAGAAATTTGTTTGTGCAGCTTTCCCGAGTGCCTGTGGGAAGACCAATCTTGCCATGATCCAGCCAACCATCCCAGGGTACAAAGTTCGAGTTGTCGGTAAGTGCACAACATCAAAATGAGCAAAGGCTTTGTTTTCCTACCTTATAAGGTTTGTGAATAAAGTGTGTGTGCTAATTTCAGAAGATACTGACTGAATTGTGTTATTTAATGTACAAGATATAGCCTTACCTTAAGATCTAATGTCAGCAAAATTATGCTTTATTCATTGTAAAAGCTGATGTTTTAATATCTGATGACATATGTCTTTTAGGGGATGACATTGCCTGGCTTCGATTTGACGATAAGGGTGTCCTTAGAGCCATCAACCCCGAGAACGGCTTCTTTGGAGTGGCTCCAGGCACCAACATGAAAACTAACCCCAATGCCATGCTGTCATTTCAGAAGAACTCCATCTTCACAAATGTGGCCGAAACAGCAGATGGCGGGTTCTTTTGGGAGGGAATGGAGGATGAGATTGATAAGGTCAGTACTTTTTGTATAAACTGTACAGTAAATACAAATACTAAATACCAATAATGGTATGCACAACTATTGATCACAGGATATAGCTAAGTTTTTGTAAGAAAGGATAAACAAGTTAGTAATCTGGCAAAAATTTATACCAATATTACTTCCTCACATATCTTGTCGGGAAATTTCCTTGTTTAAACAAGGCATTATGCCATTTTACACTTTGCTAATACATTTATATTTCTTTCACAAGTTGTAAATATAAACCAGAGTTTGTGATTTCCTTTTCCAGAACATTGCCATCACTAACTGGCTGGGACAGCCATGGAAGATAGGAATGCCGGGCAATGCTGCCCACCCCAACTCCCGCTTCACCTGCCCGGCGTCCCAGTGCCCCATCATCCACCCAAAGTGGGAGGACCCCGAGGGAGTGCCAGTCAGCGCTCTCATCTTTGGGGGACGACGTCCCACAGGTCAGTGTCAACTCATCAGAAACACAAATTGTTGGTTCTATAGAATATAGGATATCAATAGGTATCTCAAGTGTTAGATCATAGATATGTGCATAGTAAACCCTCAATTTTGTGTCAACATTTTCTTTTAAATTAATTGATTTCTAAATAACTATTTGCCACCTTCAATTAGGGAATAAGGAATCATTCATTGAGTACATGTGTATTATAAGGTGATATTTTTTGTCGGGGCTCGGTCAAATCCATTAACGCCCAAAGGCCTTTATGATTTATTTGACCACGCACCATCCAAACTTATCATTTCATATTATTCATAGAATGATTCCTTATTACTTATATATTATTTTTGCAATTGTACGATTTAATCTTAAAATATCAACATATTTACGTGATTTCCATTTCTCTTAAAGCTGCTTGGTCCGATTTTTTCGTAATTACAGTATCAAAATTTTGTTCTTACAAATCATTTATCTTAGAAAGTTATGGACTTTCTCCTATTTACACCAGCAGAATCCATCTCCTTTCAAAGTTAGAAATATTCAAAGTAAATAAAAATAATTTCTCTTTGGGCAAACGAAAAAACAAACCAAAATGCATCACGGGAATGTTTAGAAAAGGAAACCGCATGGTTTCGTCACCCGAATGATTGGGGTTATTCAACTCCCATGCTATGCATCGACTGTAAAGAAAGCAGACTTTAGATATATATGGGCGAACAAAACGTACATATGTTTATTTGAATTTGTCTGATCATTTGTCTGACCATTTCGACCTTTATTTAAAGCGATGTCAAATTCGTAATACAACCATACCCGTCTCGTCGTCAGGGGTGAAATTTAACATGAGGCGAAATAACGCGGTACCTTTTATTGTCGTTTGTTTTGTTAGCAAATTTTGTACGTATTTTTCGTTATTGAAATTTGGCTTGATTGACTGGGAAAACTACTGCAATGGCTATTATTATACATATACTAAGCATAGCCATCGTTTAAAAGCGTGCAATAAATTTGATATAAAATCGGACCAAGCAGCTTTAATTATGGACACCTAGCTCGTGCCCCTACAATATATCATTTTATTAGACAAAGATACAATGTAAATATTGTTTAATATTTTAAATATTGTTTAATGAAACAGATTTTGTTATTTCCCCCAGGTGTACCCCTGGTGTTTGAATCCTACAGCTGGCAACATGGCGTCATGGTTGGAGCCTGCGTCAAATCTGAGTCCACTGCTGCCGCAGAACATACAGGTACGTTACCATAAGTAAAGGTGCTACCATAAGTAAAGGTACACTACCATAAGTATAGGTACGCTACCATAAGTAAAGGTACGCAACCATAAGTATAGGTACGCTACCATAAGTAAAGGTAAGCAACCATAAGTAAAGTTACGCTACCATAAGTAAAGGTACGCTACAATAAGTATAGGTACGCTACCATAAGTAAAGGTACCTACCATAGGTAAAGGTACGCTACCATGGGTAAAGGTACGCTACCATAAGTACAGGTATGCTACCATAGGTAAAGGTATGCTACCATAGGTAAAGGTACGCTACCATAAGTACAGGTATGCTACCATAGGTAAAGGTATGCTACCATAGGTAAAGGTACGCTACCATTAGTAAAGGTACGCTACCATAAGTAAAGGTACGCTACCAGAAGTAAAGGTATGCTACCAGAAGTAAAGGTACTCTACCACAGAACATACAGGTACGTTACCATAAGTAAAGGTGCTACCATAAGTAAAGGTACACTACCATAAGTATAGGTACGCTACCATAAGTAAAGGTACGCAACCATAAGTATAGGTACGCTACCATAAGTAAAGGTAAGCAACCATAAGTAAAGTTACGCTACCATAAGTAAAGGTACGCTACAATAAGTATAGGTACGCTACCATAAGTAAAGGTACCTACCATAGGTAAAGGTACGCTACCATGGGTAAAGGTACGCTACCATAAGTACAGGTATGCTACCATAGGTAAAGGTATGCTACCATAGGTAAAGGTACGCTACCATAAGTACAGGTATGCTACCATAGGTAAAGGTATGCTACCATAGGTAAAGGTACGCTACCATTAGTAAAGGTACGCTACCATAAGTAAAGGTACGCTACCAGAAGTAAAGGTATGCTACCAGAAGTAAAGGTACTCTACCATAAGTATAGGTATTAATACCTAGATGTAAGCAGCCTTGTTACAGGTATCCTCAATAAGTAAAGACATTGATAGATGTGAACAGTCATCATACAGATATATTAAATTGCCCTTAAAAAAATTCAAAGGAACATGACCCAAAGGTATTCGGTATCTGTCTTCTGTATGTCATTTAAATTTGTACCTAGTGATACACTTGTATAAGTAGACTATTGCAACGTTAACAACCTCAAAGGTATTCTGCAATATTCATGAAAACTTTTACTTTATTTTTTAATTAAAAATGAGTAAATGAGATATAAATTCAAGTCATATTTTCATTACTGGTAATTGTGACATCCAACCATTGGTTTGTCATATATTTCCTTTTTTTTTTTTGCACAGGAAAAAAAATCATGCATGACCCAATGGCAATGAGGCCATTTATGGGATACAATTTTGGAAATTACCTACAACACTGGCTTGACATGGAGAAACCAGACAGAAAGGTAAGGCTCATGAAATCATAATTAAAGTGAGACTGTCCCCTTAACCCATTATTAAAGTAAGTCTGGCCTCTGAACCCAATTATAAAGTTAAGTCCGATCACTCAACTCATAATCAAGGTAAGTCTGGCCTCTGAACTCATAATAAAGGTAAGCCTGGCCCATGAACTCATAATAAAGGTAAGCCTGGCCCATGAACACATGATAAAGGAAAGTCTGGCCTTG
The DNA here is from genome assembly GCF_025612915.1 of Magallana angulata. NCBI lineage: Eukaryota > Metazoa > Mollusca > Bivalvia > Ostreida > Ostreidae > Magallana > Magallana angulata. The sequence goes on along the minus strand of NC_069116.1, from coordinate 4,436,304 downwards.
AAATCAAACTAATAGTAAGTCTGGCCCCTGAACTCGTAATCAAGGATAAATTATTTGAATTGTAAACTGTGATAATTTCAAGTGGACTGTTTTTAGATGCCCAAGATCTTCCATGTGAATTGGTTCCGGGTGGATGAGCATGGGAAATTCCTGTGGCCTGGATTTGGAGACAATGTGCGGGTGTTGGACTGGGTCCTGAGGAGATGTGCTGGAGATGAATCCATTGCTGTGAAATCCCCAATTGGTTACCTCCCCAAAAAAGGTCAGACTCATGGTTTTTCCTTCTAATGTTTTTACCAGCTAGTAGGTGCAAGTTAAATTTTTGAAGCTGTTTTGTAAAAATAAAATTTGAATTCTGAACATTATGTTTGTCAGAGTTAGTTTTGGCCCCATTATAAAATATTTTGAAAGAATTTCAGGCTTGTTTTAATGTTAAATATGCCCATTTTAGGGGGCCATTTGAGACTTATATATATATTCATACAATATTGCTCGCTATTTCGGTGAGTCTGGGAGTGTTTGTATTGCTGAGTGACTGTTGAGTTTCAGTGAGCGTGTTTGTATTGCTGAGTGACCATTGAGTCTGGGAGTGTTTGTATTGCCAAGTGACCATTGAGTCTCAGTGAGTGTGTTTGTCATTGACAGGCAGCATTGACCTGACCGGGCTGGGCGACATTAAGTGGGACGAGCTGTTCAGCCTGCCCAAGCACTACTGGCTGGACGACATGCGTGAGAGCAAGCGCTTCCTGGAGGACCAGGTCGGCACGGACGTTCCTCAGGTCATCTGGGACGAACTCAACGCCCAGGAGAAGCGCATAGAGGAGCAGCTTTAGGGCTGTTACCCCAGGGACTGTCATAGAGACTACACACATATAATGTATACCGTGCTAGGAGCTTTAACTTGACTGCTTGTTGTAGATTTAATAACGTCAACGGCCGATCTAACTGTGAATGTTTGTTGTCTTTCAAATATTGAGAGTGAACTACGCGGACATCTGATATAGGAGACTTTGTTGTACAATGATTGTATAATTTGCATAATATAGTCTGTATAGTGTGCTAAATTTGTCTCTGGACACAACTATTGACTGAGATTGGTAACATATATCAAGTTCTATTGATTCAATATCTTTTAACATCCGTTTAGATCATACATTCTTCATTACGCCTATTTAGGTGTATTTGTTATAGGTAGCAGTTTGGTGCAGATGAGGAATAATTTTGTTGTTTCGATGTCTTATGTTTGTTTGTTGTGGACCTTTATGCATAAAATGTTGGTTTTAAAAACTGTTGCATGCTTTTGCCACAAAATATCATTTATCAAATAAAAGATGTAGTGATTTGTTCTCATTAAATTATAGAAACCTTAGCTGTTTCACAATATTTTTTTGAGCGATTGGGAGGGAGAAATGAAAGACAAGAAAGATGTTTTGATAAAAGCCAATTTTTTTATTTGACAGTTTTTGGTAAACATGTATACAGGAAGACTATAAATCTGAGCATAATGAATCTGATGAGAGTCAAGATGAGGGCATTTATGCAGACATTCCCCTGGGATGGGGATGTCTCGTTGTGGGGGTTAGACTTTGTTGTAGGGGTTGAAGGGATAAGTGAGGGTCACTGTCTTAGACAGGGGACCTTTCCTGGCAAATGTCTGCTTTCTGTACTCGGCCTCCGGCAGTTCCCTGAAAAAGCAAAGACGTTGAGATTCCAATAACTGTTGATAACTTGATAATTGAATGATGTACTGTTTTGTTGGCCCATGATTAAAGGCCCATTGAACATGATGGTTTTCTGAGAGGGTGTGGCCTACATCACTTGATGCATTTAACTTTCACAATTTAAAGGGGCATGGTCACAATTTTGGTCAAAATTTATTATTTCAATGTTTCAGTAAGGTATCTCTAATAGTCAACCAAAATTTTAGAGCTCAGGTCATGTTTTGTTTACATTTTGAATGTTGTACATTGTAATAAGATTCCAGCTTTAGACCTAAAATGACTGTGACAAATTCTAGGAACTATTCATTTATGTTCAAAATGAATTAACAGATAGAAAAAATCATACAAAAACAAAAACATAACATCTGCAGCCTTCTTTACGTAAACAAAGAATTGTAAGCTCTGTATCTTTTTTATAACTCTACGTCTGACTCTTAAAATTTCGGTTTATCATAAATGCATTGCCAATAAAAGAAGAAAAATAAAATTTGACCAAAATCGTGACCTAGCCCTTTAAATGAAAACTTGTTCTGTGCAAAGTAGACAACCAAAAGGTTATGGGCTATTAGTTTGCTTGAACTTTAGTTTCTGATATTAAATATCAGCTTCATTTCGTTATTTTTAAAAAGTCTTAATTCACATCCTGGCCTCACCTTGAATCTGCATCATAATAAACAATAAAGAGTTTTATTATGTAAAATAGTATTACAACCTCAATCCTCCTTTAAATGGGGGGGGGGGGGGGGGGGGGGGGGGGGGAGGCAGACAAAAAAACATTCAGCATATGATGTTACATAGATGCTTATTGATTAAATTGAAACAATGCTCCATACACATTATATTGGTTATCTGCTGACTCATTACATTTGATCCATTTAATAAACCTTACAAAATAAGTATTGGTATATGAGTATTAATGACACCAATTGTTATGGCAGCGACACAAGCGCTTTTTCTGCGATAATATTCACCCTATGATATAATGATTACGTGTTTTATTACTTTGGGGTAAATTTTACTGTAGAACAAGCTAGTTGCATCACAGGGAGCATTCATTAAGGAAGGAGTCTTTTCTGGTTTTCGACTTGTCAAACGTAAATTTGATTAATTGTTCATTAAATCAAGATAAAAGGAAACTAAAATAGTATATATTTCTTTCTGTTTTTACTATCATACAACTTGGCATAGAAAAAGTAATCAATGTTTAGAATCTACCAAGGGCTATATTTTTTGCGGAATAATATTGGCGTAGGAAAATATCACATGTTTAGCAATTCAGTAATGCTCCAGATTTAGGAGTCTGTTTTAGCATTTTATAAACAATAACATTAATATTTTTTTACTAATGTGAACTAATATGATATGATATTTGGGTTTCAGAATATTTCTTTAAAATATGATTTGCCTATCAAATTCCATATCTATAAGCTTTTTAAAGCGCCATTCTATACATGGATTTGTGTGAAAAAAATCACTAAAATCATTTTTTCTCTCTTATTAAATGGTCAAAATATTAGCTTTTCTGTCAGTTTATATTTTTATATAAAGTCTTTATAATAGGTAAAAATCAGAAATATTTTAATATTGGAAGCATAAAAAAAAATAATCATAATTTCTTCAAAATTTAAGAAAATTAGAGGAAATGCGGGCTAAGCAAAATCATTTTAGTATAAATATTTATTCCAATTTAGTAGTACATGTATAAGCTGATAGACATTCTGAAATTCTATCATTTCATTAAAAAATAGAATCTTCAAATCTTAAACAAATGTCTACATAACTGCAAAGAGCTACATTTATTTTTATCATCCTTTAAGTTGAGGAAAAAGGTCACTATTGACCTGACCTTTATGCAAAAACAAAAAGGTCAAATTTGATTAAACTGATAAAATCATTTGTTAATATGATCTGTTTGACTGTGTCAAAATTCCATTAATTTCTTATCATATAAGAAGTATGTTTGATAATGAGAAGACCCCTCCCTTAAGTTGATAGTAATTTTATGAAGGTCTTATTTCTGATATCAACAAATCTATTTTGTGATATCAGAAAATACAAAGGATTTTTTTATATCAAAAAATGATTTTCTGATATCAAGATTTCGATTTTTGATATCAAAAATGATTTCCTGATCTCAAGAATTCAATTTTTGATATAAAAAAATCAACTTTAATTTTTGATATCAACAAATCTATTTTGTGATATCAGAAAATCATTTTTTGATATATCAAGAAATCGAATTTTTGATATAAAAAAAATCAACTTTAATTTTTGATATCAACAAATCTATTTTGTGATATCAGAAAATCATTTTTTGATATATCAAGAAATCGAATTTATGATATCAAAAAATAATTTTCTGATATCACAAAATTGAATTTTTGTTATCAACAATTATTATATGATATCAAGACTTATTTTCTGATATCAATAATTCGAATTATTGATATCAAATATTTTTAATATTTGATATCAGAAAATACCTCAAAAATATTAAAACGGCATCATACCAAAGTAAGGCCATCAGAATGGTATAGACAATCCATTTACGACATAGCAGACCGATACACTTTGGTAAGGGAATCAAAATAGTATATACATACATGTAGAAACCATATACAAATTATAGCAGATCAAACATATCTAAGAAGGGAATTAAAACGACATACTAGTAGACAGAACCCATTTACGACATAGCAAAACGACGTACCTCGGTAAGAGAATCAGAATGGTACAAATACAAACAACATTGCGGTATAGCAGACCAACATACAATGTATCTTGATAAAGGGACCATAATGTTACAGACTGTTTTTACGATTACCTACATGTAGGTAAAGGAATTGTCATAGACAGAAACCATTCACGACATACAAACCGACATACCTGGGCAGAAAATTAGAATAGTACAAGCAGACAGCGGACCAATGACCCGCCTTACCTGTAGTTGGCCTTCATCGTGCTGACCATGTAGGAGTGCTGGGGACGTTTGGTGAGCTCGCTTTCTGTGGGGGTCCGTGGTACGAATCCCGAGTACCCCGGGCATTGTCGGACACTGGTACATAGGTTGATATGAAATTTAATTCAAATAGAACTCAAATTGCAAAATTATTTTGTCGTAATTGAAAGTTATTTATTTGTTTGGTAGGATTAAGCAATTACTAGAAAACAAGATAGTAATTAGAAGAATTGAAAAAAAAGTATTCGTTTACACAGTTAGCATTAGACACATTTCTTCGCAATAAGACAGATGAGCAGATCAAGAGTAACGTTGCACATGTTACAGAAAGTTTACAGACATCGCGTGCTGAGCTTACAGACATCGCGTGCTGTGCTCAATAGTTACCTAGGGTTGTCGTCCTCCATTCTGTAATTCATACTACATGTACAGTGGAACATTTTAAAATAAATTTATATGTAGAGCCTTTAAACCTATTTAATCGTCGATATCGGGCGCATTATATAACAATCGCGAACAATGGTCTCCCTTAACAAAGGACTTGGTTATTATTGCCAAGCTTATATCACATGCATTTAATTCACACTTCTATGTCGATATTCCAGTCTGACCCTACATAAGGTCTGCCAACTCAGCTCATCCTACTTACAATACATTGGACAGCTGGTCTTCTCTTACAAGTTTTCGGATTAACGTGGCGTTGCTTCGGGGGTGCTCTGCCATTCTTTTAGACTGCCTGAAAATCATCATTAAAACCATTTCAATGAAGGTAAAAACAATGTATTTTGGTGTAATAATACCCACTGCTGTAGCAGCTACCATGGCTGGCTGGCAATATCAAGATTTTGGTTGACCTTCACCTAAAAAAGCTTGACCTTGACCTAGAATACCCAGTGTAAAAAAATACAATAATTAATCTATATAAAAAGTCCATCGTTTTTATAAGTTTATAAGTTACTAGTGTATAAATTTAGAACTGACAATCATGATTAATCGTCGTAGTTTTTGAAATATTCAAAATATTGACATATTCAAAATATTTTTTCTCAAGAGAGATTCGACGAAATTTCCAATTCAAAGCATATTAAAAACCTCAAACCACCGACCTGAAAGAGGACCAGCGTGAACACACGGTGTATTTTGTCCAAATACACTGTGTATGCTAATACTACCTACCCAAGGTTCTCGCTAAAATTTGGACACTTCCCGTGGACCCCATTCTAAATAATGCATTCAATTTGGATTCGATAAAATCGACACTGAGTTTACTTTGTGTGATAATGTCTGTGTAATGTAGAGTATACATTCCATCAATCTTGTTTGATTGACGTGAGAGTTTCCCCATTCATCCATTTGTATACACAGTCATTACTCCTATTGCAGATCGAATTAATATTTCTAGCTTAGATCATATCGTAGTTTTGATTCGAAAGTAAACAATTACATTAAATATGTTCGTCTGAAGCGACATCTTTACTGCAGGTGTCTTGGAACTTATCACTGACATTCTTTTTTGTATGAACAATGTAAGATTTTTTAAAACTTAACAATATAAGCAAACAATTATGGGACAAATTCAGGTTTAAATGAACCTGTCCATAAATCAAAAATAAGAAAAAGTTCTACGTAGAAAACAACTAAGAAAAAGATATATCATTATATGCCTGGCGTGACCTTAGTTTTTAACGGGCAACTGTAGGTCCACTGTGCCTACATGCTACATTTTGTAGTAGATGAATGGCGTTATATCGTAAGGAGGATTTACCCGACGTTACCTTTTGAGGAGGAGTTTTTCCGGGCGGCTGTATGTCTTCTCACTCAGATCGTCGTCATGGACGCTCCCCCGGGTCTGTATGAAGTCCCAGAACACGGCCCTCTGCCACTCCATGGGCGTGGCCTCGTACCGCTGACACGTCATGCGAACCTGGTCGGGCTTCATCTCCAGGGTGGTGGGGGGAGGCTCGATCTGAAAATCAAACACCCAGAATAACTACTGATTTCGACATCGAGATAAAAATGACTGGTAATTTTCATACAACTCATTACACAAGAGGCCAAGGGGCCACATCGCCCACATGAGCAACAACGGTCATACATGTAACTCTGATCGAATTAGCTTTCGAATGCCAGATACAAAATATCTAGACAAGGTAGCAGAATATAACTTAAAAAGATTCTCAAATTTTTCTCGACGAAATCTTTTAGAAATTGAGCCCCTGTTGCTGTTGCTGTTGGAGTTTTTATTGAAGTTTTTTTCTATACATGTTTAATCTTATATAAAAGATTCTGCCCCCTTCTATTAAAACCCCATTCTAACCCAGGGATCATGATTTGAACAATTCTGAATCTATAATATCTGTGAATAATTCCACACAAGTTCTAGCCTTTCTGACCAAATGAATTTTTAGATGATTTTCAAAGATTTTCCACTATTTATTCCTATGTAAACATTAAACCTCATCGTTGCCTCACCTAACCCCCCCCCCCCCCACCGGGATCATGATTTGAATAAACTTCATGAAGATACCTCAACACAAAAGATACGTTATACGGTCTTTTTGGCCAAATTGATCTTGAGAAAAAGATTTCTTGAAAATGCCAACAATTTTTCATTAATTCTAAATGATCTCCCCTTCAAAGAGAGCGTGGCCCATCACATAAACAAAACTTGAATCTCATTAAACCCAAAATGCTTTTTGTCAGGTTTAAGTAAAAAAGGCCCAGTGATTCTGGAGAATACGATGAAAATACGACAATTTTACAACGACTTCGCCGATTACATTCATACATTTTCTATATTTTAAATTTTCTCAAGGATTTTATTTCGAACATATAAAAGTTGCGAAATTTTTAGCCTGACTTTGTCGTTACTTCATAAATTGTGCATGAATGCATATACCTGTAAGTTTGACTGGTTTGGAGTTACAATAGATGTCTCAATGTTTTGTATATTTTTTCTGACCTTAAACTTGTTTTGTGATGCAGGACAAAAATACCTATATTACACAAATACACAATTTTCATCATGGCAAACTTGACAACCGCAAGTCAATACAAAATTTACGAAACGCAAAACCTCTGAGACATTTGTGAAATTTAAGAATGTTTCAGCATTACTAGTATTACGGATAATCCTGATCTAATGTTAATAGATATTTTTAGATTGTATATAATTATCTATCTGAAGAAAGTTTAGAAACATTGTCTGTGAAACAATCATATTAGAACAGAAATTATAATTTGTTGCAAACGATGTGAGAAATATGCATGCTTGAAATATGATATTAAAACAATTGCAATTTCGTGATACTTTAGTAATTGAGTGTGTTAGTAAACCCTTTTGTAATCTGTATAAGTTGATTAATTTCCCTTGTTTGTCAAAACATTGTTATTTGCTATTTTTAAGGCAAACAGCGGCCCTGATCATTTAAAGGGGGGATAATTCGATCGTGTGACAAACCACTATGCAAAGTAAAAATGTGATAGGTATATTTGAAGCAAAATAATGGAATATTAACAGATCAATGGACTGTAATGAAGGTTTGTTCGACCTAAACCTGAAGTGTTTTCACTTCATTTGGTCAAGGTCGGTACGATACATTTATAGTACATATGGTTCGAATGAATTCTCTGACATACTTGGGGGAACTTCAGACACACTTCCTCAGCGGCTGCGCGAGAAGTGGGCGTCCATCTGACCTGGTGGACCAACTTGTTGATCAAGTTCGAATCCATGCTGCCGAACTTGGTCTGGTACACACTGGCGGACCGGGGCCTCCCCGGGGCCTTCGCGCGGGCCTGTCGCGCATACTTCCGGTCCCGCGCCGGCGGCTTCGGCAGGGAGCACGACGTGATCTGACTGGGGACAGGGCTGGCAGTGATAGCCTTAGGCTCCAGAAACCTGTATCGTAATGTATCATTTCAAAGCAATATGAGTTGCAATTTTTTCCTGAATTTTTTTTTTACGAAAATGTTATTTTCTACTAAAATGACAAAAATACTATGGTTTTAAAGTTCTGTTGCCCATATTTTTGGAAAAGCCGTAAAGAAGCCTTAATTGAAGCACAATTGAATTATTGTCGTCCTGTACAAAAATTGATCTGCTATATATTCCTTTGAAGAGGAATCTTTCTTCTGACCAAAATTAATGATTTTTTCAAATCTTATTTATCATAAACAAAATGAAGCTTCATGCAGACTTATCATAGAAGCAGGTTTTTGCATGAAAATAAAATTCTAAAAAGTACAGCTCATATTGCTTTAAGTCAGCGTAAAAACTGGTTAACTGTGTAGGCAATATTTAAAAGTAACATTTCATTAAATATACCGGTACTTAATTCTTGTAGTATAGATCCAATAAACTGAAATGTCCTTAATTCTTAACGATTTGCTGTATTGTTACCTTTTACGGTCGGGTGTTTTAATTTGAAAAAAAAAAATGAATTTCAATCGTAAAATATTCACGATGTTATACAATATATTTAGTATTGGTAAGATTTTAAAATTTGTTTTTCTTTCCTTCACATCCGGATCAAAAAGTTCAGGCATTTAAAATTTTAGAGATACTTAACATTGGACTAAAAATTATTCCTGCCATACCGCTGAGTATTAATAGCTTTAGAACCAAGACCTAGAACGGGTCCATTGGGATCAAGCTCGAGGTTCCTCTTTGGTCCGACCGGTTCTACAGGGAACTGCCTGGGAGGCTGTTGGAGGGTCTCTCTGTTGACAATGGAGGGGAACTGTAGGTAGCGGGTCGGGCCTCGAGGGGAGGAGGAGGGGGTATAACACTGCTGGTACGTCGTTATGTTCATCCTGCCTCCATCTACTTCGACGACTGGGAAACGAAAGACTATTATGACGTAAAGTTTTTACGTCATGATAAGAACTGCCAATTATGACGTCACAATTGTATCTCACAAGTCCATTATGACGTCATAATTGATAACGATTGTAAGAAGAGCAAGGTAAAATCCATCGATAAAATCTTACCGAATTATTTTTTTCAATTTTTGTTTGTTTGCAAGAATTGTTTTAGATCACGCATTATATTGTACATCATGTGTTATAATCTTTAATCCTTAAATTCATTTAATTGTCGAATAAAGGCTCAAAGGTTTCTCTTAAAAAAGTGTAATTTTTGTATATTGATGTATTATTGTTTATATATTTAGATTCAAAACTTTAAATTTTGTATATGAATTCAAAATTATTTTTTAATATTTTATATTCGATCTACTCGCCCATGTTACTCAATGGAGTCGAGACATTGAGGAAGATCTGTATATACTCACCATGATACATTTAAATCTGACCCAGCACTAACAACATATAAAGAAAATAAAATAAATCAAACAATGACACTGTCAACTCTGTGTATGAGTTCCGGACAGTTAAGTGGGTGGTATGTTTAGTATACCACTCTCTTGTTCATTCAATGCATCGCGCTTTTCCAAGGGTGCTGTATTATTATAGTAATTGACATACACGTGTATATTACCCCGCCGCGTTGAATTTTAACGTCTTTTAAATTAGCGATTTTATTATAGACAGACTAAATCACACTGTCTTTAATCTGTAAAACTACACAATAATTCTATTTTTTGTTTTATCATTTATTTTTCTATTCATTTTGTATTCTTAATGACTTCAATATATGGGCTATTGTTTGCTATGGATAACTGTGAAGCAATATAAATGCAACCGTAAACTTAATTGAATACATTAAAATATACGTATTCTCTGTTGTTAGTATATAATTAATATTGGTTCACATCTTCTTAGACAATATATATTAGTGACATGGAACATCATAACCATGCCAACAGGGTTTCATTTCTTAAGTCACAAAATTATAACACAAAATTTGAAAGGCAGATTTATTATCCGTTAATTATTAATATTACTGCTCATATTGATTCAAAATGATCTCTGTGTTTACAAAAGTGCACACTTCATAACAACTTAATAAATATTTCAGAAAATAAACTCAAAACTCAAAATATTTTATATAATTTTATTTTAACTACAGTGTCTAAAAAGAAATTAACAATCTGCACTCATAGAATATCATATAGAATGCTAATAAATTACAGCATGCTTTGAAATTTTGCACAATCTATCATACTATTACTATAGCTGTTACACACACAAAACCTTCTCTACTGATTTGAATCTTCTGACAAGACGAAACCTGTTTACATCCACATGGAACCTATCATTGAATCACGGGTTGAAAACCAACCACAAAATACAAGGTGACAATTGGTCAGGCTGTAAAAAGTACAACATACATGTACAAACCTACACAAGATTGTCAGTGAAACATGTCATATATGTACAAACCTACACAAGATTGTCAGTGAAACATGTCATATATATTCTATTCATAATTATTAAAAATATCATCCATATACAAAACATATTCTTAAGTATGCAAAATTATGCTTGGGTAAATTTATAAAAAAAATGTTTTAATGTCATGATTGGCAATAAAATAAAATAAACAGGTAAAAACAACATAAAGAAAACAATTAATGGGATAAACAGTTTTGAGATACCAGTCATGTACTATTGCAAACACTAGTACAAAGTAATATATAAGTAGTTAGAGGTACTGTAGAGACATCACAGTACAATAGGTGTAATGTGTAGGCAGAGAGTGGTACCGGTACTGCAAGGTCCAATAGATTATTGTACGAGTAGGTAAAATAGTTTTGTTCCCTGATAATAACAGCTCTTCATTTCTTCAACCACCAGGCCTCTGGAACCACAAAAACAGAGCTTGTTAAATATATATAATTAACATTGACATCAAATAGCTATTTTTATTTCTCATTAAATTCCAACAGTCTTCAAACAAAACTCCTATGAAAATAAGACATACTGGCAGGCTCTGATAAACATTGTACGACATGCCAATCATAGGTACACACTTTTCCATTTACATAACATACTTATTAATAATTCAATATTCAACATATTTTTTGCACAACAGATTTAGAAGTTGCAATGATTAGTTATAATCCTTTTCCTATAGTGCTAGCAATCACTATAAATGGCTTTCATTTATATTCCTACAATGTTCATGTGATCACAGTACATGAATTGCTAGAAAACTGCTAGTACAAGAGTCACACCCAATCATCTTTATCAAGCACTGCTTTTATTATCTACTGGTAAAATGCCTTACTTGGGAAGGTGATGGAGGTTGCTGTAGTTCCTGATGCCAGTAGATCCGTGAACACTGAGTCAAATCCCTTTTTCTCCCGGTACCTATAACAATAGACACTGACACTGTCAATCAAATCACATGTAGAATACTTTAACAGGCGTTGAATCAAACTTTAATCATTGGTTTGAAGTGAATTTTTAAAGCTGATTTAAATTAACAAATTAAGCAATTTAATGTAATGTAATAACTTACTGCTTCTCTTTGTCCTTCGATTCCCACACTTCATACAAAGTAAACAATCCTGAGTCCTTAAAGAATCTAACACTGACACTGAAAGCAAACCAAGGAAATCTATCACTCAAAGTCACCGTTAGATGAAGATTTCATATTGATATATCAGTAGAGGTTACTAGAGCTGTTTGATTGGTCCACACTTACTTGAGTGCCCCTGGGCTGCCGTTGGTGTCCTCAATGTACTGACGGAGGGCGGAGCGGAACTCGTCCTCCTTCCCCTTGGCCACCTCCACACTCCGCTGCTGGAGCAGGTACTGTGTCACACAACAGACATGTATTTGAGTCATTAGGTATCAGACATTGCTAATGCTTAACCTAGATATTTTAACTTGTTTAACTATTGCTAAACCCTTCCAATTCCTAGGCTTTAAAAAAAAAAAATGTCTTTTAATACAATTAGGAATAATTCTTGACTAACAAACTGAAATGAATCTAAAAATAAATGTGGATCCTTTCATAAAATTGCCTCAAGTCTCATTTGCCTAGTTTTCATTCATATTCTCTTTTTAGTGATAAATAATGAACCAACATAGTTTTGGAAAAGGGTCTAAAACTCTGCAGTGAAAAAAAGGAACTATTCTGGAATTTCAAGACAAACACATATACAGAAGTTCAGAACCACTTGATTCTTACCTGATCCTCTTCAACAGCATTCAGATCCTCATCCACAAAGCCCTTAAAGTTGACCTAAAGTGCAAAGTATATTCAAAATAAGATATATTTTTAAGGTGCACAATGAAGGATTAGTCTAAATGTTAATGTTAATGTTAATGTCCATCTATAGATACAAATATGATCCTATCAGTATAAAAATTTGCTCTGTTTTAGTTCACTGATCAAATCAACCAACTGGGAGACACTTACTCCGTGTTCCAATCGATCGAGCAGGTCAGACAGTCTGTCCACTTGGGCAGTTAGTGCTGAGGGAGTCATCGATCCTACAAAGCAAACTTACTCATCAGTACACATGAACTTTTTTTCTAGTTTAGAGTTAGGAAAAGACAATTAAAAGACAATGTTCATTCTGATCAGACAAGGTGATTGCATATTAAACTAGAACTGTGCATAAAGAACATCAAATTTAGAGAAAAAAAAAGTAGAATTCAATGCGGGATATCAGACAAATCCAAAACATCTAATTAATGACCTACCCTCTACAGAAGTTTGGGTCTGACCGCTGAACTGGCGCTTGGTGCGACGCCCAACTCGACCAGGGATAACATCTGGCTTGGGAAGGACATCGCGGGGCTCAATAGGTTTGATGTCTGTGCTATTAGGATAAACAAAATAGAGAACTTTTACCTGTATCATGCAACAAGTATATATACACATTGAATAATGACAATATTAAGGATGAAAAGCATACATGTTCCTGCATTACTAATGCTGTCAATTGTCAAACTGTTTTTAAATTTCATTTTCAACTAGCACAAGTTCTTACTTGTCTCCTCTTGCTTCCTCATCCATGTGATCTGAAGCAGACTCAAGGGGACGCTGTACTGCATTCAGTTGATTTATACACTCCCTCATAAGGAAACGGGTAATGAACTTGTCTGTTCTGTTCTTCTGGGGGTAAGTCTTAAATTCACAATGATAAAATTTTGGATTTTTACTTTAGTTAAAGATCCTCTTTCTTCCAGTGTTGTAAAGATATAAATATATTTTTTAAAAATGCACAAAAAAGCAGACAAATCAAGCATGTCTGACAAAGTTTGAGCTCTTTACTACAGCAGACGCATCACATCTGAGCTTTACCTGGGCAGTGGACTGCAATACATTGGTGACCTTGTTGTTAAGATCCTCGAGCAAGGAATAAATCTCCTTCATCTCGCCGAGGTGATTGCTAAAGTACTCACACAGCTCTCCTGTGTCTATGTTACTGTAAATACACAAAGGAAAGGTCTTTAATACCACCAATACTGGTTTTAACATGTACATTATACTTTCGAGTTAAATACTGAAATCTGATTGGTTAAGACACAGTTTATAATCCTTCCTATTATCATCAGCATTAGCAACACACTTGGCAATGGGTAATACTATATAAACAGTGCCTGTTTGGGAGGGTAACAGTTGAAATTGACACCCAGAGGAAACCATAGTCAACCAATGCAAAGCAGAGGTTGACAGTGGTTTTCGAGGGGTGTCAATTTCAACTGTTATCCTCCCAAACAGGCACTATTTATTTTATTATTCTGAATGTCTTAATTTTATAGAATTTTTTACTGCTTTTATATAGAAATGACGTGAATTCTACCGCAAATCATACGAGCATAAATCATGTGCATGTAACAATTTGTTGTGTTGCCCGTTGTTAAGTGTGTTGCTAACGTTGAGGGTAATAGAACGGATTATCAACTGCGTTTAAACCAATCAAATTTCAGTATTTAACATGAAAGTATAATAAAATGAATTGTTACATACGCGTAAATTATGTGCGTATGGTTTGCCATAGAATTCACATCATTCCTAAATACGTTAGTTATGTGTTCTTTAAAATTAAGACATTCATTATAATAAAATAAACAGTGCCTGTTTGGGAGGATAACAGTTGAAATTGACACTCCTCAAAAACCACGGTTTTCAAAAGGATGTCAATTTCATCTGATACCCTCCAAAACATGCACTATTTATATACTAAAAATGAACACTTAGTTAAGCAACACTTTTTGTTGTGGGTGTCAATATTTTGACTTACTTTTTGTTGTGGGTGTTGATATTTTGACTTACTTTGTGTTGTGGGTGTCGATATTTTGACTTACTTTATGTTTGGGTGACAATATTTTGACTTACTTTGTGGTGTGGATGTAGATATTTTGACTTACTTTGTGTTGTGGGTGTCGATATTTTGACTTACTTTATGTTTGGGTGACAATATTTTGACTTACTTTGTGGTGTGGATGTAGATATTTTGACTTACTTTGTGTTGTGGGTGTCGATATTTTGACTTACTTTATGTTTGGGTGACAATATTTTGACTTACTTTGTGGTGTGGATGTAGATATTTTGACTTACTTTGTGTTGTGGGTGTCAATATTTTGACTTACTTTATGTTTGGGTGACAATATTTTGACTTACTTTGTGGTGTGGATGTTGATATTTTGACTTACTTTGTGTTGTGGGTGTCGATATTTTGACTTACTTTGTGTTGTGGGTGTCGATATTTTGACTTACTTTGTGTTGTGGATGTCGATATTTTGACTTACTTTGTGTTGTGGGTGTCGATATCATTGAACAATTTCTCCATTTCTTCCTTCCCCATGACTCCATCAGCAAAAAACTGAACAAACTCTTCCCATGATATTGCTCCATCATCTGTAAAACATGGCACATTCAAATTCACAATGGAATCACCGGACAAAAAACTTCTAATCACACACAATATATGTTAAATTCAGACTTCATAACTCATTTTATTTTATTTCCATTGCTAAGATGTACTAAATACTCTTACCATTCTTGTCAGCTCTTCTAAAAATCTGGAAAAAGATAAAAATAAAAATTAAGAATGTTTTAGAAAACAACATTAATTTTTTTCTGTCACAGCCAATACTATGCAAGAGATCTAATGCATCCAAACTATTGTAATATTAATAACTAGGATTACAACAATTCTTCATTCTGGATGATAATTCAGGAAACTAAAATGAGTTCATCTTGCAAGCAAGATTTTTACAAATTCTTTAATACCATTATCATGTTGTCAATAAGATATTAACAGGTTTTGGAAGGATTTGATTATCTAATTTTTAAATGTCGAGGATTTTTTCAAAATATGGCCACCTTAAAAATACATGCATCAACAATCGAATGGTGGTATATCATATGGTATTGTCTTTCAATTAATAAACCATCCCTGCATTACAGAAAGTGATTTTTAGTGAATGGACATGGATCTGATTGTCCATTATAAAACTGTTTTAGAGATCTCAGGGACATGTATAGCGGTACCGGTATATGTTTCTGGAGAACTTAAATTTAGGATATATATATCTTTTCAATGAATTTATACAATGTAAAAGACATGTACAGCATTCACAGTGTAGTTATGTTTTTTGACTACACCTTTGTCAATATGTAGACAATCATTTTCTTCAGAAAACTATACGCAGCATTGTTAAGGCGTCCCGATGCTAAAATACGGCTGGAAAACGATACTATTTGAATCATGGCAAAAATAATTTTACCGGGAGTATTTCTTTAAATCTATGTTACATTTATTGACATCGATGTTAAACATTACATTTGATGCATTTTTGTGACGTCATATGTACTTCGTGATCACGTGACAGGCGAATCCTAATATTGCAAATGATCTAGTTAAAACGCATCGGCGCAGGTGATTAATGACATTAAATCATGCATATTTTTAAGAAAAATCATTTGTTAAGTCATAAACTTTGAAGTTCTTGCTTGGGAAAGAAATAGATATTTCGTTTATAGAAGATATTGTTGAAACATAGACCCCGGTGACTCAAACACAAACTTCTGATTGGTCCCCGCCTTGAAGTAATGCAAAATCATCAAAATAATGCACATTTTTACTAATCAAAAGCGATTTACAAAAAATTGGGGTAAATCCGTAGGTTTCCGCAGCACGATTCACATTGGTTTTTATATTCTCTACCAATTTTACGTAAAATATTCTAAAATTGTGTTGATCTTTCACCTGCGCCAAGCTGGTTTTACATGCATTAAAATTTCTTCATTCAGTTGTTTACACGTAGCAGGGAGAGTCTCCAAACCACTAGTTTATAAATAGTCTTTTACTTAAAACGAAGCTTTAAAACTGCCGATTATTCGATACTGGTTTTTAATATGAATGAATTCTGTACGTCTAGCATTAACAGCAGCATCTATGTAAAGGAAATGTGCGGTATTATACTGGTTTGATATAATTCACTTTAAACCCTGAGAAATATCGACAGGAATGCAGATCGTGACGTCAAAGTTAATTATGACGTCATATCGTATGAAGTACAGACAAGTGACTTTCTACATATCGCATCGGGAAGCCTTAACATGCCCGCGTAACGTGTAGAGTTCAACATGACACTCATATATACAGGTCCAGTACAATCACTAGATTTAGCTACGTAGCTTGATTTACCTACATAGCTTTATTTACCTAACTGAAGTAGGTTTATTTAGCTACCTTTATGCAATTTTGCATTTTATGTAAAACAGACAAAAAGTCGCAAGTAACTGTAAATCTATATTTGTTCTGTGTATGTTTATAAAAGCAACCCACAGGAAAAATAGTTAAAACATCGCTGCGTTTAAGCAGTTTTAAGGAAAACATGCATTTCTATTGTTTGATTAACTGTATGACACCTTGTGTGCGATGAGGCATGGATAATTGTGTTGCTTCTGAATTGTGCTGAATTATTACCAATCAATCATCATGTTAACCAGAACTGTTCTTCTTTGTTGTCCCATTTAGAAAATAGCTGTTTGGTAACACATAAACAGTTATACATAGCCCCAAAACTTTTAAAACTTTGACCGCATTTGCGCAAAAAGAGCAACAGTTTTAAGAGTGATTTTTTTATGAATTGTTTTCAGATCAGTTCAAAGTTGAAAATTGCTGCTGCACCTTAGTGCGACTTTTAGTACAAATGCCCATTCAAGACAAAAGTATGATTGAGTAGCTAACTAAACCTACTTCAGGTAGGTAAATAAAGCTATGTAGGTAAATCAAGCTACGTAGCTAAATCTAGTGATTGTACTGAACCTGATATAATCATAATGGTATACCATAGACAGTCTATAATTTTTACGAATTCTACCACGCCCCTTTTGTGAACTTCAAAGCATCGGTATGTGTCGTTCTAAATCCAATATTTACCAAAATGTTGGCAAGTAGAAACATCTAACAGAACTCCTTAAACCAAACACTTTAAAAGGCTATATATAAAACAGCTGATAAACATGATCAAATCTATGGGTTCAGACGCAAGTCAAAATGCATCTGATTTCCATTGATCGTGCGTCCATAGTTTTGCACAATTAAGTGATTAATTGTTGTCATGCCTCCTTACAGTAGCAAGTTAATTGCTCCCTACTTTCGCCATCAACCTAGTATAACTTACATCCAGAAAAATAGTCTTTCCCTTTTCCATCTTAATATCTCGTCAGTTCACGGCAAGGTGCGAGAAGAGCAGTGCGGATTGTTTCTTGACTTATCTACGTAATTAAAGAAAAGTCATAAGGGGTTACGAAAATCGTCGTCAGCATAAACATCATGGAGTTGAAGTTATTCAGAAGTAATACTTATGCTGGAGAAAAATTCAGAGACAAGCGTAATGGTAAGCTAACATTTTAAATTTGTATACAGGAAATTTTATTATATTTTTGGTTCTATGAGTTGTTTTGTAAACATATAGAAAGTAAATAGGATATAGAAGAACACGTGTAGATATACGAAAGTTTGAGTAATGTTAATGTTTCATAGATCCCTTTTGTCTACATTGGTTAGTATAATGTATTATTGTTTTTTCTTGGACTCTCATTACGGGGCCATTAAGGCTCGTGATTTAGTTATAAACTGTTCATGTATGTATTGAGAGATGCTGAAGAACAGTACGCCATGCATTTTCACAGGAGTTATTCTTCTTGATTTTTCATGACTGTTTTACATTGAACCAGGGATGTATACTTGCTAATGCACATGGCAGTATTACAACACTGAGACAAAAATACACATAAGAATAATATTCAAAATGTATTCAATATTTATAGACTTTGTTAAAAAACCTATTTTAATTTCAACATATTTCAAGTTTTTAATTTAATATGAATTGTATATGCATTATACTCATTGTCTTAAAGTCTTTCAAGAAAATATTCATTGCACAATCAACTTTTACTTAGTCCACTTGTTATAGTTCTGTAGATATGTAAAAATAAAAATATTTCATATTATTGTAATAAAATTTCAAATAGTCAATACATATGCATAATGAAACCAGATCAATAGTTGGTTGCCTTTAACAGTTATTTATTACTATAGATAAGCAGATCTCTAGCTTTTAATCTATTGATTCTAGGTTGTTGGTTTTATATGCATTGGTTTTTGAATTATCATGCAGAAAAGCTCATGTGCATTAATTATATAAGGTATATATCAGAACAGATTAAATACATGCATGCTTTATCAGCTGGTATTGGATTTTCAAAAGGAGTAATCAAAATCAAAATATATAACATGACTAAGCTTGTATAACCATGTATATATCTTTAATGTGTTAACATATAAGAAGGTAAAAATCCGCTCTTCATATCTCTGTAAATCTGTTCCCAAATTTTATCAGTGCAACATATTGACTGTTTAATCCATGTTAACACTCAATTTAATGTAAACATTGAAACAGTTGAGTCACTATATATTAAATGATTTACTTACCAATTACTATGATTATAAGACATTCAATGTGTTTGTTTAATATAATAGAGAAAAGAGAGATTCATTGTTTGCATGAAATTCAGAGTGGAGCATTTAAGAATCTGATTAAACTCTCAATACGAATAACCGTTAAAAGACATGTACATTTAATTTTTATTCTGCAGTATAGCAGATGTAAAAAATATTGTGTGCCAAATCTTTATAAACTGGTTATATTAAAAGAGAAAATCTTTACCCCATGCATATAACAATATATGCACATATAATGATGAATAAACAATTTTTTTTAATCATGTAGAGCAGTACTTGTCATTATTGTGTATCATATTCGGTCAAGTGTGTAATTTCAAAGATATTTTTATATGAGATTAGATATTCAGTTGCATGAATAAATTAGAAATAAATAGTGACCAAAATGCATTAATATACCGAAAACAAATAATAAAAAACAATATTAGAATATTCTGATCAAAGCTAAAAAAAAATGTTTTTGTTAAAACATCACTCTGTAGTAATTAGAAATTATTTCAATATCAAAAGTAGATTTATTCTACCCACCGAGAGAATGTCAAATAACTTGAGATCATCTCTAATTTTTGTTGTTGTATTTAGTTTAGTCTTTAACAACATTGCATTCGCAAAACACTATTTTCAAATGCCGGTATTCATTTTGTATTATCAGACTACAGATAGAGAACATTAAACTGTCAAAGATAAATACAATGACAATTCAAAATACAGATGGAACTGGAAAAAAACCACTGCTAGCTGATTTCATGTTGTGATAACCACGGGTTTGATTACATTTGATTTACAACAGATTGATACGGTAATGGATGGGGGTGCCAAATTTATGTTAATCAAATTAAAGGTACTGGCATGTCTTTGAAGGAATTCTATATTAAGACAATTTCATGAATGGTTAAGATTTCCAATGGCACAAAAAAACTTAATATGAGTCAGCATTTGATTATTGCACTTATCTGTAAAAAATATCTGATATGTACTGTATCTTTTATCGATAATACTTATATAGTTATTGTGCATTATTAAGTAGCTCTTCTATTCTCATTACTAATAGAGGATGAATTCATCTTATTCATATCTGAATGAGTATTCAAACTATTTTTTAAATATCCCTTTACATTTTCAACAAATACAGAGTACAATTATATACTATATCTAGGATACATTAACAAGGAGAATACTTAAGTTTTATGATGCTCAGTCAGCTCAGATGAGAATAAAATTTTCTTAATATATGGGGGCTTTTTATAGCAAACTTTCTGCTGCTTTTGCTTGCAATAACTTATAAGTTTCAATAAAAATTTAACCTAGAGGCTGATGGGGAGTTATGCAATTGAAAAATGTCAATACATGTTGAACAGAAAGCTTAGGTACTCCCAAATTTAATATTGATCAATATGTAATAAAAACTTGATGTACAGAAACATAGGAATCTAATATATTTACTTATCACCTTCCTACCTGGAGAAGCTGTTATCATGGTATTAACCTTTGATATAACATCTTTTGTTCTTGAACACTTCACAGAGATAAATATTGAGTTCTTTATTAATTAATCAATAGATGGGTATACATAGTCTGTCTTAATTATTGATCGTTGAAAAGGAAACCTGCAAGATCTTGTGGTTAAAACTTATAGATTTATCAATGATTATTTTACTACCTATAAACTCCCTCTTAACAATGAGAAAATTCCCTTTTTAGGTCAAATATTTTCTGAATAAACACAGCATTTGATATATATTTTTCCAAAGATTTTAAAAATTTGCTGTTATCATACAAGTATAGTTCATTCATCATTTCCCCCACCCCCCTCTGTTTAGGAACAATATACACTTATTAACTTAAGAATAGTAGCAGATGAATTAATTAAGTTAAATACTGTATAATAATTAATTGGCTTCAGTGATTAAGATTTCAGTTGCTTGATATACTTTGATTTGCTCTTACCTTTGGTGTTGACCTATGAACAAATGATTGAAGCCTGTGTCAGTTGGAGCAGTGTATTTGCTCTTGATATCAAAGCTGTACCGCTAAACATTTCAACAAGATTAAGTTTTTAATAATTTCTGTATTAATCCATGGATAGGGGATTAAGGTATAATTCTTTGCTTTGCATTTAATCACTGAATATCTTGAGCAGAGTTTAATTAATGATTTTAATCACAAATATTATGCCAAGTTGCCAGGCTACATTTCTTCATCTGTAATGGATAGACCAATTGGAATAAAAAGAGCAAAAATAGTGTAGCTGTACATATTTGTAGTCCTTTTTTGAATTTTGGTAAATTAATATGTTCAAACCTTTCAAAATTTACCAAATGACTGGATGTAACTTATATTTTTACCTAATTAAAATCCAAATACAAAAGGAACTTTATTGATTTTTAAAATGATTGATAAACAACTTCAAACAACATATATTAATAGCTCTCCTTGGCACTATGCAATATTAGATAACTCTAAGAGGGTTAAATATAAAGATGAACATAATAATGACATATACATGTAAAATATAATTGATTTAGGTGAGATAATCTGATCATGCACTTGAGGACTAGAGAAGCATTCACGTGCTGACCGACTGCATTGATTTGGGACACACACACAAAATGTTCTGGGTGGAGATTGATTGATTGCTACCCCAAACAACTTAAGCCTGTACTTTCTCCTGTAAGCTGATTAATTCCTTGACTTGGTAACTGACAGGGGTTGAAGCACATGCCAGAGGTCATACGAACTGTGTTAAGAAATTTATAAAATTGAACCCAGATATATGCTCACCTGGTCCTGATAGGAGTTGAGACATTGCTGTTACAGCTTTTGCCCTTCAGTTTGTTTCCACTTGTTTCAGGGTTTCAGTGACGAAAGGTGTTTCCCCTTTATTGTATTATATAATAAGGTCATTTTCATTTCAAAACATTATAATCTGGGCATGCAGTAAAAGGAAAAAGTTTCTAATTTTACACTTCATCTGTAAATTTAAAGAACTATGCTGAGTTATCAAACTTTACTTTTGGGCATCAACAAACAAGTGTCTTTTTCTAATTGGACCTATAAAGAAATTTTTTCAATTGTTATTAGAATATCTAAACCTGAGTATGTGAGCACTTAAGGCCTACAGGCCTAGTGTATGATCATTGTAAGAGTTTGTGGTTTAAATCATTGCATCGGTAGACCGTAGACGCAAATGTAGTTCAGTGAATTAAGGAAAGAACAGACTCAATCATGTGATATATCATTGAAGATTTTAAATCCTCTTGTTTTCTTCTAACGGACACATTGGATATACAGAACTATTGTGTTTTATTAATTCATCTGGAAACATACACACATAAAAAAGGATTGATCTCTTAATTTTAAAGTGTTTACCACGAATTTGGATTTTGTGCTTTGGTTTAATTATTTATTTTGCCACCAAAATGCCAACAGTTGCCTCTACAAAATATACAAACTTTAAAAAGAAATACAAATGGGACTTACCAAAAAATGTGGAAAATTCTTCCTCAGAGACCTCTAGTGATGGTGCTAGAGTATTGTTGGCCATTGATAAAAATCAGAGTTTAGAATATTTTAAATTACCCCATCTTAAACCTCCCAGAACTCTTCCAGCCAGGCCCCTTCGACAAATTTCCGAGCGGAAGGAACACAGCATCAACCCCTTCCCGAAGCGGGGGTCAGGTGAGTTCAGGGTGTATCCATTATCTGTGTCTTGTTCTAACCTCAGTCACATGTCACACCTAACTCAGGAGATGGAGCTACACAAATTCATGTGTTAATTTATAGGCCTGAATTTGAATCATGCTGTGCTGAAATTGATGGTTGATATTATGTTTAACAATTTTTAAAGAATTAAATCAATGGTTTGCTTGTAATAATCAATGGTTTACATTTATAATATTATGATGACCGATTGATGCATTTATTAAATTTATAGAAAATTGTAAGCTTTGTTATTGGAACTCAGAGTTACAAAAAAATTGATGTGTCACTTAAGGAAGGAGTCTTTTCTGGTTTTCGACTTGTCAAACGTAAATTTGATTAATTGTTCATTAAATCAAGATGAAAGGAAATTAAAATAGTATATTTTTCTTTCTTTTTTACTATCATACAACTTGGGATAGAAAAATGTAATCAATGTTTAGAATGGAACAAGGACTATATTTTTGGCGTAGGAAAATATCACATGTTGCGCAATTCAGAATTGCTGCAGATTATATATATATAATGAGTCTATTTTAGCATTTTAAAAACAATAACAATAATGTTGGGTTTTTTTTAATAATGTGAACTAATAATATGATACTTGGGTTTCAGAATATGTTTTTAAAATATGATTTGCCTATCAAATAATATTTTTATGAGCTTTTTAAAGCGCCCATTCTATACATTGATTTTTGTGAAAAAATCACTAAAATCAGTTTTTCTCTCTTATGAAACGGTCAATATATTAGCTTTTCTGTCAATTTATATCTTTATATAAAGTCTTCATAATATATAAAAATTAGAAATATTTTATTATTGGAAGCATAAAAAAATAATCAAAATTTCTTCAAAATTTAAGAAAATTAGAGGAAATGCGGGCTAAGCAATATCAATTTTAGTATAAATATTTATTCCAATTTAGTAGTATAAGCTGATAGACACTCTCATGGTCTATGATTTCATTGAAGATTTGAATCTTCAAATCTTAAACAAATCTCTACAGAACTATAAAGAGCTACACTTATTTTTATCACTCTTTACGTTGAGGAAAAAGGTAGTGACCTTGACCTGACCTTTATCCGAAAACAAAAAGGTCAAATTTAATTAAACTGATAGAATCATTAAGTAATATGATCCGTTTGACTGTGTCAAAATTTCATGCATTTCTTATTATAAGAAGTATGTTTGATAATAAAAAGACTCCTTCCTTAAGAATTGATAATCATCAAGTAAACAAAATGCTTTCCTTTTGTTTAGAGATTATGAATATATTCATAATTTTTGTTACCGCTGTGTATGCGATGATGATGAAGTAGAAATTGGTTAAGTGTAGGTTGCAATTTTATTATGTTTAGATATTTGCCTGTACATAACAGTCAAACACCTGATATTGAGATCTAATTAATACATGCAATATACAAGTAAAATGTTGCTAAAAATTATCCAGCAATGCAATGCAATTTTTGAATTGATCACTAATGTGTTTAGATATGCAAATCCACCAACTTTCTGAACATAAGGACATACCCAGTGAAGGGAGTGAGCAAACACTATAGGGTGTAAAATTCCATTAAATGCATCTCTTTGGATCTACAATGCTTGTCAGATATTTCTTTTGAATATTAAGATAGAAATGACATTTAAAGTGTTTGTATTTCCAAGCGGTAAATGTACATTCTGATTTATTTTTTGCATGAAAAGTTTAAAAACCATTCCCTTGTTTGTAGTGAACAAGATGGAAATGGAATTGGAACTTTTTCAAACCTAATGCTTCTATAGTGCTTGATAAGATTTAACATTGTTTTGAACTTTTGATATTTACTCAATTTCCAGGTACAAATATTCAATGATTATGAAATATTTGTTAATTTATTACAAATGTTATCGATAAACAAATTAAATTGTCACTGTGTAAAAAGTTATTTAAAGAGAAAAACAAAATATCCAACTAGTATATTGGATGGTTATCTGAGGTATATCTGACTGCATTTTTCCTAATTTAATGATAATTTAATGATTATAAACACAGAACATGAATTAGAGTTTTTTTTGTACTTTGAATTTTTAATCTTCAATATACAGTAAAGCACAGTTATAGCGAACACACTCAAAATGAATTGACGCTTACAGCGAAGTGAATTTCATTCCCGAAGAATCTATTTCATGTTGTAAACTTGACGGATATAACGAATTAATCTTAAAATAACAAAGTAAAATTGCCCGTCCCTGGGACTTTGTTATAAGCATGTTTTACTGTATTAATTTAATTTGATATACATGTATTTGTAAAAAGGAAGAAATCAAAAGTTTAATATTTTTGCTTCTGTTGAAAATACTTTTGTTAATTAATATTTACAGTGCATTAATACATTTAGTTACAATAAGTTATTCATTTAAGGAAAACGTAATTCTCCATTCTCTGTAATTGACATACATACATGCTTTTTTTAGGTCATGGAATCTACCAGTATGAAAATAAATATTTCCGATACGAAGGACAGTGGAGAAACGGAACTAAACATGGTGAGTTACATGTACATATACAGAGAAAAACATGTTACCTGTACATGTACAGATGAAGAGCAAAACATAATGAATTCATTAAAGTAAACATGAAAAGATACATGTACAGATAAAAGAAAACATGATGAGTTACATGAATGGTTAGTTACATGTACAAAGAAAAACATGATGAGTTATTTGTACAGATAGAGAGAGAAACATGAAAAGTACATGAACAGATAGAGAAAAAAACGTGATGAGTAACATGAACAGATACGGAGAAAATCATGACTAGTTACATGTACAAAGAAAAAACATGATGTCGAGTTACATGAACAGATGGAGATAAAAACATGGTAGGTTACATGCACAAATAGAAATAAAAACCATAATGAGTTACATGTACAGATTTGGAGAAAAACAAGCTGAGTTACATGTAAATAGATAGAGATCAAGTAGCAACTATTTTGATCCTTTATATAATTATACATGTATTTTGTAGGCATTTAATTGAACTTTTGAGTAGTTTGTTATTAATAAGTACCAGAATATTCATATGTTCAGAGAGCTTCTTACATTACAAGATATAAAGAATTAGATGCAGTATCAAATAACACCGTAAATGTATAGATTTGAAGTGTTTGGAAATAATCTATAATTTTGAAACTTCAATTTATTTTATAAAGATTGTTTTAGGTGTTTGAAGTATGAGATTAACATGTCACATTTTAATACCGGATTGATCCACTGGCCTGTAAGAAAGTTCAATTAGTCCGGTTTTAGTATTTTTAGATTACTATAATCAAAAGTCGCATGAAAGTGGCTCATACTGCTAGTAAGCATGTCTAGAATATAGATCAAGTCTTATTCAATCTGTTTCTTTTATTCTTTTATGATTTTTGCATTATTTTCATTATTGTTCTAATGAATGAAATATTATAATTTTTCATAGGTCCATATCATTGTTTGAATTTACATTTTTTTAACAGTCACCACAATAAAAGCTGTAATTCAATGCTGATGTTTTAGACAAAAATTTAAACATTTTAAAAGTTCAATTTTTTCTTCCAAATTCTGATTATCGAACAAATGTAAAATTTTCCTATTTATTCTGTACAAAAGCTAGGGAGATACTTCAACAATGATATGAATTTCAGTATGTAGTATGTAGCCTGTATCTTTCTATTTTTTGTCTCTGCAGGACATGGCAAACTTCAGATGGCTGATGGCAGTTACTACGAGGGTACATTCTCCAATGGTGAAATTGATGGCAAGGGAATGCGGTTCTTTTCACAGACTGGTAGTAAATACACTGGACAGTTTGTCAAAGGGGAGCTACATGGGCGGGGCACCATGGTCTACGCCGACGGATCAATGTACGAAGGCGAGTGGTACAGAAATAGGAAGCACGGTAAGTCGCAGAAAAACGGCATATGTAATGAATAAAGTAATGAACTACCGGTAAATATCAGTCTACGTTAGCACGTCAGTTACTAGATATACATTGGATGAATAACATTTTCCCTTCTTGTATCGAGTATTAGGACAAATGATATTAGAGATGCATAGATATTGTAAAACTTTGATTTTAGGTATTTGCACTTGATATACGATACCTTTTTGTACGTATTTTGAATAGGATATATGAGGAAAGGTTTATTTCTCTCTGTAGGATATGGAATCATGAAGACATTGGGATCAAATTCCAGTGAGGTTTATGAAGGCAGTTATGATAAGAACATGAAGCACGGAGTCGGGACCATGATGTATGCGTAAGTGTCAAACATGTAAAGGGCAAGTGGAAAATCGTGTACCTGTTTTGACTAACAATTTAAGCCATATCTGAGCACCATTGGACCACATATCATTGATCGGAAATTCTATAATGAAATTTTTAAACTGCCACACAGATATAATATATTTATTCATCCAATTCTCTTGGTCTCAAGTTGGTGAGATTATTTTTTTTTTGTAAATGAAAAATAAAAAGATTAGGCTGTAGATCCACTAAGAAGTGATCAACAGTTGAGGCTTGAGTAAATCTTTTAAATCGCAAGTTTGTTTGTTAAGGTGGAACGACTCATCTTCGTCAACAAAACATTTCAAACAAACTACTTCCCAAAAGTTAAAAGTACATATCAGATATATCAAAAACATGTCCCTTTAAAATCTTGCACATGAATCTTTAGGTAAAGGGTTTAAAGTCTGTTGGGGTTTGGGTGTGTATATGCTATTTTTCATTTCATTTGTAGATTGACATTATACATGTATCATTCGGACAATATATCAGTTTTGATTTACCTGCGGGGTAATTGAAGGTTCTTGTGTATTAATATACTGAATTTTCCCCAAATGTTTTTTAAAATACATGTCAATTGTTTTATAAAAATAGGTGAAAATGACATTTGCTGATTTGAATTGTTTGTATCCTTTATATGATTGATAAGGATACAGTCCATTCATCTGGTAACCGTCTCTCTTTTACTAATCAAAGATCTGCAACATATAGAGAATCTCAGCTGGTATATTATCACACTTTGAAGCCCATAGATCCTCTGAAATAAATACCTTTGTACCCAGATAATTCTCGGCTCTAAATGATCTGTATGTGACCTTCTGTATGTACATTTGTCTGTGTGCCTGTCTGTATGTATTCTCCGTACTGTTCTTTGTCACCTGTGTGATTGGAACCCCTCTACACTGATTGTAGAAAGAAGATCCGCTCCGATGGGTGCAGGTATATTGATGTTTGTGGTTTGGAACACTATATCATTACGCTTTTTACAATCTTATAAGTTGTAGTATGCTTATATGATTATGATATATATATGAATGGATATATTGGACTAATATTATAACTAATATATTATCTATGAACCAACATTGAATCCAATGACCACCACCTCCTATCAATTATTTTGCTTTCAATAATCCCATAATCAATGCTAATTTCTGCAATGTACGCATATTATCTTTATTTTGTGCCTCATTAACTGAAAACTGCATGTAATACTGATCTGTTATGTCTGTAAGAAGTGGGGAGGGGTAAGGGGGCTTCTGGGAGCTTGAACAGCTGAATGATGTTAATACAGAGTATATTCAGTGGCACTTTATAGGGATGATATGGTATTTGTAATCCTATGTAATCCTATGCCCTGCATTGTTAGGTATTGATACCTCTGTTGATAAAAACTACTATAATACACATGTATATCAATTTAAAGTTGAGGCACTCTAAGTAGAAACTATATATTTGATAATTTCCTGGCATATTGTGTGTATCCAATTCAATATCTTTATGCTTTTTCAGATTACCATAATCTATTCCATATAATTACTAATATCATTTATATATATAACTAATTTCAGTTAGTCCAATATCATATCTGTGACTGTCGCTTATTGAATGGTGGCTGGTAGTGTTTGGTAGTACATTGTACACATAATAACACACACACACACACACACACTGTTTTTTTTTATAATAAATGTTGATTTAATGCAGTACACTGATTAAAAGTTAAATCGGAAATATTGATTTGTCTTACTTGAATAGAACATACATACTTTGAGGAGAAATTGGCCTGAATATTTGAAGGCTATAAATTGATTTTAAAGAATTTGAGAATCTTCTCAAAACATATTTACCTTAACATTAAATTAATATACTTTTCTACTAAATGATTTTCTTTGATATGTGTATTTTGCAAGTACATATACCCAATTGAATTGAAATGACATAGCAAAGGTTTCTCAAAATTTGAACACTAGAATGCAAAAATAAAAAATAAAATTCATAATCTCACATGATGTGAATTTATTTTAGAAAAATATTTGATATAAAACAGCATATGTAGCTGAGTTTATCCATTGATAGAAATGGTGACCGGTATGAGGGGATGTGGGTCAATGACATGCGAGAGGGACGCGGAATTCTGTACAGCAATGACGGCTCAGTGTACGAGGTAAGTTCTTACCCCCAACTATAGTCTCAGTCAATTTAACTTTTTTGGCATTATTGCTAATTATTTCCAAAATGAGAATAAAATATAAGCACATAAAATTTTGTTGATTTTTCATAAGCCAAAACTTGAATTGTGTTAAAGCATATCACACCTTAATTTTCAGTGAATTATCTTTGATCCACTATTAAAAAAATCATGCCGAAGATACCCAACATACAATATTAATTGGAATCATTCTTATTGTTTTATAGACTTGCTATAAACTCTTTTCGTTCTTTTTTTAACAGGGAAATTTCCAAGGCGACAGTTTCAGTGGTAGAGGGGTAATGCACCATATATCTGGTTTGATCTACGATGGTCTTTGGGTTAATGGATTCCCAGAAATAATGGCCACAAAACTGAAAATTTCGTTTGACAATAATTCAGAAATCGACAAAAAGAAAAAATCACCTAAAGACAAAACAAAAGTGTCAATATTTCAAGGAATCGGATTTACCGTTTCAGTGGAGTGTCTGAACGAGAGCAACAGAGTCATACTAGGTAGTGTATCGTGTGTTTGGATAGGGGGAGAAGAATTACGAGAGGAATCAAAATCATTTAAAGTCCATTTGCAAGTAGCTTTATATTGGCTATAAATCATTTTTTGTCTGAGAACTAGAAGTGATGGATTCTGTCTGGGTTCTGTCATGATCTATGTTTACAGTCTCTGATGCATAAAGTATTTCATTGAATTCCAGACCAAGGTAGGGAAATCCGACTGACAGTTGGATTCAGGTATTATCCACCTGTATCCGACAATGAGAAGGAAGATGCCTTGTTTGACATGATTGAAGATGATGTAGAAGAGAAACCTATAGAAACTCCTTTGTAAGTAGATAAACTTGAACATTGAAGTAGCAGCCATTCAGAGTGTAATATCACATCATCTTTGTCAACAAACATAAAGAATAATCCTCCCTTTGACGTGATATGGATTCCTTTTACATGAGCAAACCTGTTAATGTACTTGTTTACATTAGCAGAAAAATTACACACCATATAATGGTAGCCTTGCCACCTGACAGAGATGTATGATTGAAAATTGATTCTTGATATCCTGTTTGAATTCAGTTGTGAATTTAAATTATTTTTGATATGTAGCTTGCCAGAGCCTAAAGGTTCCTACTGAGTTCCCCCAATCAGGGTTTGCTCTTATTCTGTCAGCCTGACACATACTATATTTTGATCCATTTTTCCCTTGATCATATAGCTGGCTCTTTTGTCTTTGCAGTGGTTACTCTGTTGTTCCTTACCCGATCACTGACCAGATAAACTTCAGTGTGGAGGATATTCCAGATGATGACGAACAAGACGACCCGTCCAAATCCCCAACAGATCCTAGTCAAGGTAAACTGAGTGTGACAGATCTGATACATTATGTTGTCAGCGAACCTAATCTAAATCAAAAAATCCGTGAAATAGATCCCAGTCAAGTACATAGTGTGAGTGAGACAAATCCCATACAATGTAATTTGTAAATCTAGTTAAGTCAGTGTAATTAGTGTTTGGATATAAATGTTGATGAAATTACAGCTTTTGATCAACATGAATATAATCAGCTTTTTTTAACCACTGTCAGTGTAATCAATGACTTTGACCACTGTCACTTTTATATTAAGTGATTTGGGTCAATGTAATCAGGGATTTGGACCACTGTCAGTGTGATCAGGGATTTGGACCACTGTCAGTGTGATCAGGGATTTGAACCTGTGTCAGTGTGATCAGGGATTTGGACCACTTTCAGTGTGATCAGGGATGTGGACCACTATAGCAGTGTTGTATAACCAAAATGAACTGTTTTTTTTTTGTCTACAGGGCCAACAGCTGAATCAGGAGATGAGTCATCAGACGAGAAACAGGAGAACACAGAGAATGATAAAGAGGAGAACAGCGAGGAGAAAGATGAAGAGGACAAGGCTGAGGGTGATGAAAATGGTAGGTGAAGCTCAATGTGTATAGGTATGTTCCACCATAACAGACTAGGCTGAGGGCAATGACAATGTTTTTCATTATAACTATTCTACAGACTTTGGGGATCCACTTGAAGATAATAATGAATTAAGTAATGGTAGTTATTTGTTATATCTATCCTAGCCAGTCAGAACAAAGCTAATTCTTTAAAACATCAGAGTTATTGTAATCCATAAGAGTTTATCTCCTTTTTTAGCTCACCTGAGCTGAAAGCTCAAGTGGCTATTCTGATCACATTTTGTCCGTCGTCCGTCTGTCCATCTGTCCGTCCATCCGTCCGTCTGTCCATCTGTAAACTTTTTACATTTTGAACTTCTTCTCTAAAACCGCTTATCCAATTTCAACCAAATTTGGCAAAAAGCATCCTTATGGGAGGGCAAATATAAATTGCAGAAATAAGAGTTTGATCTGTATTCAAAGCGGAGAAAACCTTGAAACTGTAGAAAAAGGGGGGTGCATTTTTAAAAATCTTCTTCTCAAGAACTACCGAGGCAAATTCAACCTAGTTTATCATAAACTATCCTTATGGGAAGGAAAATATAAATTGCAAAAATTAAGGGGTAATTCTGTTTCAAATCTGAGTTATTACGAAAATAATAATAAAGGAAAGGCGTGTTTCAATCAGTTTAATAGCTTCGGGTTCGGCATCCGGTAAAATGATTCCATACTTCTAAAACGAGGTTCTTTGTTTAAAGCAGCCATGACATTATACGAAAAAGGGTCGATCTGACTATGATGAATCTGCTTGTTGTGCAACAGTTCGCGTATGAAGGGAAATTTTGAAACATACGAATATATTGGTGCCGATTTTGTGAAGTAAATTGAGGCTAAATATTTCAATGCGTTGACAGTTTTCACACATGACGTTGGTGTTAGCTTGTTCTGATTTTCGTTTCGTTCTCATTATGCTTTGTAACCTTTAAACTATCGTCTGTATTTCGTGATTTTTACGTATCAAATCAAACAGAGACTTCGGTAAATCAAACAGTTAACTGTTTACCTGCACAAATTAAGCAAAATCTGATGTTGGGGTACTGAAATACAATTCACTCTATTGGTAATTCGGCATTATCTGCCTAATGGTACATGTAGATTAATGCAATAGGTTTTGTTGAGATGCTCGGCATTTTCTCGAGTTTATTCAGTTTAAATAGAGTTTGATATCGCTGACGGAAATATGTAGGTATATACATGTATATATATGATTCATTTCAAAAAATAAATTGTGTTCTTTATTTGTTATACATGTAGTGCATGTTTCTTGTGTTTGATTGTTTACAATTTCTATTTACTAACCATATTTGAGTGTTAAGCTTCGAATTATAAGCAAGATACAGAGATTTGCTCACAATTCTATGTTTGTACACAGATCTTAAAAACTAAAGCTTAAAAAAGTAAAAAAATTGTCAATATTTATTAAGAAAATTTTCAAAGTCTGTTCTTCCAGAAACCAACTTTAACAACTAATTGTATTGTAAACTTAACCTTTTTAGCTCACCTGAGGGTGGGGCCACAATGGGGGGTCAAAGTTTAACAAATGAATATATATAGTAAATCTTTAAAAATCTTCTTCTCAGAAACTAATCAGCCAGAAAAGCTGAAACTTGTGTGAAAGCATCATCAGGTAATGTAGATACAAATTTGTGAAAATCATGATCCCCGGAGGTAGGGTGGGGCCACGATGGGGGTCGAAGTTTAACATATGAATATATAAAGTAAATCTTAAGAAATCTTCTTCTCAGAAACTAATCGGCCAGGAAAGCTGAAACTTGTGTGGAAGCATCCTCAGGTAGTTTAGATTCAAAGTTGTGAAAATCATGATCCTTGGGGGTAGGGGGGGGCCACAATGGGGGGTCGAAGTTTTAACATAGGAATATATAGAGTAAATCTTTAAAAATCTTTTTCTCAGAAACTAATCGGCCAGGAAAGCTGAAACTTGTGTGGAAGCATCCTCAGGTAGTGTAGATTCATAGTTGTGAAAATCATGACCCCCGAGGGTAGGGTGGGGCCACAATGGGGGTCGAAGTTTAACATATGAATATATAAAGTAAATCTTAAGAAATCTTCTTCTCAGAAACTAATCGGCCAGGAAAGCTGAAACTTGTGTGGAAGCATCCTCAGGTAGTTTAGATTCAAAGTTGTGAAAATCATGATCCTTGGGGGTAGGGTGGGGCCACAATGGGGGGTCGAAGTTTTACATAGTTATATATAGAGTAAATCTTTAAAAATCTTCTTCTCAGAAAATAATCAGCCAGGAAATCTGAAACTTGTGTGGAAGCATCCTCAGGTAGTGTAGATTCAAAGTTGTTAAAATCACGACCCCTGGATGTAGGGTGGGGCCACAATGGGGGTCGAAGTTTTAAATAGGAATATATAGAGTAAATCTTTAAAAATCTTCTTCTCAGAAACTAATCAGCCAGAAAAGCTGACACTTGTGTGGAAGCATCCTCAGGTAGTGTAGATTCATAGTTGTGAAAATCATGACACCCGGGGGTAGGGTGGGGCCACGATGGGGGAACTATGTTTAACATAGGAATATATAGAGTAAATCTTTAAAAATCTTCTTCTCAGAAACTAATCAGCCAGGAAAGCTGACACTTGTGTGGATGCATCCTCAGGTAGTGTAAATTCAAAGTTGTGAAAATCATGACCCCCGGGGGTAGGGTGGGGCCACAATGGGGGATCGAAGTTAAACATAGGAATATATAGAGTAAATATTTAAAAATCTTTTTCTCAGAAACTAATCAGCCGGCAATGCTGAAACTTGTTCGGAAGCATCCTCAGGTAGTGTTGATTCAAAGTTGTGAAAATAATAACCCCTGGGGGTAGAATGGGGCCACAATGGGGGGTCAAAGTTTAACATATGATTATATAGAGTAAATCTTAAAAAATCTTCTTCTCAGAAACTAATTAGCCAGGAAAGCTGAAACTTGTGTGGAAGCATCCTCAGGTAGTGTAGATTCAAATTTGTGAAAATCATAACCCTGGGGATAGGTTTGGGCCACAATGGGAGGTCGATGTTTTACATAGGAATAAACAGAGTAAATCTTTAAAAATCTTCTTCTCAGAAACTAATCGGCCAGGAAAGCTGAAACTTGTATGAAAGCATCCCCAGGTAGTGTAGATTCATAGTTGTGAAAATCATGATCCCCAGGGGTAGGGTGGGGCCACAATGGGGGGTCAAAATTTAACAAAGGAATATATAGGGTAAATCTTTAAAAATCTTCTCAGAAACTAATCAGCCAGATGATTCTTTATAATTGTTAAGACTTTGGCCCCAGGATAATTCTTTGGCCTCCCGAGAAGGTTCAGAGTTTGATGTATGTTTATATCCCATATATAAACTATTGTTAAGGATCTTTTTGAGAACTGCAATACTCAACATATGATATGACTATAAAATCATCCTGTTAGAAAAGGGACTAATGATTATAAACATAAGAATATCCAGGGGAAAATGGATTTTATTTATACAGGATCTACATGTATTATTGTACATTGTCCAGATAGTTTGTATTATGACTCCATTAAGCTGATTTTATCATACCTATTGTTCCTCAGGTGAGCGATGTGGCCCATGGGCCTCTTGTTTTTGTAATAATAAGAGCACGTAACACCCATAGTCATAATGAAGAAATATGAAAACCAACGCAATTAATTATGAAAAGTTATTTTATCATTTTTTCATACCAGCTGCTGATCACTAAAAAGAAAACATACCGTATATTGTCATATAGGTACCCAGAATTTGATACAATGTTTACTATAATATAGGCATGCTGTAACCTTTGACCTAATTTATTTCCAGATGAATCTCCAGATATGGAAAAAGAAAATACTGTTCCACAGTTCCCTTCCATAACGACTTTAAGAACGAAAGATGGATTATGTAAATGGGATGACCTCCATTTGACCCCCGCCCCTCCTAAATACCGACCTTTTGAGCGGATGGAAGAACAAGAGAGACTTAAATCGCAATCCAAAAACAGATCAAGATCAAAAGGTAAAGACATAGCAATGTTTCCAAAAATAGAGATCAAGATTTAACTATGCTACATTGATTAAATTTAATTGGTCCAATTATACCTGAACTATAAAGTACAAATCGTAGATGGGTAGACATAAGGTTAATAAGGAACTTTTATCTCTATTACTTCATATAAGCAACAAATGCTTCACACATATATAACTGTAGATTCCTAATCAAACATGAAGAATTAATATCATTTTAAAATTGTGAGAAGCAAAATTTGCTTTTATTTTCAAACTGATTGAAAATATGATAAAAATTCTGCTGAGGCAATTTTACGTTCTCCCGATTTGATGAAAAACTGTTGACCGTGGAATTAAGTACTCATGTAAAATAAGGAATGTACAGTAATCATTGTGATGAACTACAGGAGTATACTTATGTTGTTATAAAGACATGCATTCACATACTGTGATAAATACATTAAAATTTATACATGGAGCTAAACAGTGATTGCAGGAAATGTTAAATAAATAAATGCATGAATGAACATAATGTTTGCAAAATTGGGGAAAAAAGATTTTTGTTTAGGAATCTTTAGATTGATTTCAAAGTTTAATGTTTGTACCTTGCATTACTTCTTTAAATAAAGCAATCATTTCAATTAGCTCATTTCATTTATTTTCAGCAAGTAGGTAATTGAATGGATTGTGTGATAAAATTATTGTGATTTGGGCAGTACTTAATTGTTTACGCTTTTTCTGATACTTATAAAGCTTGATTAATTGGGTGAGTGTAAGTATATGATAATCACAGTCTATCACACTGCATGTTGACTGGTGCTGCATGGTCTATAGTACACAGTGAAGGAGAAGATGTAGACATTGATAGACTTTTGTTCTAAGGCCATGACTGACTGTTTTGTTTTGTTTCAGAGCTCTCTACGCCTTCTATGGGGCGACCCAGTGTCTGTAGGTGTCTTTTTACAGCCTTCCTCCATCATCCCCCACCCCCACCCCCCACTCTTTATTGAGGTGTTTCACTGTGTGTCTTTTACTTAAATAATACTCTACATGTTTGAAATGAAACCATCTGATCTGCCTGCATTATCACATTAGCTATTGTGACTGAGTTTTATTACTAAAAGCTCATGTAGTATCCAGAGAGAGTAAGTTAAAATACCTGGACAGTTCTTAAAATGGCAACTTTATTAATTTTCATGTACATAAGTAATATTCGTAAAGAGATTATTTAGTTGGATTAAGACTAAATATAATTTGTATTAAATGTTAAAGTAGATCAAATCTTATTAATATTAATACTGGTTCTAATGTACTTTTAAACATAATTCTATTTGACCTTCTTTTTAAAGCTATTTTGTAGTACCTAAATTAAGCTGGTTTGTTTGATTTAACACAAGTTGTTCATTTATTGTGTAACAAGTATTAACAGTCCCAAACCAAAAAGTTATGTACAACCTTTTTACCTTTAAATGGTTCATGTT
This sequence comes from Magallana angulata, assembly GCF_025612915.1. Lineage (NCBI taxonomy): Eukaryota > Metazoa > Mollusca > Bivalvia > Ostreida > Ostreidae > Magallana > Magallana angulata. The sequence goes on along the minus strand of NC_069116.1, from coordinate 4,399,068 downwards.
TTAATTAAAGGTTACGGGTAATTCCTTTTTAATTATTTCTTTTCATGATTATATACTGTGGAATCATTAAAATTCGTGGAGGTCAATTTTTGTGGATTGCTTAAAATTTACAGGTTCCTTAGGGACTTAATTTCGTGTATTTTCTTATAACTACGAGTTGTGTTTTGAACTACTGTGTACGGACAGCATGACTGTAATGTTGCTTTATATGTGTAGAGATCACTGCCGGACTGCAGTAGGAGGCTGGGTGGTCAATTTCAGATTCACCTTTAAATTTGAAGACTCAGTGTAATTTTTCCATTCAATAACTATCATTGTGCTCAGTTCTAGCTTTAAAATTCAATTTGAATATTGTTTATATAAAATACAGAAGACTTATTTTGAAGAGATTTAGACAGTCTATTACAGATGATAACCCTGAAACCACCCAGTCCTCCTAGGGCTAGTTGTGGATGCAACTGAAGGTCTTATTGTGTTAAATATTTGGGACTTTTTATAACCAGAACTCTCTACTTTGAAGTTAATGTTTTAAAGCACAAAGGGTCAATGTGCTACATTGCACTTGGGCCACAGCCCAATCTTGCACCTTGCCAGCATCTTTAAAGTATGTGACTCTCTCTGCATGCCTACCAATTCATATTTAAGCAAAATACATTTATTAAGCTTATGACCTTTGTCCTTAAAAACACTCTATGCACATTTTTGATATCGAAGCAGTGAATGTTAACATAAAAAGTCTGGTTGAAGAACCAAATTGCTGTCGTTTACTCTTTACTGGATTTTAAATTTTCAAAGGGTTAAAGGGTCTATATTATTCAATAATTGAAGATTAATGTTATATGGATTGAAAGAATGAGTATACTTGAGAGGAGATTTATTATTCTGAAATGACTGGTTTATTAAATGTATAAAACTTGGCCTATATTCAGTAACCAGCTAGGTCACCATGTACAGGGTAAAACCATTTTAACAAGGCCTTGGACTTTCAGGAGTCTGTAACTATCTATTTCTTGTGTCAAAAAAAGTTAAAAATAATGCTGGTTTCAAGCAAAATAAACATCGTAGTCTTAACTCAAAAGCCATGATTTCATAGAGCCATGGCTGAGTGGCCTAAAATGAAATAAACAGGCCAGTATGTCACATCGCTGTTTGACACAACTACCATAAGTCCAAGCTCTTATTAAAATGGCTCTATAATATAAAATGATAACAAATTAAAAGGTTCAAATGTTCCTACTAATTCTTGAACTAAGCCTGATCTGAACAAGATATTTGTTCTTGCCTCTTAGCTGATATCAGAGAGCAGGGTAGCCGGAGACGATCGTCCATCAAGAACACGACCCACTCGTCAATGTGTAAGGCGTGGCTAAACACCTGATGATCCCTCTCACTCCCTAATTAACACTCAGAGACTTATATTGTACCTCCTGGATTTATATTTACACACAGTTGTTACAAGTTAACTAATATTGACGTGTAAAAGGGTAAAGATAAGGCCAGAATAAAGGAGAAATTATTGTGCAGAGTGAAACAAATTTATTTTGTCTGAGCACAAATTTTTACACAATATTTGTATAGGCATGCCATATCGTGGGATATGTTTTTGTACTAATCAGACGTCAACTTCCTGTTAAATGACGACTTTGTTTATTTTTAGCAAAAATTTTCAAACAAATCTTTGGCAATGAATTCTCAGCAACTGTTTATCGCAGATGCTTGAAATTTTTACATGGTATTTGTATAGGCATGCTATATCGTGGGATATATTTTTGTACCAATTGGACGTCAACTTCCTTTTTAATGAGTACTTTGTTTATTTTTAGCCAAAATTTTCAAACAAATTTCCGTCAAAGATTTCTCAGCAGCTATTTATCGCAGATGCTTGAAATTTTAACACACTATTTGTTTTGGCATGCTATATCGTGGGATATATTTTTGTATCAATCGGACGTCAACTTCCTGTTAAATGAGTACTTTGTTTATTTTTAGCCAAAATTTTCAAACAAATTTTCGTCAAAGATTTCTCAGCAGCTATTTATCGCAGATGCTTGAAATTTTAACACACTATTTGTTAAGGCATGCCATATTGTGGGATGTATTTCTGTACCAATCGGATGCCAGCTTTCTGTTAAATGTCGACTTTGCTTATTTTGCATATTCACATCAGAGCGGGGGTATCACTAGTGAGCATTGGCTCACAGATATCTTGTTTATTATAGTGAATTTCTTTCATATTATAGTTGTACAACTTAGGTATGAATGTATTGATGTAGTAAGATGAAGTAAATCTGAATGCCCCACAAATGAACGTCCATGTATGCTGGACTGAGTTAGTCAGAATAAGAATAGACAAGTTTAAAAATGTAACAGTCAAACTACAAAGAACTTATCATGTAATTGCATTCTTACAAGTTTGTTCAGTTATTTTTTTTTGAAATTAGAATGTTGAAAATATCCTTCACTTTATTATTATTATTATGTGCAATCTGTAATGTCAAAATGTTACATGTTAATCCTCACAAACTAAATTCACATGAATGGATTCCAAACCTCCTGCATATAATTCACCAGAATGGTTAATTAGCATGATTGTTCTATTCTATACTAGATTATTAATTTTTATTTCCAAAAAATCCACATTGTCATAACATCCATTCTTTGTTATCCTAAAACTTTTGTTGAGGTGAAAATATGTTCTATACAATTAAAATTGGTAAAACTATCTAATGTTTTGTATTTCAAATTGTTTATCATTGTTCTTAAATTTTATTGCAGTTGATAAGTTTCGGATGAAAAAACAAAAAGCTCTTGAAGAAAAATTTGCCAAACTTGGTAAGTATTTTCCATATTGATAAACAGTATCTTAAAATTTCAAAGCAGGTTGTTTATTGCTGCTTACAGATCATGCCAACTAAAAGCTGAAACATCACAGGTACAGTAACTGAGTCTATTTTGATTAGAATATATGTGGTGCCATTGCAACTTACTATCAATCAAAGAATCATTATTGTATTAGACAAGCAGCTTTGCTAAGGTCATTTGTGTGAAGAATAACACATCTTTTCCAAAATTTACTAAAAATTTCTCATTTTACTCCTGAGTATCAGTATTTCTTCATGTAAAGGATCAAGATGAACCATACAACATGAAATTATAATTTCAGGGGAGTACGTTCTTATAGTGGAGGACGTCACAAACCCGCCATTCATGAACAGACGACTAGAGCCAGACTTTTTATTAATGAAACTAAAGCAACCACCCAAGGAATTCAAACGAGAAAGCAAAAAGTAAGTCAATTCTGTCTCTTTTTGATTCTTTATGGTTGAATTATTAACTGCTAGTATTGAGAAACTAAGCATTAACCAGCGTTATTCTATGACAGGTATTGGCTATAGGCAAATATCGTAAATGAACAGCAATAAAAAATTAAACAGATTTTACACAAAAAATTGTAAAAGCTAAAGAAAAATGTTGCAAAACCGGTAACTGTAATATTCACTGAATTGTCTGCACCTTTGGTTCATCAGCTTCTCATATTGTGCAGTATTTTCTGAGCAATGTCTAAAACATTTGATGCCTTTGACATTTCCTATTTACTGTCAGTATTAGGCAAGATGTAACTATCTTACGTGAAAAGTTTATTAAGTATCCTCTAAATAAGAGAGGCATATTAATTGTATTTTTAATACTAAGACTTTTGTTTAAGTTTGAAAGCAAACCAGAGTCATCATTCATAATCTTTGTGTAATAATAAATCTATGCATCTGCAAATTGATTTCTTTCAAAGGGATCATCCAGGGTAAATATTGCCCACAATTATCACTGCTTTTACTTGTTTCCACAAAATGGCTTCCATCATGTACTTGTTTAGTTGCTATATGCTTGATTATGTCTCAGCTTTTTGATCTCTTTTGTTCTTAATGTGACTTATGTTGACAGCTGTAACAGTTCTTCCAATTCATCGTCTGAATCTGACGAGGGGTAACAGGTTGTTATGTGTGACTTAGAGCAATCAGAGTGTGATGATATAAGTGATATCTATAGTGCTGTAGCTCAGAGAGAGAGAGTCCTTATGACATACTTACTTAGCCAACCCAAGGTTTATCCTTATTAGATTCTATATTGTAAAGCACCACTCAGTTATTTAATCTTCTAACATGGAAACAAATATACATATTATTGCTCTCATGATAAATTATTATAAAAGATGTGCTAATACATACACTATCAATGATAGCACTATATGTGATATCATACTGAGATTTCTCAGTGTACAGGAATGTATTATCTGTGATATCATGTTGAGATCTCTCAATGTATATGAATGTATTATCTGTAATATCATGCTGAGATATCTCTGTGTACAGAAATGTATTATCTGTGATATCATGTTCTGATATCCCAAGGTACAGGAATGTATTATCTGTGATATCATACAGATATATCTCAGTGTACAGAAATGTATTATCTGTGATATCATACTGAGATATCTCAGTGTACAGAAATGTATTATCTGTGATATCATACTGATATATCTTAGTGTACAGGAATGTATTATCTGTGATATCATACTGAGATATCTCAGTATACATGAATGTATTATCTGTGATATTATGCTGAGATATCTCAGTGTATTTGAATGTATTACCTGTGATATCATGCTGAGATATCTAAATATGTACATGAATGTATCATCTGTGATGTAATACTGAGATATCTCACAATACAGGAATGTATTATTTGTGATATCATACTGATATATCTTAGTGTACAGGAATGAATAATCTGTGATATCATACTGAGATATCTCAGTATTCATGAATGTATTATCTGTGATATCATGCTGAGATATATCTGTGTATAAGAATGTATTATCTGTGATATCATGCTGAGATATCTCAGTGTAAATAAATGTATTATCTGTGATATCATACTGAGATATATCAGTGTATTAGAATGTTTTACATGTATTTATAAGTGATACTGAGATATCTAACTGTACATGTATGTTTACTATCTGTAACACCAAGATATCTAATACAAAGGTATGTATCAGTGACATCTTTGATATCGAGATATCTATATATATATATATGTACAGTTGTATCAGTACCATTTCTGATACAGAGATATTTAGGTATACAGGTGATATAGGACCAACTGTGATACTGTAATATCTAACTGTACAGGTAAGTTAGTACCACATGTGAAACAAAAGATTAGCAGGTGTGTTAGTACCATCTATGAAACTTAGATATATCTAAATGTACTGCTGTGTTTAAGACCTGCTTGTGTGGAAACTCTTAGTGTTGATAAATGATTTATTCCTACAGGTCCAGAAAATAGATTCATTCCCTTCCCTCTGTGGTAATCTACTGTAGACAAGCATCAGAATTATAGAATAGCATAGGCAAACATAGATGATTTTCTATATAGAATGTTATTTTTTCGTATATTCTTACTCCATTGTCAATTTCAAGTGCAGAAAATATAAGAGACAGACTTATTTATATATGCTTGACATATTCAAAATAACTTATGTACAATATGATTATTTTTCTTTTTACTATGGACACTTTAATATACATTTTTTTTATGCATGTACCGGTATATATGCTTTAAATCTATTATCTTATCTGTACACCTTAAACATTGCAATTGCAGGTTTTTTAGAAAAACAATTATCTTTTATGTATTTTATTAGCAGATTTTAAAATAAACTCATCATATTTTGTTACATAAACATATATTTATTAGCTGTAATGTTAAACACTCTTATAGCCAAGTGCCAGGCCCAAGAAATTTGATTCATTATAAATATGATTTGTTAAAACCAGTCTATTCATTATAAGTTTCAAGTCAAGGGAAGGACTTAGTTTGCTTTAAGCATGAATTCATTATAGATGTGTTCATGGTAACCATGTTCTACTGTACCTCGGGTTCTGTTGATAACAGAGAGATATAGAGTGTAGATCTTTTCACAGAGCAGTCCTTGTAATGTAGTCTCCCGTGTCAATTTGTTGTGTCTCAGCTTTGTTCCTGCCTCTAGCAGCATACACATTAAAGCTTTCTTTTCAATTAGAACATTTATGATGTCAACAAATAGCAATAGAGCAAATACATTTCTTAATACACCTTTTACATGTTTTTGTTTTATAGAAAGGAATCTTCTTTAGGCCGCAATTTAAGACACTGATATTTTTTTCATAGTATTCTTTACTTTCATTATGATTTTTTTTATTAATAGAACAAAGATTCTATGAGGAGATCTGTTATATAACATTGTTTTTTATAAGGAAAAAAAACTTTATATGTATTTGAATGTACGTGTACCAAAATTAATCATGCTAACATAAACTCTTGATAGCATAAAGAAAATTAAAAAGCTATTATGTATATAATAAATGACAATCCTATCTCTGATTATAGGTGGGATACATCTTCACACATCAAGGCATCCATGAGAGTCAAAGAAGACGAGATACTCAGTAAAAAACATCTCAAAGATTAACAACACCTCTGTTTAGTCAGTCTCAGCCATAACAACATCTCCTCCATGAAATCAGGAAACCAACATGCCATCCAAGAGTTGTCTATCAATTTTAATGAATATACTGAATTTGAATGAGTATGATTTGAGCATATTATATACTGACTGCAAAATGAAATTTCTAGTAACATTTACAAAATGGATGTTGAAAAAATAACAATAGTAATTTATTTGTTAGTCATGTACGTTTTATTATATATGTCTTTCATCTTTGAGATTACTTACTTGTTTAGAAGTGCATCTTTTTCTTTCTATGGTGTATTTTTTCAATGTGTACTGTAAACTGTTTAGTAAACCTGCGAGGAGTACAAATGTGAGAGAGGAGAGAAAGTTGGGGGTTTATCCAATGTCGAGTCAATATTTTACCGATGTACTGCAGCATTAGTAGAAACTGTGATTTGTGATTACATTGTTATTACAGTTGGACACAGTTTGATTACATTGTGATTACAGTGTGCCAAATGCCTGTCCACACCATTCCATGTATGTTGTTGATTCAATCTTTATTTTATATACTGTAAATTTAAGACTATTTTATTATATATTAAAATAATGACAAAGTCCATTACATTTGTTGTATATCAGTTCACTTCTCCACATGCCATGCCACATTTATTACCTAGATATCATTACACAAAGCCCCAAATACTCAATGCAAAAATATTCCACGTCCCATTACAACTGTATTACACAACTCCCTGTGCTATGCCACAATGTCCCACAAGCGATATCACAAAAGCCCTGACCATATGCTGTCACAAAAAATATAATTAAACATAATGTTTCCTCGCGTTATATATCTCTGTGATATACGAAACTTGCTAGTTCCATCTCAAAGGAAAATAATTTTATTGCATGAAACCCTAATTTCCCAATTTTATTGCGTTTAATTAACATGTTAAACACAATCCTTTGCGTTTAGTCACAAACCTCTTCGCTAGTCAAGAGTGTATGATCCACTCCGCTCCTCTACAAGAGCAGAGAGGACCGTAAACCCTTGGCTAGAGAAGATGGACCACAATGTACTTTGCATTTAAACGCAAAACGCTTTGCAATTAAACGAAAATAATATTGCATTTAAACGAAATAAGTATTGCGTGTATGGTAACAGTATAACTAAGACTAATTAAATAGTTTTCATGGATCTAAACTATATGTCTTTAAAACTTATTATGAGTGACATTAACCAAATTCAGAATGCCGTATATATAGTTAATTGAATGAATTTATTGCTCTTTACATATTTCTGAAAGTCGTACGTTCTTTACATTTAACAAAAGTCAAGAAAAATTCTCGCAACACGTACGGTAAATTACGATTTTTTTTTGGGGGGGGTGGGTTTAAAGAATGAGACAGCTAATGCAACTTATTGCAAACGATTTGTAGGAAAATAATTTGTGATTTAAACATATTTTTATTTCATGAACATTTACAAAATCTTCAAACACAAGTTCTAACAACTAACGAGGTTCTTACCGTGTATAACATTTACATATATAATCATTTACAACTGTATGTGTAATAGTTTAGAATTGAAAGTACATAGAAGTGCCTGGCAATAAATGGGGAAATATGGCGTGTAAATGCCAATATTTACATCTACCAAGTATTATTCCCTCTATTTCTTACGGATTAATTCATAGCTCTATAGAAACAACCAGACTGGAATCTACACGCCCCGTTTATCGATTGTTCGAAATCTACAGCGGCTGAAACAGACAGGACTGATAGTGGCACGCCCTGTTTATTGATTGGTCGAAGCCTTCAGCAACCCACGAAAAATCACGGACTGCACGAAATAATCATGATGTTGTCAGACTCCAAGTCTACAGGAAACGATTTGGCTGTTTCTTTTAGCTAACGTACTTATGTATATACGTTAACAGTAATTTAGTGAATTTTACTTACTTAGCATAATCAATTTAAGAATTAGTTAAAAGATAGATGTTAATATAAACAATAGAATGCTTTCTTTGATGATTCATGCGGGTTATGAAGGTAGCGATCAGTGCAGAAAATATTTACACAACCCGCTAACGCGGGTTATTAATTTTTTCTTTACCTTCATATCCTGAATGAATCCCCAAAGAAAGAATTTTATTGCTCAAATATGTGGACGGATAAGATATACATGTATACTGAAATATAAAAATATCTAAGATTTATGTAAAAAAATCGTTCTTAAAAGGCCATCGATTTGTAACCCTTATAATATGTTGAATTCTGAAAATATGTTGATTTAAACTCAGGCACGTAGCACCCCCCCCCCCCTCCAGTTTTTTGGGGACCATGTTAAAGATTTGATCGATGTAATATGAAGTTATAGACCTGTACGCTATCCCCCCCCCCCCCTCCCCAGAAACACGGATTAGAATTTTCATGATTTTGAGAATGTCGTTTTTTTTATTTTGCTTGTCAGGAGTTTTTTGACGTGCTTGAAACTGGTGTATGCGTATTAAAACCTTCAAATAGCGTTGTAATTTTTTTTTAACTTCAATGCTTTTTATTTCATAGAGTGGATCTTAGTCACATTCTAAATAAAGTCTAATGGAAAACGCACCGATGATGATCTTCCTTTTAAGATACGACGCACCATTTACACTTAACGTGTCTTACCAATTACTTTCATATTCATATTCATATCTTTATTATTTGTACTAAATCAATTTCTAGTAAATAATATTTGATCAGGAAGGGCTTGAAAGGGGGACTGGGAAAGATATTACCCTAAAACACATACAAATAGTAATTAAAAAGTTTCTCCATCTCTGTTGTTTTTAGATGCATCTGGCAAGATACCACACTGAATCCTTATCATTTTATATCTCGGTTTAATTAAGCGTATCTTCGACACAGAACTGCAAAGAAATCCATTTTGTTTCTGCAAGCCTCCCAGCTAACGGACGGAGATTCTTTACCATGGTAAGTAAAAGTTTGCTGTTAAAGTGCTTTTTTTCTAAAATTTGTTTTATAAACTTTTGAATTTCAAGTCAATGTGTAATAAACTTGAATATTGTGTCAGAAATAAGCTTAAGCTTATCATGAAATAAATGAGCTTTTTGGGTGCCAAAAAGATGCTTCCGATGCATGAAATTAATCCAAAGTATCTTAAAACTAAAATCGAATAAATCTAGAACAATAGCCGCTTGTAACTAGCGTCTTTTATGTTGATGATGAATGATGATTTGTGACATTTACATGCTATTCTGTAGAAGTCAATTATGCTCTTGGCCCTGCTTCTGATGGCGACTATGAGCGGCGTTGAGGGAAGATATAAAGGTCTGGCCTGCTACAAATGTGATTACATCATGAATTTCTGCACCTTCCGCTGTCGTCATCAGCCCAGCGTGGCCCACAGTTACTATTGTAATGACTTCTGTGACCGCAGGAACGAGCGGTGTTACCTCGAGTGTGTGGAGGACCGCTACGGACACGCCTCCTGAGGGCCGCCATCAACAGTCGAGTGACGTCATTATGCTAAAAGTCGAACAGAGCAAGATGTTGGTGTCTTGAGTGACATTAATGTACAAGTAATAAAACGTCTTTATATCAACTCTATTTGCTTTTTCTTTCAAACCCTCTTCACTATTTATATCCGGTACCCAATGAAAAGTGACCACAATAAAATTGGGTACATATGTAGATTAATTTGTACCATTCGACTCATTCATCGAATGAATATGAATCATTATGGGTATTTCTAATTTCCAGATGTTTGAGTTAGTGTGTTTTGAAGTATACATTAAAGTTAATTGGAATACCGTTTTCAAAGAAGAAGGGTTAATAAGGCGTGTGAAATGACTATGTATAAGGATGAATAAGATGCTAACAAATTAAAATATTAATAAATCTGATTAATTTATTTCAAAATGGTTTAAATCAATGTATTTTTTTAAAATATAACATTGATTTGTAACCCTTAAATATGTTTAATACTTGGAATATGCTGATTTAAACTGGCGTAATATGCATATCAAAATCTCAAAATGGTGTAATTTTTAAAGAACTTCAATGCCTTTTCTTTTATAGAGTGAGTCTTTTGTCATCATAGCATTGAATCATGATTTTTTGAAATATACAGTCTCATAACTGCAGCGGTGTGTGCATACAAATTGAGTAACACGCGTTAGCGCGTTATGAAAATTTGTATGCAAACATCGCTGCAGTTATGAGACTGTATACTTAAAAAAATCATGATTTAATGCTTATATTTACATTATTTTAACTTCATGCCTAAGGGTAAGTTCATATTAATGGAAGAGCCACAGTAACCGCCGCAAGCGTGAACTTTGATTTTCGCTTGTGACGTTGCAGTTAACTGCGTTCAACGGTTGTGACGTCATAATAAAACTCGTCATTTTAACCTTTGGGTTGGGGCAGTTTACGCTTTATAAACAGCGAAGCAGTTTATAAAACATATTGAATTCATTGCTTATAATTTAATTTTTTTTACTCTTTATTGTAGATGAAAACGGTCATTTGACCTTTAAAATGACGTAAAATTGTACAAAATTCAAACGTAACGTCAGGCGTATTGGTACGTTTTTGACGTTAGTCTTACTATGACGTAGGCAACATTCTTTATACGATATAAAATAATTTTTTCGCCAATCAGAGAGCGCGTTACAACCAGAATATAGTGTTATAACTGCCGTAGCTTTCAACACACATTACAACCAAAAAAAATTGGTATGTAAATATAGTATAAATAAGGTCTAAAGGAAAATATGGTAAAATAAACCTATTGATTTTTTCAATCAATAGGTTGGGAGATGACCCACTATACAAAAATATCATTTTGTATCATTACTGTTGAACGCTTAAGAAAATATAAGTTCGTAAATTCGTCGCATATAGCATTTAAAGGGGCATGGTCAAGATTTCGGTCAAAAATTATTTTTCCAATTTGAATGCTAACAATTCACCAGTAAGGCATTTTTAATAGGCAACCAAAATTTGAGTGTCATTCGTTGAGTTTTAAGCGAGTTAAAAAGCTTACAATTCTTTGCTATGTAAACAAAGCTGTTGTTTACGTATATTTTGAATGCTGAACGGAAAATTCCAGTTTTAGACCTAAAGTGAATGTGTTAAAAGTTAGGAACTGTTTTTATGCTTAAACGGAAAGAAAAAAAAGAAATCAGCTTGAAAAAGATTTTTACTGGTTTATTGAACCTATGTAAACAAAAACAGGGCACGAGCCTTGAATTGTGAGCATCGTATCTTGCTTATAACTCGACGACTGACTCTCAAATTTCATTTGATCATTAAAAATGCATTCCTGAAGCATTGTAAATAATAAAAAAAATAATAGAATTTGACTAAAATCGTGACCATGCCCCTTTAAACAACGAACTTTGTTGTGACTGAAATGGCTAAGTGGTTAGAGCACTGGACATGAGGTAAAAAACTCTCCCAACACATACGTACTAACGCCCCCCCCCCCCTCCACAGACACTTTTTTTGCAAAATTAGACATAACTATCAGGCACGTAGCATCAGGGAAGGGCCAGCCCTTCACCTTTACTTTTTCTCGCAGCAAACATTAATTTTTTTTAAAATTACATATAAAAAATGGAAGTATCACGAAGTTGCCCCCCTCCCCCACTGGTTTGGGAGTATGTAAGGAAATTAAGAGTGATATTGAAGATTTAAGTTGTAGATATATTACAACCACCCCCACCCCCACCCCCACCCCACGGTTACATGTTGTAAGAATTTCGTGATTTTGGGAAGTTCCTTTTTGAAAGGTCTAGCCCCCCCCCCCACTTTCAATTTGCTTCCGACGCCACTGTATTTAAAACTGAATATGCTAGTAGTTATGTATTGTGCTTTTGCAAGGATATGAAGGATGCAAACAAACAAATTTATATACATGCATGTACAGTACATGAATGTATGCGGAAATTGTTTGCGTGTGTCGTGCAACAGTGAAGGGACTGTGAAAAGTTTATAGTGTGAAAACCCAAGATTTATAATCCTGGAAATCCCTGACGAAGAGAGGGCGCAGTACGAGTTATAGCCCGTCACTTGACACCCTCTTCACAAATTAATGATCAGTTTTAAATAGGTTTTCGAAGTTAACATTTTAAGTACGGTATTTTGGATATATAAGTAAACCTTTTTCATTCAGTACGAAGGATTTAATTTTATTCGAAAAATGAAATAAACTTTAGGCCCCAAGTAATGGAAATATCATTGTTTGTGAAATTCCACCATTTAGAATTATATGTCACATTTTTAAATATAATTATGCTTTGATTATATATTGCTTCCAAAATATTTTTAAAATTATTTATATGCTCAGGCGTAATTTAACAAAGATAAGCACAAGATTCAGTTAATTTACACAGGTACTAATATATATGCACTATATATTATACATACTTATTTAATTTAAGAAAGGTTATTGCCTAGGAAATGGTATGCATGTAAATCAAATCATCACATTGAAATAATTTATGTTTGATGCGAGCAACCTGATAGAAGAATCCAAATCAGTTACTGTAGCCACGCCCTTGGATCCACACGTGCATTTTTCTCTGATAAAATCAATATCCGGCAAAGTACCGGGCACCTGTTTATTAGTAAGCAAATGTAGTCCTTTTCATCAGAACGTTATTGAAATGTTTAATTTTAGCTTAGTTTTGGTTTTATATAGCAAATGAAGGCATGTTAGCGGAAAAAGGTGGCTTTATGATTCACAGAGAGAGTGCATGACACCGTACTTTGTGTGAACAGAAATATCACTCCGCTTAACCCGCCATTGCAATCACAACAGAAAACACAACGGAGAGATGCGATGGTTGAGTGAACCGGTGTGTATTATTTTTCAAATTCCATGTGATTCCTTAAGATGTCGCCGAGAAAGGGATGATGGTTTAAATGTGTTGTGGCTATCTGAATGTGTATGAATATGTTTTTATGAGCCAGAAAAGTGTTTACCTGGAATATACAGGAAAAAATACCAGGAATTTTTTTCCCGTTACTTGGGGGAGTACAAAGCAAAAACCATAACAGAGGAGAAAGTGACGTAACTCCAGAGATCAGAATACACTCGGGGGAAGACAAAGAGGACTGATGGTTTCCTACAAGTGAGAAGTGTGTGTCTCTTGGAATAAAGTGTAGGGAAAAAACCTATCGAGTTGAACAACAAGACATGAGTGAAAATCGTAACATCGTGATAGGGAGAACGTCTTATCCAGCGCCTGGAGGTTCAATGCTGAACCAAACAATCTCCCAGATGCACATGTCTCAACAAATAGGAATGGGGAACGCCCAAATGATGATAGGGGGGACCCACGCTAGTACCTGTATGTATTCGGGCATGGTGAAACCTGGTTCAAACTATTCTAGTCCACGCTCCAGTGTGGGAAGTGGAGGGGATTCCAAAGGGTCGAGTCCGCGGACTAGTCTGACCAACCCGCCCCCTCCTCCTCCATATGACCAGAGATTCGGAAGTCCGCGCTCCAGTCTGGCCAGTCCAAGGTCTAGTATATCCTGTACATCATATGAATCTAAATTATCCAGTCCGCGGACCAGTCTGGCTGGGATGTCCGGAGTGATGCTGGACAAATTCCCTCCCAGCCCCCGGAACAGTTTGGTCCTGGATAACTATGGACAGTATCACCCAAATGTTAGTCTGGGACCCACAAAGAATGTGTATCTATTAAATGACAGTCGCTTTAACGAGCCTGCACCTCACGCTCCACCTGCATATACAGACCCAAGACTGAGAATGCATGCGAGTCATGTAAGTGTGTCCCAAATGAATAATCAAAATCTTAATGGATCTCATTTTCACAAACAGATGAATGGTAAGCTGAATTATTCCATGTCTGGAAGTGGGAGCATGAACAGTTTACCTGGTTCCCAGGGGACGCCACCAGCTATTCCAGCTAGGATCCCTTTGAATTCAGCATCCAGCAATAAGAACTTTGAAGTAGAACTAGCAGTGTTAACTCAACAACTGGAGGACAGTATGAAAATGACCGGATCTCAGAATTTCCCTGGGGAACAGACAGTGCATAAACAACCCCCTCCCCCTTATCATGGTCCCCACAAGACAGAACCTGTACCTAGTCTACCACCCAGAAATCCACGATACACGACCGCCAGTCCTAATTTCATTCACACTTCTCAGCATCACCAACAGCCTCTGACGTCCACCAGCCAAACCGGGTTTGTGACCTCAACGGTCCCCACTCATGGGAAGAACCCCCCCTCCGTGGCTGTGAGACCCCAGACCCAGCAGATCCCATTCCATGTGACCGCCCATCACGGAAAGTCTGTCACGGACAGCATTGAACAGAAAGTGGCTGCCCTCACCCAGCAATTAGAAGATGACATGGAGAAGTCCCCCCAGGGGGAATACTTCGGTAAGGCAAAGAGTGGAAGCTTAAGACTTATGTACATGTATAACAATGTCTGCTTAAATATTTCTGCTGTGTTTGTCATATGTGTAAACACATTGTCAGTTATCCATGATATGGATTTAACCTACCCTTCAATCTAGATTTAACACTATATGTAAGTCATGGTTTTAAAATATGTCTAGTATCTTATCTTCTGATCTGGTGTGTGTTGAAAATTGTCTGCGTTTTGATGCACACAGTTAACGATAAGTAGAGACAGACATTCACGCCACGTGCAGGCGACCATTGTTAAGATTTTCTGCAGCAGTCCTGAATTTATTGATTCTTTGACCTGCCGTATTAACTGCCAGGTATTCTAGGAATGCTGAGTTAATCCCTGTGTTTGATGTTAATTCACCAGGCCTCAATGAGCGTTTTATTTATAGAGAGCTGCCTCAGTTGCTCGCTGTGAGTGTGTTCCAGCACGCTGTGCAGGTGTTTTCTGATGGAAGGGGTGTGTGCATAAAAAAGCACATGTACACATGTACTGCTTACATGTGCTTGCTTTTCTATTTTGTGGAGTATATGTATTTTCAGTACCTTACTACCTGTTGCAGCCACTTGCCCTGCTGTTTTGTGATTCTGTCCCAAACTCACCTGTCGATGAACTAGGAGGAAACTTGGCATTGTCAAGATTTTCTCTTTTTACTGTCCCATGTTTAAGTTATTTGCTTTGTATCAACTGTGCAGCCTTAGGGATTTTATTGTGTTCTTAGAATTATTTGATAATTTTTTTTTATGGATTATTAGGCATAAAATTCACATAAAGAGTTTGCAAGAATTCCTAAGTGTTTAAATACTTCTTAGAAATTAAGTGGTGAATGTTGAAAAATATTTAATAATTTTCTGTTTAAACATGCTGCATTTCAGCTTGTCCTTTGCCAGTTATGTTTGTTCTTGCACCAGATTTCATAAAAGTGAAAGGAAATATTTTTCTGTCCACACAGTACTTTAAATCCACAGTTTGAACAGACTGGTTTTAGGGCACATTTAAGTTTTTAAACAGCATTGATAAATAACACATGGTAAACAAAACAAGGGATAATATGTGAAAATCCTGTTGACATGTATTGCAAAAGTATACAGGGCAGCATTTACACCTTCGGCAACAAAACATTGGGAAGCAGTGTGTAACTTGTTTCTCCACATACCATTTGACTTCTTTTGTGGCCACTCAGTAATGTAGGAACAAAATGTGTGTATTTGTATATATATAGGGTAGGGACAATATGGTTCTGGTAACATTGAATTCTGATTGCTTGTAATTTTGGAATTTTCAACTCAAGAAGAATATATTTTGATACTGATGTCCTGTATGAAGCGTCTTCTTTCTCTTGCGTGGGTTTAGGGAGGTCACATCTTCAGTTGTTTCTCTCTGTGGGGGCCATCTTGTCTAGACCTCTACACATCTCATCCTCCCAAACAACAAAAGAGAATTTTTCTTCCGAGTTTCTCCCCATGGGAAACCCCTTTTACAATAATGTCCACCCATTGATGCTTTGTAAAACATCTAAGGCCCAATTTGATTGGAGGAGAATCTTGCTGCGGTGGGGTCAGCAGTTAAGCGTCCTTTTTTCGACTAAAAACAGCGTGGCAGGGTGATTTGTGAAGCCTGACCGGGTCTGTACGGCGGAGGAAGGTTAGAAGTCACAGAGCAGTTAGTGTGTGGGGACAATCAACAGAGAAATAACTGTGTTTACATGTCTCCTAAGACTCTTATACAGTGAATGGACTTAACAATGGGAGAAGCCATGTATGTAACTGCCCCTGCAGGGACAAACTGGATTAAATAACTAAAAGGTCTTAAATAGAGCTCTCCTTATAGACTAACCCACCTCCTAGAGAAAGTAGCCTATTCATAGCTAATGAACAAGATTCAACTATGTTTATGTCTTCATTATAAGCGGATAATGGCATTTTGTCTGCATAGTTTTAATAGCAGCAGAGAAGAGTAAGTTAGCATGAGCTGTGTATGATCCTTGGTGTGAATACAATTATCAAAACTGTTACATCTCATCAAAAACTTGGCGATATTTAGAAGATAGGTGTTTGATGTCTATTTTAGAGCAAACTTTCCTTAGACATTCGGAGAAATCGCCCACTCGTCTTTGTTCCTCCACCAGGGCAGATTAGGTACAAACAACAAGAATTTTAAATACAGCAGTTTTTAAAAGGAAAATTAAAAAACCTTACATCCCTTAGATTAAAGGTTCCACTAAATGGGAACCCTGACACAGAGGACATTTTTGTGGTGTTCTGGCTTTATCCTGTTCAGGTTGTACCGTGTAGATGATGATTTCAGATCAGGAGGTGATGACAGGAATTTGGTATAGATACCAGCGTCAGGTTCTGATGATCTCAGAGTTTGATTTGATGTGGTCTAGGTACAAGCAGACTTAGACATGACACATCCCGTTGTAGATCTGTGTATCATATTAAAGTAACCAGGTATATTTCTGGCGAAACTTTACAAAATATTTGTAAGGCTGTGGTTTGGGGACCTTTGTAGCATGGAAGTTGTTTTGAGAGGTAATGAGAGATTTTGAGAGAGATCATTGGATTAAGTGTGGCCCTGTTAGGTGGTGTTTGTGAGAACGGCTCTGATACAAAGTATTTAATGAGTCACTTCAGTAGAGAGCTTACCTGTCCACGAGACACAGGAATTTCCCAAAGTTCATGTGCTTCAAAGTGAACGATTTGAAAAGATTGGTCAATATAAGTAACCCAACTGATTTAGAACCATTTGTTGGGACTTGCTAGGAACTTATGGGCCAGCTCATGGTATTCACAAGCATTATGTTGCAATTAATTTGGTTGCATGAGGCTATAATTATACACACATATGATCTTGTTATTAATTTTAGTGACATCTTTGATATTTGTTTGTATAATCTATGCTGATTTTCAAATACTGTCAAAACTGCTAAGTGTAGATTTAGACACATTCTTTGGACCTCCCCCTAGCACACACCTAATTTAGAAACACTTTTGTGACCTGTCCTCCCCCAAACACTTCCAAATACATGAACCCCTCCTCCCCTTAAGCATCACCTCCCCTCCAATTCCATTACAACAACCAACAACAACCCCCTTCCTTTCTGTTCAGCATTATTCATGGTAAATAACAAATTTGCAGCAGTAAAGTGAACACAGTTGTAAACAAAGCGCAATGATTCAGCAATCAAGGCCGACTCCCTCGAGGTCGTTGGAATGTTGGACAGTTATTGGAGGTGGTACAAGGGAAGCTGTTTTTCATGTTTCAGATTATTCAGTGCTTGTAGACCCTACAGTTACCAAAAATAAAGATTTTCATTACCACTGTCTCTAGTAACGGTCTGTGTGTTCATTACCACTGTCTCTAGTAACGGTCTGTGTGTTCATTACCACTGTCTCTAGTAACATTACCACTGTCTCTAGTAACGGTCTGTGTGTTCATTACCACTGTCTCTAGTAACAGTCTGTGTGTTCATTACCACTGTCTCTAGTAACATTACCACTGTCTCTAGTAACGGTCTGTGTGTTCATTACCACTGTCTCTAGTAACGGTCTGTGTGTTCATTACCACTGTCTCTAGTAACGGTCTGTGTGTTCATTACCACTGTCTCTAGTAACGGTCTGTGTGTTCATTACCACTGTCTCTAGTAACGGTCTGTGTGTTCATTACCACTGTCTCTAGTAACATTACCACTGTCTCTAGTAACATTACCACTGTCTCTAGTAACAGTATATGTGTTGAGGTCTTCTATCCCCATATTGTGGTACTTGATGTGTACTGTATTGTTAGCCAGTATACCATACAAATACATTCAAGGCTTTGATAAAAGATATCCAATCTAATAATAGTTTACAGTATTCAACTTCGTGGTACTTGTCTGAAGTTACTTAAATGCATTCTCTGTGTGGCCTTTGCTGGTCGTTTGCCACCTTTAGTACTACCTGCAGGTATTTGAGTAATCTGTTCATGGATAAGAGGTACTTCATTTTGACACATATTCTGCATACATTTCAGATAAACTGAGATAAGCACTTGTAACTAGTTTACTTATGATAAAACAAAAGATATACACAGATATACTTAGCATACCTATAGCTGATGTAATACACATCTTGTACATGCTTTGTATGAAGAGTCTCTAAGGCCAGTTGAGGTTTATGAATATAGGTCATACATCTTTTTACCCACCCCATCAGAACTCTCTTTAACCCTATTTTAATGAAATTTAGTGTTCAACTTACCTTTTCAAACTCAAGAAATACGGGAAACAAACAGAGAAATGGACTGCAATTGTACCATGCATTTGTTGTGCTGGTAGTTCACAATATTATGTAATTTGTTCTTGTGTTCTTGTGTACTTAAGTTATTGAATGTGTAAACAATTGCAGTGATTTTTCCACAGCTAATTTAGGTCCAAAATTTGGCACTTCCCCTTTGCAACTATTAGAGATCCCCCCCCCCCCCAAATAAAAAGTATGTCGATTTTTCCCATAACCAAAGCCACTGATTTATGGTGTCTAGACTCTTGTAGACTTTTGAAATGTAAAATAATTTAATGTACATGGTTTATAATGTTTCATGTACAGTATATGTGTAAAGAAAGCAATTGGTGACATATTATATGTACATTAAGTGTACATTGCTCCATGTCTTTATACTGTTGAAGGGTAATCTGAGCTGAGACCGGGCCTGATGTTGTCTATCTTTGTGTTGTAGGTCAGTGTTTTACATGTGGGGAGAGGGTGGCAGGTGCTACGGAGGCGTGTCAGGCCATGGGCAATCTGTACCACACCAGGTGCTTCGTCTGCTGCTCCTGCGGTAAGTGTCTAACCAAAAGGACAGCGTGTTGTATGTCCTGTACTAACTGTTATACTCTGTCAGGAGCTTGGCTGTAGCCAATACACTATCTGTAGCCAATACACTAACTGTAGCCAATACACTATCTGTAGCCAATACACTAACTGTAGCCAATACACTAACTGTAGCCAATACACTAACTGTAGCCAATACACTAACTGTAGCCAATACACTATCTGTAGCCAATACAGTGTAAACATAATACACTGCTAGCAAGACTCTCACATTTGTAGCTAATACATAGCTAGTTTAGGCATGTACATGTAGCTAATACACAGCTTGCAAGAGGCAAACATACATTTCTAGCTAATACACAGCAATAAGAGATAAAGGGTAGGTAACTTATACATTGCCTAGGGGAGGCAAACACACAAATAGCTACTGCATGGTTATTAATAAAAAGTATGCTAAAGTAGCTAGCTCATGGCAAACAAAGTGTCTGTTTGTCCATGTGATGTATTTAACTCTTGGTGACTTATTAAGCATACCGAACTGGCTTCCTTGGTTTGAATGGTGTTCTGACATCTCTGATAGCAGTGAATGCTGGTGTAAATGTAAGACCTTTTATAGCTGGGTGTAACGAGCATGTCAACCTCAACAGGCAAGAAAGCATTTAAACAGGAAGAAGACAGTGAGGAAATGATACAATCACCACTGTCTCTTTGTTCCACCTCAGTTAGTGTACCATACATAAAAGTAAAAAAGTGTGAATAGTAATAAAACCAGCACAATATAATGCCATATACAGCTGGACACAGTCAGAATGTACTTTTGTATTCAGGAACTCAATAAATATAGGATGCTTTTAATTTTTCTTCTCAATACATGGCATACATGAAGTTGCCTCTGAAGAATTGAAAGCATGCAGTGGAATTCTGAGCATGTTGGCGTGTGGTGAATGTGAATGTGGGTATTGGAACAATTCGAATAGAAATGAATAGAACTTTAAAGGCATCCATTCTGATAAAGTTTAATTTTTCTCAAAGTGCATGTCATAATTGAAAGAAATGAATAATAAATTACATATTTCACGAGTAAGATATTTGAATTTAACCAGAGCGGAGCTCGTGTTTTACGAGTGGGGACAACATTCTCAGAACGAGAACAAAGCACTTGCGTTTAAAAGACCTCAGTTCATTATATCGACACTTTGTTAGAATATTTGCTGTGTGCGGGTAGTGCCGATTTGGCATGTGCTCCCTTTATACAGTCTTTAATGGAAATATTTAATATGTTTTCCCTTTTTGACAGGTTATTGAGGTAGATGTGGTCTGGTTATATCATTGGCCAACGGTAGAAACTCTGAACCAAAAACTCTCCACCCTTGTTGAAAGTTCATCTGATAAATTGGATTCTTTTAAAGACAGGCTATGGGTCATAGATACAAAAGATCTTTTGAATCTCCTGTTATTGTGAATCAGCCAAAATAATATACCCGTAAACCATACATTAAATTTGAAAAATTACAAATACGTTTTAAATCTTGATGCATATTTTTCATTTACCTAGCAACTAGTTTCCAATACGGATCAATCTCCAGATCTATTATTTTTTGACAGTTCAGGTACCAGTAAAAGCCTGCTACTGAGTATTATCAGATCATTTTTAATGTTCATTTATAGCAGTATGATTTAGATACTGATAATTTAAAAAGCAGGCAAACAGTGTTAGGATATAACAGGGAATCGGGAGGCAGAATAAATGCAGTGAACTGATTGGTCGGAGGGGGACACGTTATCTAGGTAGAGGCAGCGAGTGATGGACGTAGAGCCCCCTGACCTGTTGTGTGTGTTGTGTGTGCACTGTCACAGTCTGTCATTTACTTGACAACAATACAACAACCAGCTATGCCAGGAATCTCTCAGTCGGCACTTTTATCAGACTGCGGTTAAACTTTGAAGTTTGTGCCCGAAACTGATGGATAACCATACAGAGATGACTGACTATAGGGAATAAAATTTCAAAGATATTACGCATCATTCATTTTGAATTGATCTTTTTTCAAAACTCTATGAAGAAACAAAAAATCTGTTATGGGAAATATTCAAAAACTCACTGAACATACCATTTCTATTTAATAATTCTGTAATGTGTGGTATTATTTTAAACTGAGTTATGATAAGGTCATAATATGCTGACAGGCTACAAACAGACAGACAGCTCTGTGCTATCTATTAATCTATGTTTGCACAGTTAATAGAACAGCTTTTATGCAGAGGAATTAACTCTTGGGCTTTATTAATAATTGAAAAAACCTAGAACTGCCTGCAGAATATTAATTTTAAAATGCACCCTTTGTCATGTCATGTTATTAAAAAAAGAAGATGTGGACAGATGATTAGTGATGACTGTGATTATGGATGACAGGAGCTTGTGCTTGTTTCCTGTGCAGTCGCTTGTAGAAAAATGATGAGTTTTATGGGCTAGCGTGCTTTTGGTAGTTGACAAATTATTTTACTTTGTAAAAAAGTAGTCCCTGATTGGTGATTCATTTGGCTTCCTGTATGGTGGGGTGATAAATCCAGAAATTCTTTGTTCATGTTCTGTTGCTTCGGATTATTTAAATGAAGACCCCGGCATTCCACAATGCTGTAGAATAAACAAAATAGTTCACTCTATCACAAGGTAAAAAGCAAAACAGGTCGTTATTTTGCTTTTCGTGCTTTTTTGCAGTGTACCCCTAAAAATTCTTTTTGTGTGACTCACACGAGACCAGATATAATGAAAGGTTATTTATTGATAATGACACCATAAATCCAATCATTGGAAGGGGAAAGGGGGGTGCTACAATTTCTTATCCCAGGTCCTCACAAAGGAGTTAGCTAAAGGCAGGTGAAATGCATGCTTCATTGGTTGCAAGCTATTCTCCTTCCAAGTGACATAGAGATTTAAAAGCAATTTGCTGTTAATGCAACTTTATAGACTATTAAGAAAGGCTATGTGCATTTTAGAATTGATCCTGATTTTAGATAAATCTCCTGTTTGTACATGGATACAGTGTCTGTAACCAAATATTTAAATTGGGTTCTTTTTTCTATGTTGTATCACTCATTGTTGACATGAATAAGAAAGGGTATAGTAACATGGAGGTTATAGATTTCTCTCTTTCTCTATTTATTGTTCCGAAGGAGCAATCCATCAAATTGCTGATAATGCTTGTGTGGATGTTAACATTTTTAGCTCACCTGGTTAGAGCATTCAACAATGGTTAAAATAAAATGTCAGCAAAATGGATTTGTTGTTCAAAATTAGATTGTTATATCTCTACCTTTTTGCTTAAATTTGTATATTTGCCTTTTCTTTGGAATAAGAATGCTAGTGTCTTTATTTCTCACCAAATTCACCAAAGAATGTTGACAATACTTTCTCAGATAACGGCTTGTATTCAGTGCAGAACTTTCTCTCTGGGTTTTTTTTTGTGTGAGATTGTGTTGGGGGTGACTCACAGAGAAGTAATTCAGTCACAAGGGTTCCACCATTGTATACCTTCCTGTCCCTCAAGTACACCCTTATGTCCCTCTTTATCCCATTGTCTGTTGGTATTGTGTGCAGTGGTGGTACTTTTGGGAAATGAAGAAAAACAAACAGGACATACCCCTCCATGTTCACAAGTACATCCTTGTATTCTGCTGTCTTGTCTCCTTGGGCGAGAGTCATCGCCGTAAGTGTATACCGCCGCCATTCAAAGTGGACAGGCCCAACGGAAAGTATCCCTGTACTTAATTAGACTGTAAGGGGATTAGACAAAGATGAGTGTTGTGGAAAAAAATTGTTTGGTATGTAAGAAAGTAACAAGTTCACACAATACTATACAATAAACATGTGCTGCATGAAACATTGTACACCTGCCCACCCTTTGTAGTAAGATTGTGAGTAGTAGTAGGCAGATGTAGATGTACCTTTAAGTCTAGCTTCATCTCTTGCTAGGCGCGGTAATCCACCATTTTGTGCAAGACAGGTTATCATTGGCAAATATTTACCAATTTCAAAGAAACTTTAAAGAAAAATATTTTTAGAAGTTCTGATAGATTATTTATTACTCTCGTTTTGTGGTTTATTATTTTATATGTTGTGTGGGTCATCATAAGACCATTGTTGATTGTGATATTTTGACTGTTACAGGTCGTACGTTGCGGGGGAAGGCATTCTACAATGTCCATGGCAAGGTGTACTGTGAGGAAGATTATCTGGTGAGTAAGAACAGTAACTCTATCTAGTACTCACTCATCGACCCCTCACACGGGCAGTTGTAGTGAGATTGTCTACTTTAGAACCCATCAGACCATAAAAAGCAATCTATGTCCAAAACATAATTACTTCTCTTTAAGTGCCTGCAATCATAAAACATGTCTTTTAAACAATCTCAAGTATTCTGCTGTCTTATAAATGGATGGTTATACCTTTTAGATTTGACAATTGCCATCTACTATCAATCCCATTATACTTATGATTAAGTGTTATCTGAAAGCAGTTTAAACTGCAGATAAAATAGTTGTATAGATATGATACAAGGTGAAGTGGGTCCCTGGAGCCTTGAAGTATCCGAATGCAGGTTAACATGCAGCACACAGATATGGGTGCCTTCAGTCTAGTTGTTAATGTAGCAGAATTAATAGTAGTAAGTGTTACTGCGACAGTCATCAAAACAACAAAGGTTCTTTACTGACTTGTCAACACTTTATTGTTCCCCCAAGACAAAACTCTCCAACGCTCCAGTGACCTTCACAGCTATATCTTTCTAGTGCACTCAGCATATGATGGGAATTAATCAACCTCAACCTCACAAAAAAATGTGTTAAAGAACTGATTAGAATTCAATAGGTTATTCCAAGGAGTTAATTACTGAGCCTGGTCTATGTAACTTGTGTGTGGTATAGATTTGCCTTCTTTCAAGGCTAGTAATTGTCCTGAAAAGGCCAATGACAGATCAAAGATCTTTAATCTCTGTCACAGATTAGTGTAATCCTCCACAAAAGTTTAAAAGTACACTCTAGACATTAAGTTTCACAAAGAGGGTATGGAAGTGGCTGATTATAGTGATAGCTGCTTTACACTGTGGGTGAATGGACCACAATAGGGGTACTGTTCTTACCTGGTGTCACCTGTTCAGGTGACAACTTTATAGCATCAGACAGCAGGTAGTTATTGCACAATAGCTGCTGCTGAGTCCTCTGGTTGATGGATTTAGTAGGTCACATACCAGTCTCTAACCTCCCCATGTCTGAAACATTCCAATTAATTCAATTAACAGCTGAACATGTGATGAATTGGAACACATTTTATGCATCAAATGCCTGGAATTTGCAAACATTGATGTTTTTGTTGATGAATTATGACCAAAAACAATGATGTATATGTACATGTAGCAAGGCAAGGGTAGCAGATTACAGAGATAATTATGTACAATGGGAAAATACCAGCACTCACTCCAATACCTCCCCATCCTCCAGATACACAGATCTAAACATGAATTCATGTTATCCCTCCTGAATACATGGGAAATCCTAAAAAAAAATGATGCATGCATTGTAAGGACATTGTAAGTCTCTGTATACACAGGTAGCTGTGTAACTGTGTGCTGATGTTCTGCTTCCATTTCTTTCAGTACTCTGGTTTCCAACAGACTGCTGAGAAGTGCTGTGTTTGTGGACATCTGATCATGGAAATGGTAGGTGAAAGTCTTGTTGTGTGATGATCATGATGGGTGATGTAGAGTAATTATCATGTGTTAGATAGTGTAGTAATCATGTGTGAGGTATTTTTGCTAATCATGGTGTATAAGGTAGTGTAATAATCATTGTGTGTGAGGTATGCTATAATCATGTTGTATGAGGTAGTGTAATAATCATAATGTACGAGGTAGTATGAAAATCATGATGTGTGAGGTGTAATAATCAAGATGTGTGAGACTGAATGCTATAATTATGGTGTGTGAGGTAAGAAGATGTGTGAGGTAGTGTAATAATCATGGTGTGTGATGTAGTGCAATAATCATGATGTTTGAGGTAGTGCAATAATCATGATGGATTTGAAGTGATATTACATAGTATGTAAGATAGTGTACTTATCATAATGTGTGAGGTAGTGTAATAATCATATTGAGTGAGGTAGTGCATTAATCATGATGTGTGAGGTAGTGTAATAATCATGTTGTATGAAGTGTAATAATCATGGTGGGTTGGAAGTGTAATAATAATGGTATGTAAGGTAGTGTAATAATCATGGTGTTGGAGGTAGTGTAAATCATGCTGTGTGATGTAGTGTAATAATCATGGTGTTGGAGGTAGTGTAAATCATGTTGTGTGATGTAGTGTAATAATCATGGTGTTGGAGGTAGTGTAAATCATGTTGTGTGATGTAGTGTAATAATCATGGTGTTGGGGGTAGTGTAAATCATGTTGTGTAATGTAGTGTAATAATCATGGTGTTAGAGGTAGTGTAAATCATGTTGTGTGATGTAGTGTAATAATCATGGTTTATGAGGTTTAATAATCAAGGAAATGGAAGGTTTTAGACTGTGTGATGAAATGTAACAGTCTATATGTGAAACTGTTATGTACCATGATAATCGCTGGATGTGAGACTGCTTAATCAAGTGAAATAGTCATCATGTAAAACTGTAATAAAGTTTTCCAAGTCAGCTCCTTTAAAACTCTCTGCCAACATAGACCAGGTACTCTAATGACCAACTGCACAACACCACTTGTAGGAGAGAGAAGGGGCTCAATAATGGCTGTTCACTATAATAAATGGAAAAATGGCAGTTTTAATCACCTGATCATATTGACTTTGCCGAAATAATCCTGCTTTATGGACTCAAGATGTTTCTGATATGAAATTTGTGTTTATTTATAAACCCAGTCTATACATGTAACACTGTAGACTTCTGATATTACGTAAATAAGATAGGTCAAAATGACATGAAGTCTTGATATCAATCGGAATTACTTTCAAGTTTAGGTGTTCAGTTGTTTGAGTGCAGCTTTCAATATTTACCTGCTGTATAATTGTAACATTTAAATGATGCCTAAAACAGTCTATTTGTTTGTTGACCCCTGATGATGTAATCATTTGACACTGATGATGTAATCTTTTTCCACAGATATTACAAGCCATGGGGAAGTCCTATCACCCTGGCTGCTTCAGATGTTGTGTGTGCAATGACTGCTTGGATGGAGTCCCCTTCACCATCGACGTAGACAACAAGATCTACTGCATCGCTGACTATCACAGGTAAACAGCTCCTCTGTCCACATCATGGGCCCCTAACCAGGGGTGGGTGGGGGTTGGCATCATGGGCCCCTAACCAGGGGTGGGTGGGGTTGGAAAGGGAGGGAAAATCACTTCTATGAGCTCCCTTGTTTCTAGAAAACAGCTTCCTCATACAGTGTAGTAATCTTCGTTAGATATAGTGTCTGAACATGGAAGCATGTTCTACCTGAAATAATAAATCAATAAGACATCAGTGATCATAGAGGCAGGTAAATTATCATTGAGGCAGGTAAATTATCATAGAGGCAGGTAAATTATCATAGAGGCAGGTAAATTATCATAGAGGCAGGTAAATTATCATTGAGGCAGGTAAATTATCATAGAGGCAGGTAAATTATCATAGAGGCAGGTAAATTATCATAGAGGCAGGTAAATTATCATAGAGGCAGGTAAATTATCATAGAGGCAGGTAAATTATCGGCAGTAACTGTCATCTGTTCACAACTGTTAGCATTCAATTGAAAGATTAAAAAGAAATATAACACCATTCCCTCAACTAATGCTGTAATGGGGATGAAAATACAGATAATTTTCTACTAGGACCGGTTTGTGTATTGAATGTTTATAATGTTTAACTGGAAGAAAATAGATTGCTTTAAATAATTATTTTCATAAACTGTGCCTTGAAATCTCTTTAGTGCATTAAGTATGTAAAATTAGACAATGATGTGACAGTTATGAATGTTTGACAAGATATGAAATGTGAAAAGTAAACTGAATTGACAGATGTTCAAGGAAAGGTCACCAATTATGAAGTATAACATGCATATTTATGCATATGCTTATTACGGCTCGTTAGATAATGATGTATGATAGGGCCCGGGCCCTGGAGATCCACGGTAGTGACAAGATGTGAAGCTTGACATCAGATCTTGATTAATCTCATAAAACACAAAATTAACGGCAATCTTGACATTTGCGAAGTTTCCAGCAATTGTTTTGAAGTGGTTATAAATAAATGCTGATGTCATCCAACAAGAGAAATTACAAGATCTTAGCAGCATTAAGTTGTGAAAAAAAAAGAAAAAAAGGGGGGAAAGTTGATGATACGACATGCATCTAGATTTGATGTATTCCTTTCTATGTTGATAATGTTAGAGGTCAGCCAGGTTAATGGGGGGATGAGGATAATTGACCAAGGGTCTCGGCTCACTGTCTACTCGCTTAGGAAGTGGTGTTTTCATGTTTCCTGATGTGTAAAAGGTAGACTGTTTTATGAATGACGAGAGAGAGAGAGTGACTGACAGTCGCAGCCGATGATTGAATTAAACCGAGCTGTGACTCGGAAAGATCGAGTCTCTTACACCTGTCAGAGGTATGAGTGATAAAATCCCGAGCTGGCAGTGTAGAGAAAGAGAGAGAGATCTTACCTGTGAGAGGGGGGCTACAAGGATGGATGAATCAGTGTGCTGTTAGTCATGCACAAAAGATGTCATCCTTGATTATATAGATGCATACTACAGTTATACCTTAAAGCTTTGTGATGCCTCGTCTGATAGACAGGTAATTGTTTTAAAAGGTGTGTCAAAAAAAATCTTACACACATTATCAATTTAACTCGCAGCATATTTTTGGGGTGAAATGATTTGAGAAATTTCCAGGATGATGGATATTTTGGTAAACCGACAAGTCATGCGGGACCAAAGCTCTGTTATTATAATTAAGAAGTTGACTAGGCTCACATGAACTGACGCCACGGGCCCTCAATTATTATAATTCAGCGAGTTAACACGAGGGGCCTTATAATGATCGCAGAAGGAATGCTGAGAAGTGAAGGGGCTAGAATTTGCTGTTTCAGCCATCTCTTGAAGTGGTCCCTTACAACTTGGCGACAAAATTTAGGAGACTTGTCTAGCCTGGGGTGATTTTCCTCATTAGCACAGTATTTTAATTTGCTTATTTAAAAGTTGGTTCTTTAATTATGACATTTTGTAATTCATATTCAGCTGATAAGATCGTATTTCCCCCCTTAAGAAATGAAATTTAAGTGGGCCTATACATGTATACACCAAGATTGCATACAGAAATGTAGAATATGATCAAACTTGCATGTTCAGTCATTGAATGGGGAGGAATGTGGTCGAACGGAATCCCCATTCCCAGCCCCTGATTGGAGATGTAATAATTTTTGTGGTTTGATCAGACCTGTTAAAGGTGTGCATCAAATGAAAGCATTGACCCCTGTGTCACATTGTCATGCTAAGCGTGGAAATTGTTATGTTTTTCAGTGTGTAATAAGATCGCGCAGGTCTGACACAATAGTTCCAAATATGAGTGCTCCAGTGGATACAAAGAAACACCGGCTATTAAATATTCGTCACTGCTAGATTACCCAACATTAAGTGTTGTTTTTATGTCCTAAGAACGCATGTCAAGCATTTGATACCACATTAGTCATATATTTATAAAAGAGTTTTTAAGTTTAAATGCCTTTAATACATCAATTAAATATTTATTGGTTTAATTCTACAGTAGATTTTTAAGATTTTTGAAAAATTGATTTTCATGTACCATTCACCATGAGTCAGATTTATTTACTTTAAAAAGAAAATTGTTGAAATAATTTATGAAATGGTTGTTGGTGGGAAAAGGGCAAGGAAAGCTGAAAATTGTTTTGTTTTTTAGTAAACAGGAAACACTGTCTTCATAAACACCAAGAGTTTAAGAATTAGGGTGATGAAGACCAGATTTTGCTGTGTCTTATATTTCCTGTATGGGGTGAGAATGGCATTCTGAGAACTTAGCAAGACAGGAAAAGTCATGTGGCACTGTGTTTTTATGAGGGTAATATTGAGTTTTGTTGTAACACATGCCTTCAATTGATAGTGTGATTATTTATTTTCAGAGTGTATGCGCCCAAGTGTGCAGCATGTGGCCAGGCTATAACCCCAGTAGAGGTGAGTTTTTGGAATCCAAACTTTGGATCCTTAGTTTATTGTAAGTTGTTATGTTTCTTTAAAGAAAAAAAGTTGTAATGATGTCTACTGTTAGTGTTTTTCAACTTAGCCATTATATGCTTTTAAGTAAGAAACAATTAAATTGAGTACCGGTAGTCACATGCAACACAAGAGACGTGTGCAATCACATCAATGGTGTCTTCTGGTGACCAGTGTGTGATTCACTCTAATGCTGAGTTGCACACTGCCAGTCAGTGCACCATCCCATGCAGTGAATCTGTCTCTAGAAGCAACCATTGACCTGGGTCCTCATCTCAAGAGACATTCTTCAGCACTTTAGGGAGGAATGCTGAGATTTCCTGCCTCCCTGTCTCTACTTTTCATTCACTGAATTCAGACGGGGAGAGGGGAGATTAGGGCAATACACAAACCAGGATACTGTGGAGAAAGCATGGGGGGAATGCCAGCCTGTAGTACTGTCAAGTCCCTGTTATAATTGCTGACATTGGATCAGAAAGGGGTGGAGGGGGTGCAGTTACAGAAACCACGATGCACTAGAAAGATTGTCAGCTTGTTAAGTCCCGTAGCACTGCAGACTGTAGATCAGAGGTTGGGGGGGGGGGGGGGGGGGGGGCTGTTTTTTAGGTTGCTTCCTGTAGACACCTTGTACCTGCACTGCAGTACTGCAATACACATCAAAGCCATTGTTGTGATTGTTTGTGATCGATTGACAGATCAACTGAAACCTAACCACTGGAACTAAAACAACCTGCTCTAGATTTTATGACTGTTCGTTGTTCAGTATAACCCAAGGATATACACGATGGTCACAGATTATACAAATACATGCACTGCACATTCTGTTCACTGACAGAGAATTTTAATGGGCACAGGGTAGTATAGTGTAATTCTCTGTGAATTTGATGAAGTGTTAAATATCTTTTTAAAAAAAAAACAAACAAAAAAAACAACTTCCAGCACATAATCAAAATCTTTCAACAAAGTTTACATAGCGTAGCTCAGGGAAATTGTGTAACCTATCTATAAAGAGACTGAATTTATTATGTGTTGATTTATTAGTTTGATTGACATTTGATTTTGATTGACAGGGTACCGAGGAGACTGTGAGGGTGGTGTCCATGGACAAAGACTTCCATGTGGATTGTTACCATTGCGAGGTAAACAAGCTTGACAGAGTTATCTCCCTCATTGAAAGTTGTATTATTTAAAGTCCAAATGTGCGTTGTCATTAAAAGCCCACAGATTATTATTATCCAGGCTTTTATTCTTCGCTTTGAGTATGCAATACATATATTGAAGTTGGTGCATGATATTATTATTTTTGATGCGTGTAGCAAATTGGTTGCCATGGTGAAATTCTTTAAATTTTAGCCCTCAAAGACTTAGAGAACCGACAGGAGTAAGCAATTTCATTTTTTAGCTTTCAGTGATTGTTTATGATTTCTTTTTGCATCATCATATTCTGGTTTTTTTTTCTTTGTGTGGTTTTGTTTGTTGTATATTAATTGAAAAATCTTTTTATTTGTGTTTTTGACTGTTTTCTGAATTGTTTGCATTTCAATCGCTGTTGTGCAATGTAACATCAACAAAGCCTCGTAAAAAACAAATTCTGCTGTAAAAAGATTTTTTTTAGTTGTATTTTTATAAGGATAAATAATACCAATTTTCATTGTATTTCAAAATGATTTCAATCAGTGCCGATTACATTAATATAGAATTGTGATGATGCATGGCTGGTAGATATAAACGGTCACAGAGCTGCATGGGCAGTAACTCTGCTTGTCCAGTCCAATCTCTGCTTGACTATAGAACTGAGTGACTAAACGAGTGCTGGAAAAGAGTAGGGAGTGTGTCCTAATGAAAGACTAACTCGCATCAAATGGTTAAAACATTCCTCAGATTTTTTATTCTCACACTGGTCATGATTAGATTTTGATTTATATTTTTATTTTTGAGCAGACCTTTTTATTTATTGTTATTAATTTTAAGAATTTTTTATTTTATTTATTTAGTTTTTTAATTAAAAATGTGGAACAACACCAGCTAGTGGTTTTTAAATTGTTTATTTACATTGTGAAAAGTAACAGATTAAGAATTCAATTAAAAAAAATGCAATAACATTTAACTGACAAATTAACAACAATAGAGAAAAGTCCTCCCAAGCAATTTTTGGCTTTTGATAGTGTACTGCACTTTTGGAATGACAGATGGAATTAGGCTAAAACAGCATGGAAGTAGAAATTATCAAATTCTTAAATTGGATTGAATTTTGTTTCTTTGTGAGTTTGATTCAAAATTTAAATTCACTTTGTAAAAAATTATTTTTTTTCTTCTATTTTTGTAAATTTGCAAAAAATCAGGATATGTTTGCCAGTTGTTAAAATTATTGAAAGAAACATGTTGCGTTTGGTGACAGTACCCTGCACTGTGCACTTTGATGAATTGTACCAGATTAGTGAATTCTTTGCACACTCTAGAATAACGAGGAGTGAGACAATGCAGTGTTCTAAAATATTCTGTTTCTGTTGACAGGACTGCGGAGTTCAGCTGACAGATGAAGCCGACAAACGCTGCTATCCACTGGACAATCACCTGTTCTGCCACGGATGTCACATCCAGCGACTGCAGGCACAATTCCCAGACGAACATTTTTTCTATGATCCTGTGACCAAAAATATACAAAACACGGTCACCAAGGACGGAAAGCAGCGGAACAGCATCGCCATCACCCCAGCTTCCCTGGAGTCCTACCCCCAGAACCTTCCCCCGTCCCTCTCCCACCCCCAAACCATGTCTAAATCCGACTCCCCCTCTTCCTCTGTCCCGGCCTCCCCAGCCATGATGAATGGGGGGAGCTACAACTACCCGGGTCGATACGACGGTTACCGCCCCCAGCCTGGTCCCCAAGTCCCCAGCTTAAAGCCTGGCGCCACTAGGTACCAGGTCACCGATCTGTAGCCGCCCAGGGAGAACGTTGCTCTAACGTAGCTACTGGAGAACATTCTGATAAAATTATCTAAAGAAATGAATCACTTTGGAAAGCCAAGTTGGTACAGGACATTAGCTGTTTTGTGATTTGTTATGGTTTATACGATACATAATGTCTCAAGTTTACAATTCATTATTAGTGCTTTGCTGCTAAAACTATTTTTTGTCTCATTCTTTTGATATAAAAAGGAAACATTCCAAAGAGAGATATGTGCTTACAGGTTTTTTTGTGCATTTATTTTTCTTCTTCGAATCTTGTAACCATTAGACATTGAAAGTTTGGGAATTGTTTTAATATGGTTCATTTTGCTTTAATGACTTGTCTGTAGTATTTTGTTGGGTAAAATATTGTGTAAGATTTTTTTTAAAATGTAGATGAAATCAATGAATTAGAAATCCCTATTTTTAAGTGAAATATTATGTAACTGGTGGAAATAAAAGGGAGACTACTGCAGTTTGTTGCAGCCTCACTTTGCAATGTTTGCAATGGGTACTCAATGAGAGTGAAAGCAATGGTTGACTAAATGTGTTCAGTATTGCAATAGTTTAGAAGTAGGCAAATTGTATCTCTTCCAGATTGTGTGGCGTGTTCCAGGGTACCTGATTTTCATCTTTTATTACCTTCACCTCATTTTTCTCCGAAGTTTGACGCCATTTTCTATTTTTAACTCGAGCTAGTCAGTCTCTGTATCCATGACCCTATAGCATCACTAATGTATTTATGTCCGACATTGTTCATCGTCTCATGAAGTCAGTGTATAAAAACCTTATCAAGTTCTAATCCCTCTTTTATTGTCAAGACGTGTGTTCAGTATGTCTTGTTCCAGGTGCAAGAAAACAAATAATACCTTATTTTTGTATAAGACAGCTTTTAAATGATTTATTTTCTGTCTCAATACTGATGAATACTGATAAATGTTCATGAAGCAGCAACCATTTTTTGCTTCACTAAAAAATGTATCTTTATTTCTCAGACCTAGAACACATCTTCTTTGGTTCTATATGCCTTCCTTGCTTTAGCAATTACTTGTATTGTGTAGGGAAGGTGATTTCATCCCACCATTTAAAGCTTGCCCTATAAAGGTGTGTAACTGGCTGTATATTTATTTGTTTTTGGACTGTTCAGTGTAGATATTAGTTGTTTATTTTATTTATATTTTCACATACTTTGTGGGTTGTTTATGTATATTTATTTTAATTTCTCTCCATCAGATCCTATGACAAGAATTCCCGCTTCCTCACCTCAGTACTTTACACCATGGGTAGAATTATATGTCCTGCCTAAAACTAGGGCCTCTGTTTTTTGTTTCGTTTTTTTTGTAGAGATAAGAATTTATTTTTCAATGCTTGATTTTCCATATATGTAAAAGAAACTCGTAAAAAGCAATAAGGGATAGGTTTTGTGTCAATTTTCTTTTTTGAACTTTGAAATAAATGTCTTCCTTTTAATAACTTGATTTAGGGGAAATTTTACCCTGTTTGTAAATCAACAGTTATGAGTGTCTTAGATTTAAAGGGAGAAAATGGAATAAATCTATAGTGCAAAAAAAAGAGTACAAATCTTTAAAGCCCCTGACTGGTTTTATTGATGAAGAGAGTGGTCTATGGAAATTTGTTTTGGTTACTTGTTAAACAAATTCAAGTCTGACTTTGATTGCATATCAATGAATGAAAATCATTAGGTGTTGAATTCACAAATATGACCGTTTTTGAAAAAAGAAAAAAATTCAAATTTTTAGATGCGATAACTGTGTATGAGATGAGAGTCGTGTGGAGACCCGTTATTTGTTAATGTTCTGTGTTTATGTCCGGGGTCGTCCACACATTGAATTATATTTTCTTAGATCTGAATGACAGACTGTGTTAACCCCTCTCTGTCCCCACAAGAGGGGGGGGGGGGTGTCTGACCGCTAGAACGCCTCTAGAGCATAAAAAGGCTACTTGTGATAAGAGTAGTTGATATTTTGAATAAAAAATCAAAAGAAAAGTAATATGTTTGTTTTGATTTATTTTATATAATCCACAGTAACCCAATAGAGGTACTTGTCTTTGTAAAGGAAAATGATGAGAAGGTAACCCCAGTTCACGTTTGTTGGATTTGGACTGTAAATTCCATGTGTTCTTGTCAACGATGAATGAAAAATCAATCGCGAAGGTGGTCCCGGGTAGCGATTGGAACATAAACTCCCGAGATTGGTTCACAGTATATTATTAATAAAGGATTGATACACACCGGTATTATACCGTTGTGTGTGTTTTCACAAATAATCAATTTTTCTGTCATAATTCTTGGCAGACCAAGGAATCGGTGGTAGTAGTGAATGCTGGGACATTTAAATATTATTTCGCAGTGTTGACGGTATCGACGCCTTGCTCCCGCCACTAGATGGCAGAGTTTCCACCGGCCCCCTGATATTATCTGTGAGGTGTCTATCTGTTCAGGTGAGACACAGGTTCTTGTTTTCTGGGATACAGTTGTTGACCCGTGTCCCCAAAAACGAAACTTCAGCAGGTAAAAACAGCGGGACAGAAATCGGATATTCGCCTTCTCCAGCGTGAGTAGTAAACAATACCAAGGTGTAAAAACTTTTTTTTACTCAGATAAATCTCGGTAAACAATACTTGTTTATAAAGTGCCAATCTGTGATTTAAAATATATCGAGCCTTAGCAACAAAACATTTAAAATTCGATACAGAAATTGATAAGCCGGTTTGGGTATCATGACCAATGTTTTTCCAAGCGATTACCATTACTTAATGCAATTAGAGATGAATATGAATGAGCGTTTGTTTTCATTCGAGTAAATATTCGTGTTCAAACACGAACAATGGCCATTTAATATTAGTTTATGGAATTGAAAACAAGAGGAAAATAATAGATATGTATAACAGGTTGGGAAATGATCGCTAGATAGTTGTGACAGTCTGTGAGCGGGTCTAGTGTAACAAGGGTTCTGCTGACCAAAGAACAGCATAGAAGGATAACTGGAATCTTTTTGATTTTTATTGGATATTCAGATGTTGTGAAAAGGTAATATTTGCTCATCTATACACACCTAGCTTGTCTATTGTAGTAGAACGGATTCCGTTTGATACGGGAATTAAATGGATTTATAGTGGTTATATTTTTTCTTTTGCCAAAATGAGACGGCCAACTATTCACCTGTTCCTTTCTTAAATGAAAGGCAGAAGTTTATTATGCTCAAATTTCAGGTTTATTGACTCAGATTGTAAAAAGATTTGTTTCCAACCAAACATATCCTTCAGAGCGAAGGGTGAAGAGTTTGATTTTACGTTTCCTGCATGCTTATATGCATGCAAATCAAAGGTTTATCGGTTTCCATTTAAGCACAACGCAGAAAATAGAAAAAAAACAACGATTATAATAGATTGAGCAGCAAATTCACCTACAAGCGACAATTAAAGCGTCGATTTTGCTCCACCAATCCCAGAAAACTAATTGACTTTTTATGGATGAATTTCCCCGACGCACCATCACTTTGGAAACACCCCAAAGATGGCGACATTGTTGCTTTCTCTGACTCCTTAGTCCACAAAAACCACTATAAAAGGGATCTGTATGAATTTGTATAACGTACGTTTTAAAAGTCAGCGTGAGCGCGGATTTGGAAGGATAAGGGGACCAGATTATTGACTGAGGTTCGCACTGAGGGTGCCACATTGATCCGATTTATTTTCTTTTCCAGAATTGCATTTAGTGACGATACAATATGGACAAGAAGAAGGACCCACAGGATTTCAAGGTAATTCATTGTACCGTCGTCGCCGGATGCATTACTGATGAGACCTTTATATGAAATGTATTGCTGTCCCAGCAGCAGGTCTGAAATATTGACGTGTAGTAGAAATCTGCTTTCGCTGCAGCAAAGCCGTTTTCAAATTAGCACAAGGTCCAAGGTTGTTCATTCGATTCAGTCTTGTAGCAGTGTGTTGTCATGTTGTAAATTTTGAATTTACTGGGTGGGTGTAAATACAAAATTTACCACGACAACAACATTTACAACATGACAGTGTTACCTATTTGTACGAAGGAAGCTAACTTGTTTGTTTCTACCCTAAACTCTTCCCTAGATTTGAGAGACCTATAGCTGTGAACTGAAATAAGATAAATAGAAATTTAATTCTAACCCCGAGACCCGTGCTTGTTATATTTTTCCTAAACAAAGCTGTTCTAGAAGTTGATGTGTATATATAGTATCATTAAATTACGATTACTTCCATGATAGAACGGAGCCTTTATCAATTTTACACGTTTTGAGAGTTTGACAGAGATATTTAGAGCAGAGGTCTTCAGGTCTGAAATTTTACTGCTTTTAATTGCAATGTTTTAGATCAAATCAATGTATACTTCCTGTAGTATATATATAATAATATTAATAGCATGAACAAACCGCGTCATTGCACTAACGTAACGCTTTGTAAACGTCTCTGTTGTCAGGATGATATACAAGGGGTATTAACGCTACAGATATTTGTTCAAATAAATGTAAATTTTTCTTTTTCAAGGGCCCACGGATTATGTAGGTCGGGTCAATGTTTTCTATCGTTAGTATCGATTGATTTACACGAATATGTTATTTATTCGAAGAAAATAAAATAATGATTGAAAACAATGGCGTCAGAAACACAAAATTTATATTTCAATTTATCGGATCCTTTAATGAATTTTTGTTGAAAAATCAATCTGCTTTTGATATTCATTCGATACGTGTGTATTAGTTTCTTCACGGAATATCGAGAGAAACATTTACAGTAACAAAGCAGAAAAAAGCGAAACCGAAAGGTTGCATTTTTTTGCCAGAACGAAAATCGTAAAAAAACGAGAGACAGCTTTGATGGCCAAGGATTTAAAGATAATCCTAATAGTGATATCTTAATTTAGATACATTTAAAAAAAAAATCAAAGATCGATTTTTTAATGAAACACTAGGTAGACAAATTCATTAAATATTCATCAAATAATTATATATATTCAATATTCAACTCTAGCAGATATAAGTTTCATAATCAGATTGTATGCTTCTTTATTTTTTTCATTATTTAGAGTCAAATTATTCCAAAGGTGATTTATTTATATATTTATATCAAAGAAACTTTTTTTCTTTTTAAAAGAAAACGATTTTGTGTCACCTGCCCTATAAACAATTTCGTATCCATAGTTGCCAATATACTCTTTCTCGCCGACACCAAAATTTCATATCTTAGTTCTCAACTCAAATCCTTTAAAGAAAAGAGCATAAAAAGGTCAATACTCAGTTTTGAGGCTAAGAATTGACTTCGGAAAATTGGCGTCGGCAAGACCAGATCTTTAATTATAAATCTGTCAAAGTTTAATATTGCATATTAATGTATGTTGAAAAGATAAGAATAAATCGTCTCCTTGTATATGGTCAACTTTGTTACAGAAATAATCCTATATCCCTCAAATGTGCATATTGGCTTTATATTTCAGACATGAATTGTACCCGATCTTAACTGTTATAACTATTTCCCGACATTTAGATCATCCCCAGCAGCGAGGCTGTGTATATGATAATCAGGTTCCGGGATGAAATGGAAACCAGAATCAGGAACGCCCTGGCTATTTCCAAACGAGCCGTGGAGAACTACCACGGAAAGATCATCGGAATATCCGGGGAAGTAAGTCAGATATAGCACCACCTCGGGAACACTAATAGTCAGTGTCTCAAATATCTGAGAAATCAATAGAAATTTTTTTTGGGGTTACATAATTTGTGTAACATAGAAGAGTATTTACATGTACTGCAAAATCAAAATGAGGTTACAATCTGCTTTTTACATAAAACAAAATTTAAACAAGATACACAACCTGTCAGAAAGCAGCAATTCAATACAACATCGGTATTTGGTAAAACTGTGCTGGTGATATTGAACGCATTACTTGTACCATGGCTCTGTTACTAAATTTTTAAAATCCCACCTTTTGTAGATATGTACAATACCTTGACCTACTTTCAGGTGAACGTGTACGAGGAGGACCTGAGTAAGTGGCCGGCTGACCGCCGCATCCTCATCATCTACTTCTCGGACCAGGCTAACGCGGTCAGGTGGCTCAACAGTGACAAGTACTTCAAGAACGATGACTTCCCCCAGCCCAGCGACACCCTGCAGATCTTCCTGATCCCCGTCCACTACACGGCGGACAAAGGTACTGTTCACTGACCTATCTCACAACTATATACCTTATATCTAGCAGCAACTCACTATTATTCCTCTTGATCTGCCCAACTAAGTCAACGTTTGAGAATACAGTTGCATCAAGAAAACGTTGAAACGTTTAGGGCATGGTAAAAAGCTTGGATTTAAATAACGATACGTACACCAAAAACTCTACAAAATGCCAGTAGTTAACAGTTGTATCGAATGTTTTACAGCAAATTACACATTTCATCTACAAGAGCTGGGAAATTGCAAGAACTGGGATAAATTGAATGACGGTTACGTAAAGAACGCGGCCAAATGTATGGATGGCTTCAAGGTCCAGCACGGAGCAGCTTACACGACGGACGCCGAGGGACTCCGATGTTCCTTCGTCCGGAAGGGAAACCTCGTGGTTCTACATAGGTTCCAGTCCATAGACCACTTCGAAAGCTTTTATTATTCAAGTGAGTTCTAGTGCGATCTGTTTTTTTGTTAATAACGGGATTTCATTTATTTTGTGCCATTTTCTGGCAGGTAGAGCAATGAATGGCTGACCTTTGTCTTATGCTTAATCTTTTTGTTTTGATAGAGGCCTATGATACTTTGAAGCAGTTTAGAAGAAGTCTGTGTGATTGCAATTCTGTCGTCTTTACCATTAACCCAGACCTAAGAAATCCGTGAATCCCGGGAATGCAATGACGTCAAAGCAATACGTGTACCCATAATTCCATTCGCCGCTTTTCCGTCCCCAATAGAGATAGCAAGGATATTATAAAACTGGGTTATGTCCCTTTTGATTCTGCTTATTTAAATGGCAGCCTGATTGTTTACTCATCATTCTTTGTTGACTGTGATAGCTTGAACGATTCTGTCCTTAATTCCCGTCCCCCGGTACAGAACTGACTGGGGACAGTGGGTGTCTGATACTGACCGTCGTTATATATTTACTGTGTCAGTAATTGTATAAGCTGTAATATTATATATCTGTTCGATTGATGCTTTATTTCTATGATAGTCAAAATATCTAATCAAATAAATACAGTAGAAATACTATGTTGCATAATAATGACTTGTGAGTGTTTTCATATTGAATGTTCACCACATGAACACACCTCTACTGTATTTTTCCTCCCCCTTATATATCAGCACATGTGAACTTTTCTTTTCACCTGGTGTCTGGATTCATCCGTTTGTAAACCATCTTGATAATCACTGAAACAATTCACATCCCAACTTTTTTTTCTATACATCATCTCTGCAAAAGAAACATGAAGTTCGTTAATACAAAAAGTCACACCCTCCTGAAGGTGGAAATTGTTATAATAACTAACCAAATGAAAATATGATTAGTGTCTTTGAGATCTACTTTGGAACCACTGGATCAAAAATGTCAATATTTTTTGTATGCTCAAATCGTAAACCCTGGACCAATACACACTGAAATAATTTTGAGTAGACAGTAGAAATACTATGTTGCATAATAATGACTTGTGAGTGTTTTCATATTGAATGTTCACCATATATGAACACACCTCTACTGTATTTTTCCTCCCCCTTATATATCAGCACATGTGAACTTTTCTTTTCACCTGGTGTCTGGATTCATCCGTTTGTAAACCATCTTGATAATCACTGAAACAATTCACATCCCAACTTTTTTTTCTATACATCATCTCTGCAAAAGAAACATGAAGTTCGTTAATACAAAAAGTCACACCCTCCTGAAGGTGGAAATGGTTATAATAACTAATCAAATGAAAATATGATTGGTGTCTTTGAGATCTACTTAGGAACCACTGGATCAAAAATGTCAATATTTTTTGTATGCTCAAATCGTAAACCCTGGACCAATACACACTGAAATAATTTTGAGTAGAAAAAAAATTATTCTCAATAGTTATAATTCTATAGCTTGTGATTCAACTAGGCAAGCATCTATAGCAGTATTTTTAAAAATGCGAAAATAGTGCGCTTAGTGGTTGGAGAGCACGATATGCGCTTAAGTTTGAGATCGCTTAATTTTATGTAATTTTAAAATAGTACCTCATATCCCTTCAACCATTTTATTCCCGTAACCATACAAGTGAATCATTAATAGGCTCGATCACTAATTGTCTCAACAATTCCTTGTTAACTATGTCCGATTTTATGCATGTCGACATTGAATGAACTATCCTCACGTAATAAAAATCAAAGCATTGAAATACCTCATAAGATCTCGCACCTTGTATCAGCACCATGGTTTGATCTATTTATAATATATGACGGGAGGTAACTCTGTTATCTTTACGCCTGCACCCCTTACCAACCACCATCAATACAAAACATAACTCCTCTATAGAGAATAGAAATGGTCATTTATTGACAGATGCATTGAACGACAATGAACAAAAGGCACAATGTTAAAAACATGTACAAAGTAAAATAAGTTAATACTCCAGCATTTACATGCACTGAACGGTTAAAAACGTTAAAAAAACTCTTATCTGCAATGAATTCTTTCTGAAATTATGAAATTTTCACGTAGCATGTGCAGACTGCATGGTTCATTTATCGATACATGTACAAGGGGAAATCAAACGATATTAGATAACGGTTAGAAAAAAAATCGACGTTGGCTTCATAATCATTTTACCCTAGATACATCCTTGAGAAATGTGCAAATACTTCCAATGTTTACCCCAATTGTGAGATTTTCAAAATATGAGCATAAGTGGTTTTAAGACATTCAAATTAACACGTGCTGTAAAGGTTGTATCTTATAGTTGACATATTGGTAGGTAATATTTCATTTTTTTATTACAGGGCTGAGCATTGTGACCACCTATGATTAATTTCCTATCTCACCTTGTAATAAAGACAAATCTTAATATGTTGATTCATATCATCGATTATGATTCATCCCAACTGTAATTTATACCCATGAACATTTTGTACAATTATTTCCCAAATGCACTTATTACCTACGGTTCCTACAATTAAACATTATTAAATGCAGTGCGGTCTTTAATCATTTTTTGAAAACGTTTTATCTTTGGTTTAAATAATAAAAGGGAAAATTTACGCCCAGTTCATTTAAAGGTTTTCTTAAATACCGCGACAGAATATATACATAAGTATTATTCTTCAACTTTTCCTAAAAGTATGAAATGTTACTCACTAACAGATACAAGTCAATTTTATTGCAAGAAAAACACCATCATAAACATGTTACTATACATTAAAAAGAAAAAAAATCTAAGTACGAAGAAAATAT
Organism: Magallana angulata; assembly: GCF_025612915.1. NCBI lineage: Eukaryota > Metazoa > Mollusca > Bivalvia > Ostreida > Ostreidae > Magallana > Magallana angulata. The sequence goes on along the minus strand of NC_069116.1, from coordinate 4,356,638 downwards.
ACATTTACATTTTTGACATTTACATTTTTGGGACATTTTAAAAAACAGTGTAAAAAAAATAAACACACTCAAACATAAGAATACTCCTTAGCTCACCGCAATAACACTGCATACAGCGAACAGCGGACATCAACTGAAACTAATTCTAGTCTTCACTATTGAAAGTGTTTTTAAAATGTCTAATCCTCCCTCTACAGTGAAAGATGCTTAATAAGACACAAAAATTAATTAAATGGACACTTGTACCATATTTCTATGCACTATTTGCAACCCACCTGAGCCCCAGTAATGACCCGCGGGCAGATGACGGTGAAGTACCCACACACCATGAGATTTTGTATTTTAAGTTAGGTTTGTTTAGAATAATGAAGAAAGCTCCGTAATTTTTCAACGTGCGTTGCAACAAAGCCCCAAAATAGTTGCAGTCAATGTCTTTATAAAGTCAATCAATGCACACACGGGTTTTTAACTCCCAGTTGATTTGAGGTATAATATGAAATAAAGCGTGTTTACAATGATTTGTCAGAAGCATTTTCTAAGACACAATTCACACGTATCCTTTCTTGCAATGTTGTAATTCTCACCAGTGGCAATTGACGATTTGATTAGAGGTGTCATAATAACCACAATGCATTCTGAGGATCATTCAGTATTGAAGTAAATTTAAAAAGCCCTTTCAACTTTTCAAGTTGTATTGAATAATAGAGTAAATAATGAAGAAGTAATCTTGTTGAAATTTTCAAGGAAAGCAAATTCATTGGCAGACACAAAAAACCCTGTTTGATATTATGTAACCACTTCCAAAATAGAGACGTATGAACTCATTAGAAAATTGTTTCCTCGGATTCGAAATTACAAAATCTAACAAGTATGGATTTATTTTGAAAATACATAGAGAATGGTTTGGTCTATACAAGAAATTTTTTATTTTTTAAAATAAACTCTTCTCTATTAAAGTTGACCTTTTTGTACTAAAAGCTAACGTGTTTTATCAGCAAAAGTCTCAAACTTATGCAAAGTCATCAGATGTTAAATAGACAGTTAAACTAAATAACTCCAATTTATCATGCACATCTTTATAACCTTATGAACCTTTATTGGAATTGAAATATACAATAAAGATACATGTTTGATCTGTTATGAAGCATTTATATTTAATAAACATGACAATTTTGGCAATATCTTCTTGAAAATTAATAACAAGGTGCTAAAAAAATTGAGAGATATTTTTAAGTTGTTATATGCGATTGATTTACTGAAGTATAACATAAATCAACGTTAGCGGTAGGATAAATTTAATTTTAGATAATGATTAATAATTAAAAATGATATAAATCAGCTATTGAACATTTAAATAACCTTAAAGCTTAGGGAACGTTCTTAAAGGCTTAACATTTGAATACCAAAATACATGTACGAATGAAAACTGAAGATAAAAAAAAACAACTCATGTCTCGAAAAACATTTTTAAAAACCCAATAACATTCACTGTATGCATGTTCTAAAGTGTTAAAGCATTTTAGTATCAATGAAACTGTTTATTATAGTAAACATGAAGTTTGTATTATCTTGCAAGACCATTGCGAACAAAGTCAACAAATAACTTTTATTAGGATCTTTGGATTGAATAATGTGCTTAATAAAGTATAAAATATTTCAAATACATGAACATGTATTTGTATACGAATCTCCATTTAGTCAGAAATATATGTGTTTTTTTGTATCACAAGGTAAAGTGCTTTATGAAAATGTACAGTAGAATATTATTAAAAAAAAATTCACGCATTTTGTAAACGAGGGTTTATGTACCTTAACTTCAGAGCACATCAAAGGATGATACCAACTTTTGTTAAATACACGTACATGTAGTTATAAAAGTAAACGAGTCTGTGACCTTTTCCTCTCTGAATTGGCTTGATATTGCTCTATTTCAATCTTAAGGGCTGGTAATAAAGAAAGAGAAATATTTTACAAGATGGAAAAGGTTAAGATATTTTCCCTACTTAATTCATTAAATCCTCAGTCACAAAAGTAGTTCGTTAAATCGCCATTAGGCAGTTGTATAATAAATAATATCAATAAATGCAATCAACATATTTACATGACGTCCTGACATCAACTTTTTAATCACTTTAGGTCAACGGTTACATTCGTTACAGATGATTATTTTGTTATCATAAGCTTCTTACTGATAGCTCACTATAGATTTTTTGGATTAGCATTCATATAAATCAGAACCTATTACACCCTCCATAAATACAGTGATACAGTGTTACTGGTAGCTAGATTACTCCGAGGGCATGTCAATAAAAAAAAATTCTTATTACGAATTCAGAAAGTTAGAATAGATTGGAGTGAAGTAAGGGACGATTATCCAGTCCTGGTGATCTATCTGGAGTGAAGGTCTACTTCAGTAGAGTAGCCAGGATATGTCAAATGAAATTCTAAGGCACAATTCACACGGATCCTCACTTGTAATGTAATCCCTACCAGTGGCAATTGACGCTTTGATGAGAGGTGGCATAACAACAATGCATTCTGCGGATCTTTAACTGTTGAGAAGCGAATGTAAACTTTTCCTCCAAGGTCCTTCAAATAATGCATGAAAATAACAGAGATATTATTTGTAACTCAATTTTACTTCCATTCTTCAAAGCCAGACACAAAATGTCACAAGAACGTCCATAAAAATATGTTCAGTTTTACATTTACATGTACATGTCTATCATTTATGAGTTTCAGTTTGAAATTTCCTCATATTTTGTTATAAATGCATGTTTTATCAGACATGTGTTATTCCTATTTTTGAATATCTCTTACTATTTATCTTAAAATCAATAACAAAACTGAACATCAAACCCGGTACAAATTCTATTCTCTGTAGTTACACGCTTTAAACACTTTTGTTCTTCCTGGTACTATTGCAACACCGTCAACCAGATGTAAATAAAAACATATATCTTACAAAAAACAATGTTACTTACTCAACTGTTTATATAATAGACCCTTATTTTTGTTTTCCCGTGGGTTAAAAAACCTTGACATTTAAAAAAGTCTTCAGACATACCAGTGAAGTCACTTATATATCAAAACAATATGACTATTTATGGTAAGTATTTAGACATTTCAAAGACTTTAACACATTGTTCTTATTTGAATCAAACATTGTTTAAAAGGTGTCAAATATGACAAAGTGAACATGATCTGGACACATATTCATTAAGTATAAGTGAACTACAAAGGACATTAAGGAATGAAACATATCGCTGAAATTAAGTTATTCAACTAAGAAAAGACAACTCTTTCTTCCGTCTTAGGACTAAATGAGAATACCGACCATGTATTTATGAAGAACATATCAATTAATGGAAAAACCGCCGTTTAACCAACACAGCAACCAAAGCAAAGGTTACCCACTAGTAACACTGTAACTATATGAACAATGCATGGACCCAACCAAAGGACGATGTATGATCAACTCATCCAACGTACCTCAACAAACATCGACCTTGTATGAATAATATTAGTGAAGATGTGGTTACAGTACCTCTTTTATTAAACTTTTCATGAAATAGATGACTAACAGTCAATAAAATAAATGTATATTCTAATGACTTCCTGACATTAGCTTTTAAACACACGAGGTTAACTCCAACACACGTGGCACTGTGGTATCATAAGCTGCTTACTGTTAGCCCACTTGGGATTTGCGGATTAGCATTCAACTATGAATGAAAAACTGCTTCTTAAAGTTTTAGTTCCATGTTCAAAACTGTACTGTAAAATATACACTTTACAAACTCAATAGGTTTACACCTTTTTGGTTTTGTTGTAAATCATTTTAATAAACTTTCCATATGAATCATTTACTGTCACTATTACGTTGTCATAAAATTAATCAGAGAGAGAGAGAGAGAGAGAGAGAGAGAGAGAGAGAGAGAGAGAGAGAGAGAGAGAGAGAGACGTCCGCCCCCGATTTCCCCTGTACATGATGATTACAGTGTAAACTTGCTGACAGTTTCAAGTGATAGTTTTTGTAAAGGTTCTGACATCTTAATCTGTTTGTTTTATTTTTTGTGCACTTACAATGTCAATCTCCTAACAACGGCTGATGGTGATATTTAAAGCGCATCTTAAACTGAAAATCGATTATAAATTACTATTTTTTTTTATAACCGAACATCGATTAAAAGTTATCACAATTTATTACCGAATTTTCCAAAGCTTTCTATATTCAGAATTTTAATAAATAAGTGTGAATTTTAACTATTTGATAACTGATTTTCTATATTTGTAGGTGTTGATATTTTATTGTGGAACAGTTACGTATAAGAGCTCTTCATTTAATGAATGATATTGATGAATGAGTTTGCACTGATTACAATGTACATTCAATAGGTAATCTGATCCTTTAAACAAACGGGTACAAATAGAAAACACCTTCCATTCTATTCTGAATCCTTTTAAAGGCAAAACTGTTATCTGCCTGGACTAAGTACCAGGGATCCAGTCATCGTGTTGACACACAGAGTACGGCGACCTCCCTCACTGGTAAACGATTACAGCAAAATCTGCCGTGTACAGAAGCCCCACACGGGGTGTTTCTGGAATAAAAAGACCCCGGATCTACACTCCGCTTAACCTTACTCTCACTGCAGAGCAATCGACAGCAAATATTGAATGATTACACAAAATGTTTGATAAACTGACAGCCTCTATACAGTTAGTTCAGAGCAAATACAGGCTGTCAAAGAAGCGAATGTGTCCATATTTCCATTAAATGGATAATCAAAATGTTTTGAAACATTTTATAACAAAGAGTTTGGAACTCATACTAGTACATTCATAAACGCGAAGAAACAGGTAGGTCAAACCGAGAAGCAAGTAAACACAAACTAAGGCGATTCTTCCAGACATCTTTTACTTCATTCATGCCAAAGCATAAAATAACGTAGAGAATACTCTATCAATCACTCTAATATCTTACGTTTACAACGAAGGTTAACAGCAATGTGAATTAATGTCCATGTCTACGTGCTGAATTCCCAGATGTGTTAAGGTTAAAAAAGTTTGTCAAATTTACAGCTACAATCTTTTTAACCATGTAAACTTATCTTGATCCATGGAACCTATCCAATATTTTCTCTCTTTCAAAAACTAGCAATTCACTTGTAAACACGGGGTGTATTATTGAAAACAATGACAGATGTGTATCAGCACATAATATCGTTTTGACAGAGTTTGCCAAATCTATTGTTATTCATTTAAATACTGCGAGTTGTCTGCCCCTTTAAACAATTTATATTAGCGACGCTAGATTTACTTCTACAGAGAGCATATAAGCCAGTAGGGTAAACATTGTTTTTCAGTCAATAGCAGTTTCTCTCCTTCATGTTTTATCAATATCGTTTAGCAAATACGGAGTTCCTATTTTATGCGTTGAATATTTGAACCTTCGGTAAGGCTTGCAACACCCAATATTTAAAAAGTATTTATTGAGTGTTAATTTGCCGTAGCCTTGGTGTTCAATCGGACGTGACGAATTAGCAGTTAAAGAGATATTACTTTTTGTGTTTTAGTGCGGATCGAATAGATAGCAGTATTCTCTGACACACGGGAAAAGGCGGAGGGTGAAGCTCTACAGAGTGAGTACTAACTTTAATTTTACAATCCGGAAAGTTTTAGGAATTGTGTATTGGGTTGATTGACAATCACTGACTTAGACATTGAGACATTGTTTCTAGGGACAGGACAATGGGTAGTCGATGGTGTAGATCATTTACTTGACACCCCCAGATCCTATCACTGTCCCACCAGTGTCAGATAGAAACACTCTGATGACATTGAATGGGGGTGAAAAATGACTTCATCACAATGAACGTCTAACATGCATAATTTACACATCTGGAGCTCGGGGAATGTAGATAACTTGGAAACATAATCATTTTGTCGCCGAACTTTATTAAATTTCAATCTCCATGATCTGGAATATTGATTTAAAAAGCGTTGTGTTAAAATTTAGCTTTTAAATAAGGACACATTGCATGCTTCACCTCAGGGAGAAAACAATACGGAACTACAAAATTAACAGACGTAAGACAAAAGACCGCTTCAATATTAGCTTGCTAATTGAAAGTGAAATAATTGCGCATGCGCGTTGCTAAGAATAACGATGTTAAGCTCCACTTTCACTGACTAAACTTACCAAGATATACTAACTTTTTTTTTTAAAGACAGGTTTGGAATTTTAATTCGATACAAAAATAGGTCAGCCCCGACAGACGTAAAGAATAAAAGTTGAAAAATTCGTAGAGTAAATATTTAGGATTGATTAGAAGTCAATCGGAGAGAATTAAAGTTCTAGGATTGTGGGATTTAAGGTTTTAAAGCTCAGAATAAAGTACATTATAACTGCCTGTTGTGGATACAGTATCAATTACTTACATAACAATCTTATCAAGTAAAAAAAGACAGTTACATATTCATATATAATACCGAATTGTCCTATCAGTATTCTTTTGTGTGTAGAATAATGACGTCTTTCACGGCATTTGCAACAAAAGACATCCACCCGTCAATTTTTGTCTCACATTAGACACTGTGATCTGTTATACAAAATCAGGATTTTAAACTTGTTGGACCTTATTATAACGAGCTGTTTTTTAAAAACTGTAAAACAGAAGTTAATAACAGAAGTCCATATCCGAACCCAATGTCGAGAAAGCTATCCGATAGCACACTCTTCTCATTTAAGAAAAGCAATCAAAAACAATTTATCACGTCGCCTTGACAAAATTTAAATTAGGGGTCGTATAGCACAGATTAAAACCTTGACTGTATGGAAGGCGTATTTGCTCTTCCCTCCTAATAATGGAAATCTTAGTGTCAATATTAGTAACTATGTAGTGATAGCCTTAAACAGCAGAACACTTCAAAAAGTGTAAAATTCCTACTTGCAATAAATGAACTAGTGTCGGACGGGGATCTCTGATAATCGATCTGAAACCTTTCAAGGTACGTAAAACCAATAGAACTCTCCTCTCACAAAGTTGAATTAACGCAAGTGAGACCCTCGGGATAAACCTCATAAAGTTCAAAACTGCGTTTTCAAATGTTTCTTGGAAAAATATGGCACAATCGGTTCATTTGTATATTAGCAAAACAATAATGATGACAACTTAATCGTAGTTTACGCGGAAAGCCAATCGATTTTTTTGGAATTTTATAAAGAGCACTTATAGAGAAAACTCCAGTGTTTGCACTAAACCAATGAATCTTGAGGGCGAAATTATTTCAGATCTTGCGTAATAATAGTGACACGTGGAGTCACAGTTTTCAAAGCAACACACATATAGTTTAATCTTGTACAAAGAAGTTTGCAATGTTAAGTAAATTTAAATACTTGTCGATAAGAGATTCCATATCTTCTTGTTTAAGAGTAACTTTATCTATACTTGGTACACGACCAATACTAATGTCTTTGAATTCAGAAGTTGTCCTTCGATAGGCAGCGGATTTGAAACTGTTCCAAAACAAACAGTTATCTTCATCAACAACAGGGTACATGTATTATTTCGTACAGTTGACTCTGACCACTGCATGTCAACAATAATACCCTTGTTCAATAGACAAACTAAAGAGCAAAACCCTATATTCCAAGTCTCGAACAAATCTCGATAAGTGCGATGGTTTGATAGCATTGGCAGATAGCTGATAGATAATACCAAGGGTAAAGAATCGGTTGTTTTAGAACTGTTATTCCAGTCTAACCTAAATTATCTACCTCCTTTAAAAAATTACCTAACTCTCAACTGGCGAGAGTCAGTCCTCACCAATATACGCATGTTCTCCTTACAAAATTCCCATACCCTGAATATTTGTCAAGTAACTTTTTATTATCCGTGAGTTTAATATTTGCATAATACCCATCATAATTGTAATTTATGATGCTGTCATAAATGTCGTGATGATATTTTAATTTATTTTAGGACCCGACGAAGCAATCGAGATGTCATACGTAAGTACTATACTAACATGAATTCTTGAACCAATGTTTCTCATCCTTTGACATAGTTTATCTTGAATAAATTCCCACGTTATCTAAACCCATATTTCTTAATCTTCCATTTTTGTGAAAAATTTGAACTGACTTTGATATTCAGCTATACGTTACCATGAAATATATATTTAGTGACCATTGTATGAATTCCTTAGAAACAGTAACTCCCAAACTATTATCTAATTTCAGCCCGTAGCATTATGGCCAATGACTAGGGTAGGGATACATCTTTAGCAACACCCAGTATTATCTAAGGCCAGACTTATGAAATATGAACTCACTTTAGTCTTTTTATTTCTTTTTTAGAAGCTAGCCACAGACGTTGTAAATAATATACATTTCTAGAAGTGAATTGGCGTAGGAATATTTATCTAAAGCTAATTCATGCAGCTCATAGAGTTATGTGTATATCTAGAAAGGCATTTAATATAGTCAATATTTTCTTTTCATCAACCCATTTTAAGTAGACTTTCGCTTGCAGATATTTACCTTGGCCCTAACTTTTTTCTTGAAAGCGGTGTTCAGGTAGATAACCACGGCCAGAATTTGACTGTCGCTTGAACGACTTCTTGATTTGACCACTGTTCATTGTAAAACAAAATATTAACAGCAAAGAAAGAGCCGTGTTTTTAAAAACGAACTTTGGCGTAGGCATACAATGAAATAGACTTTAACTGTTTTTAATTGCACAGAAAACGATACTTATAACAAAAATTAGAATACAAAAACGTGGTGCCTGTCTTTTCTTGTCTTTTTTGGCTTCAGTACCGAGCAGAGACGGCCTTAATTGGCCTCTGTTGATCGACTTCACCCCCAATTAACAACCATTATAGAACCACCGAGTCTTGTTTGATCGTTCAAGTGCTGATAATAAGATTTAAATCTCAAAACTTTTCCTTGGGAGTTTCTGAGTCGACTTTCGTTAAGTTTGTAGAAAGGCTTAGAGACTGTATTGATGTGTCGATCGACTTTTCTGAACCTTTTACAGTCAACGATGTTGTAGAAGCCGTGTTGACGATTTGGCTTTACTAAGTTGAATTTTCAACCAAAGACAGACATGTCAAAGTAGATCTAGAAGTGATTAATTAACAAAACACATATCGAACTTTTACCACCTAACATTGAAATACCTATATTTTATTGGTTGTGTGGGGTGAACCGTTGGAAGTCAAGACTAAAACGGTGGCAGTTACATGTCAAGTTTGTGATTTCTATGGTAACCATGTATAAATATGATTGACAGGAGCAGAACGTCAAGCCGTGGTCCGGGATGGTCAGTAAAGCATGTCTCCCCACTGTGTTGTTACCTCCCCTGTCACAAACTCTTCTGTTCACGCCTCGACCCTTCCTAAATGATATTTTTGTGTAGCAGTTTTTGAAGATTTTATATCTTTATATTATTCTCTTATTGAAGTTAGACATACATAAAAAATCAATTCATAAAAAAAATTCAGAACACATTCCCACATAATTTTTTTTAATTGAAAATTTAAGAACAACTGTGATTTAAATTATTTTTTTAAATTTATTCTGTCATATTATATACAACATTTGGGATTTTTAAAATAATCAGTTTTCTTACAAACTTTAATTATAATGAATCTAGATATAGAACAGCTACATCATTGTATATATATGTAAATGTAATTATTTGATCCTTGTATCCAACCTTCAAAAACTTTAATTTTATATCATTTCTGTCGCTAATTTATTTTTAATGTGCTGAGGCGTCACAAATAAGCTTCAGTCACGCAAACTTTTCTTTGTGTTCTACATTCATATTTAAAATGGTTCTAGTAGATTTAGCCGCTTCTGCCAGATATTATCAGAAAGAATAGAATCATCTTGTATATATAGTTTGCCGTGCAATAAACGTTTGGGATTTTTATAATCTTTGAAAAATCAATCAATTGTAAATTATTATGACTGTTACTTAATCATGAACATTTTTCTGTATATATGTGTTTAATTTGGAAGGTTTCAACAATTCTATTTGTTATTCTTGGTGCATATTTTTCAAATACATGTAATTGTTTCTTAAAGATGTTTACTTTATAAGATATTTAAAAACATAATTTTTGTAGTTCTTATGAAATTAACAGACAAATTATGACTAACTTGAAAACTTGGCCAAATACACTTTGACCTTCATTTATTGTCCTTGACCTTTATAAGCCAGCAACAGGCCGGTGTTTAACCAGGGCTCTCCTTTGTATCTTTTTGCAGTACATGCAACAGTCGACGTACAGGCACGACTTTGTACCGACCAACGGGGTAAGTGCCGGGACAGCGGGTGTTGACCTTTAACCTTTTTGTCTTTCAGTACATGCAACAGACCACATACAAACATGATTACAACCCGGCGGGAGGGGTAGGTACTCTAGGACTTTCATCTGTGACTGATCAATTGAACAGAGCTGTTTGTTGTAAAATAAAGCATCAAAATTTGAAATAAAAGATCTCTCAAAATCGACACGGCTCTTTTCGGATTGACCATAGATAGGGCACGCTTCTTTTTCTGAAAGGCTATGCATTCTGTCTGTGTGTCACATCTGTGGAGTATACATGTTAGAACTTCAAGTTCTGTTGCCTTTTCTCAATATTTCTGACAGTCTTCACATTTTCGTTACGAATTCCTGTGTATAACACAATTAATTCTCTCTTGTCAGTATAAAACACAAGTATGTATGCCGTATTGCTGGTATAATCATTTCGTTTGAAGATGTTATCTTTATTCGAAATTGCTATTGAAGCTTTTCATAATTGTGCTTTAGTGCTTTCTTGGTCGGTTTGTATTTATGGTCGCGTAGCTCTATGATTATATTTGTGTGTTTTAATTATGCCCACAACTAAGAAACGCTATTTAGTCCTGCTACTTAGGAATGCTGTGAAAATATATCGATTTCGATGTCAATTTCAGTTAAAAATTCTGGCCCTTCTGGGGTTTTAAGTACCCTATGATAGACATAAAGATGGTTGCCGTCGAAGACTGACCCATATCTACAATGCGTTGACTTGACCCTTTTTAAGGTTCATTTACAAACAACAGCAGAGGCAATATCACTGAGGGACAATGTTCTTTCAAAATGGGTAGGATGATAACCTTCGAGTGAAAATCGATTGAAAATAATCTGACGTTCAGCAAATTATCAGAAGTCTTTCATAAGCACTCCTAAATTATTAAATGAAGATACGGCATATGCAAAAATGCAAAGCATTTTTTTCTTGATAAGCGATACAAAGCAAATTATGGTTTTCGTGTGCTGAAATGTAAATGCGTCAATTGTGATAGCAGAATATGTTTTCATGAAATTGATGTTGCCATCAATTGTTGACCGGGAAATCTATATCGGTATCCAGCAAAATTCCAAAAATGGTAAAGGTTTAGGTAGATATATCATTTCTGCAAAATGGAGTTTTGTGTCAATTCAGTAAATGGTTGTAATGGGTGTTACGCTTTTTGAGGACTTTTTGCACTATTTTTACTTGTCAGCTGATATGTTTAATGAAATGCAAAACTTGAAAGGATAAATCCAAAATGTTTCCTGTGCATATCTTACGCAGTTTTAGAGTATTCGTGTCTGGTTAAGTCCTTTTATCACAGGAAGGTCTTACAATGGCATTAAAGAAGATTTTATCGTTTGATTGTGATAGAATTGGTTGATTCTATAACACAATAAAACTAAGCTCAGGAATCCGTCGGGTAATTACAGAAAATCTACACACTCCTAAAATCATTGATCTCGTAATTCACCATATATCGGGTAAGTATTTGGATGACTATTAAACCTCTTTTTGGATTTCATTCAGTTTAATGCATAGTCAAGTGAAATCATGTCCAGATAGGGGAAATATTCTCATACAATTAACTATCTAGAATAACGTTGAAATTCCTTATCTTTATGCAATACCTTTCACAATTATGTTACCTTTAAACCTTTGTGCAAATATTGAGCACGTTAATGTCATTAAAGGATAACTATTTTTCATGCTGTAAGTTTAACGCAATGAGTTGTGTTATATTTGTTGTTCCATAGATCCTGAGAACTCTTTCTCATGCCAGATATGGTACTGTTATTCATAACTATATGCCAATGTATGATGGATGCTGTCAATAGATAAATTGAGACTAGTTGTTATGAGTTGAAATCTTAAATGTAAAAGTCTGGTTGTTGTTCCACAGATCTCACCGAGGAACAGACAGACCAATTACCCTTACGGAGCCGACGCCCCCAAGGCGGACATTCCCGGTCCTTACAACAACTTCCGGCCCAGATATGGCGACCCCCTCCCCCAGCATATCAGAGATGTAAACACTGTGTTTATATTCTAATTACAATATTGTTATTAATGTTCAATGTTCAATCCTAATATACAGCAGATTTATGACGTTTAAAGAGAAATCTCAAACTAAATTGTAAATACTAAACAGAATACTTCTTATTATATAATAACCAAAAATACACCAATAATTTTTAATTGATTAAATATTTAGCAGCTTCGTAATTATGTAAGTATTCTATTAAAGTCCACATATTGTGACATGGCTGAAAATCATAAATTGCATGTCACATGGTTCAAATTGGAATCAAAACTAGAATTAGAAATGATCAAGAAAGTCTGAATTTAACCTTAATATTAGGGTTTCTTTTTGGTGCATGCAGAAATATACTTGTGGCAGAGTCTCTTATTAAACTAGTGTCTAATTAATCAATAAATAATTGAATATCTATTAATCTTCTATGGACAAATAACTTTTAGTAGTTATGATCTCTGATTAACGATGGCGCAGGGAAAAAATCAAGCTGATTAAATAACAGCCTCATAACGCAAACAGTCAAGGTAAATCTATGAAACTGATAACTGGGACTACTAATTATAACCAGAAACTACATCAATGAACAAAAACCAGCAATGTCATACTGAAATTTAGCATGATGTGCTAAATAATAAATAAGTAATAAAAATGTTTTAATTTACATGTACATGTAGTTGGTTAATAAACAAAAATCCTTCAGAAACTGTAGGGTTTTACACATTTAAGTAATAAAGGTTTATATACATTGTTCATATTAGTATAACGATATTGATGAACAAAAGGATTTTAGCAATTAAAGTTCAGCGTTTGTGTGCTTCATGTAAACAAGAACCCCCCAGATTTAGTGCTGTACTATCGATTGTTGTAGTTGGACGGACAAAGATTTGATGACCAGCCTCTCACCGACAGGGTAAGCCTCACCTCAGTACTCGGAAACGTCCTAGTACTTTTACTCAATGAAAGACAATTGCTCTTTACACCTTGACCTTTTTTCATTTCAGCAAAGAATAAAACGGGGAGAGGAATGGATTGGAGGGGTAAGTACATTTACCATACACACGACACCTGTTGGTGTATAGAAAGACATGAGCAATAACTCTTGTTTTACATGAGAACGTTTATTTTACAGAGACGATATGACGAGCCTATGACGGACCGAGGGGTTAGTATTCTATTTGTACTTATATAGATATAGACAACGTTTGTACCTCGTCTATTTACCTTAGATGTACTAATTGCCCTGTCAGAATTGATCTAAAACGCACGTGATTTCCCCCTGCTGTAGGTTTACGGTCCACCAAGAAGGGTAGGTCTTGCTCCACAGTCTTTGCATCTATTACTCGTAATCTGCATAAACATGTACCACCATCTATTCTTGTCACTATATAGAGGATTTATATTTTCTGTTCTTATGTAAAAATAATCTTTGCTTTGGGGAAAACCCCAACTATTTTCAAATCATCTGAACTCAAATTGTCCTTAGATCTTTTTTTTTTTTTAAATGTATATATCTGATAAAAAATATATTTATCTATCTAGATTATATTGCTAGATATACGCATATAAAGTAAAACTTCAAACAAGATTAGATTTCAAATTTAGAAAATAATTGAACTGCAAGCTAATTAAAAAAAATCTATAAGATAACAATTTCTTCCTACATGTATATTTATACAATAATGTATTTTTAACTAAATCAATTTTTAAGAAAAAAAACCCAGAGTTAAACTTTGATACAAGGGAACCACCTACTAGTATTTTACTTATATGGTCGAAACTCTATGTCTTATTAAGTTCCAAAATATTTTAGCGGACAATTTAACACACTTATGACCATTAAAGCACCCATTTGTTTTTTATCCACTGTTATTTGTATTGCAAAGATTCCCCCTTATTGTTTAACCTGACCTGTTTGTATGCTAACACATTGCCTTGTCTTCTACAGCAGTATTACGAGAGGGAGCGAGGCCGGGATCTGTCGCCTTACCGGGTAAATATCGGCTCTATCCACAGCACCAATAGTGGTTCTCTCTATTGCTCTATTCATGGAATTGTCAGACAACTTTTCAAGCTTCCTAAATTAAAAAAAAAACACCTAGTCTTTAAGAAAAGCATAAACATGACGTCGGTTATTATTGGACATGTTGCTTGAAAATATAAAACTGAAATACTTGCGATTTCCGGGAATCTGAAAGTTGAGATTTTCATGTTTCAATTTCAGGGAGATGACAGAATTTATAATGTGTTGGATAATGGTCGAAGAACCTCTTTAGATAGGGTATATATGTGTAACTAAAACCCAGTAATAGAGTGTCGACTCGCTAAACCAAAATTATTCTGTATCATAGCGATAGCAATCCAACAATAGTTATTTCTTTACGTTTCTAATAATAGTTCAAAAATAAATAAAATTTTCTTCTATTGAATTTCAAAAGGTATTGGTTTTAAACATATATTGCAATCCTTTGCAGCCAATAAATAGAAACAGGGACAATGAATTTGAAAGGGTACGTTTTTCAGTCTAAATTATCGCTAAAACCGATTAATGGCTGTAAGTTTACATACAGACATGTGAATTTGTATTTTCCTCTTTCCAGCAAAATTTGAGGCTTGGGCGCCATACCTCCTTAGATAGGGTATGCTGAAATGAAGGCTTATACCATAACGATGATTTAAAGGCTTATTTGTTTAATGCTTGGCATTTCATTTAACGAAGCTAAAGAAAAAAAATTTCGTTCATATTTTTCGAGAGAAATATTAAACCATACATAATGAATTTGACTGTAAATAATTTAAATACATTTTAAATATTTGTAAAAGAAGTATGACAAATGATTTTAAATTTTCAGTACGATTTAATGGATAAACGAAAAGAAAATCTGAAGCAAGTACGTTGTTCTCTCACAAATTTCAATAGAACTTACTATTCTACAGTTTGAAATTCCTGCACG
Source organism: Magallana angulata (assembly GCF_025612915.1). Lineage (NCBI taxonomy): Eukaryota > Metazoa > Mollusca > Bivalvia > Ostreida > Ostreidae > Magallana > Magallana angulata. The sequence goes on along the minus strand of NC_069116.1, from coordinate 4,341,310 downwards.
GGAAAATGCAAGTATAGAGAAAGTTTGTAGAAAAAAAATAAGCTAACTCAAAACTAATGACAACAAATAAAAAAAACCAAATAGCATGTAGCATGGGAAATGTGATTTAAAAGTAAACTAACTAATTTCTTGTAGCGGTCTGAGAATTGATTGATTTATATCTGCATGCATATTGGTTTCAGTACATCCAAAACAGGAGGAGGGACCCGTTTGAGGGACTGGTAGGTTGGGGCTTCCTTGTGTAAAACCAGTCATTTAGTGTCCAAAAGCCAACTGTTTACAAACACGTGGCGACGGAAATGACTTGATTTACACTGGAGTATTTCTTGCGCTTTGTTGGCTTCCAACCATTTTTCATCAGTCTTGTTTTTTTGCCTTTTTTTCAGCCATTAACAATATAACCACGTGGTTTGTGTTCTGTAGTTGTGATTACCATGTAATCGTTTTCTTGACTGTAGCATTTTAGAGTTGTTTTTCTTTGTAAAAAAAGCCCGTCTCATAGTAATCCAAATTCTTCCTTGCTATTTTTGCAGTATCAAGACAGAGGGAGAAACGGGTCACCCGAAAGGGTAAGAAATTTTATAATTTTAAGAAAAACAAACTGTTATAAAGAAACAATAGACTGCTTTCCTATACTTAACCATCCCAATGTTTGATAACTTACCAACTATACGTGTGATCTAATATACAGCATATAAACATTTCTAATATACAGCATATAAACATTTAGTAGATGACCACGTCAGGGTAAGCCTCAGATTTTCTCCAGATTTTGGAGGGCAGTATTGTTTTATGTGCAAGTTTTTGATTTGACCCTTCATATTTATATGATTTGAAAGTTTGAGTTTTCGATTGATATGAGTACCTGTTATAAGGGTGTCCGTTATTTGTTACAGTATTACGACCGTGGGAGAGACAATGGTAGGGGTCGGGACTTTGACAGGAGGAGAGACGAGTCCCCTGGCAAGGTAACTGTCCCTCAGTAGTAATGATACTGTATCCCTATGATAATGATACTGTACCCCCCAGTATTAATAATACTGTAGCCCTGTACAGGAAATTACAGGGAAAAAAATCTTACTCAATTTCACCGCACAAAATACCTAAGCCTTTGATCTTTTGAAATAAATCCAAAATGACCTCATCTGGTTTTAGCAGTGTGTTGTTATTGATACAAATTGACCTTTTTTTTTTGCAAAGCCATACATGTATAATTAAAATATCCAACTGGTGAAGCACTATGCCCAGCTGATTTTTTTTTATTGGTAAAAGGTGTCTGATGGTTAAGATATCCACTTTGTTCATACATTTGTACTTGAACAATATAAGATTAACCATACGATTGCTCTATTAGTTTAGAGAATGGGATCGGGATCGGAATGGTTATAATGGTTATAATGATCGGGTACGTATTGTAGTTCGTGATCATTATCTCTCACGTAATCATAGACGCTTATTGGGCTTTTAAAATAGTACAATATAAAAAGTAGAAGCAGTGACAAAATTCATGTCTCTGGAAGAGGTAGGATTTCATTTTTTTTCATTAATTAAAAAAATCTAAAAAAATCAGAGAGTAGAATTTTGCATTATTTTTTGTGTTTAATGTAAATGAATTAGAAATGTAATGTTACGTATAATGCAATTCATAATTACACATCTGGCATCTTGTGAGGAAACTTGAAGTTTTTGTGTTACAGTACTCTCGCCTATTCCGTGACAAGTTCAAATATCTCGACTTGGTATGCACAACTTGCTGTTGAACCATGCCGCAACTTTTAACAATCAAACAGAAACAGAATGTTTCTAATCATGCCCTAACAACCATGTTTTGTAGCATTTTTTTCATGAATAACAATTTTTTAAATATCCTTCATTTGTTTTTGGGACTTGGATAAAATCAACGCTGTTGCTAATAGCTATTCAAAATAATTTCTTAATTTTTTTTTTTTTTTTTTACAATATTACACATGCATTAACTTTAAGCCATATTTATACAAATAGAATTTTCTTTTCGCAAAAGTAAAAAGGAACGAAATAGAATATTTTTTTTATATGAAGACATGTTTGTAAAGCGAATAATTACAATTCTATTGGTTCCTAAAAATAAATGATGATGAAAACTGTTTAAGTGAACTGGCTAACTTATCTTGAATACGGCATTAGGTATGAATTTTTGTGTTTCAGTACGAGAGGCCAGCACAACCAATGATTGACAGCTACGCTGACCATCGGGTGAGCTCTCAGATATATCGATCTTACATACATATTTAGCTTCACCATAAAAAGTATATCATAAACTAAGAAAATCAAGTGCTATAGCACTGAATCAGATGTTAATCCTTGGTATCAAAATCACTTGTTGTACAATTTAATTCGTCATAATTTCCTTTTGATACTAAATTTGTGTTCGAAAATCAGTACTCAATAAAACACGCTGAACCTTTTTTTCAGAAAATGACCGACAGAACGACATACAAGGACTATGGAGAGGTACATGTCTATAGACATCTGAAATTGTATTGATTGAATTACTGACCTTACCTGTTCATTGCAAATCTTTGCTAATTAACCGCCCCTCTCTATGAATACCTGATCATTGCCTCTATTATGACTATATCATAACACCTTTATTCTTACCTCTTTTTTAGTTTCTGCAAGAAAAGATAAAATTGGATGAACTTAAAAAGGTAGGACTTCTATTCCGATTATTCATCTAATATTAAATAAGAGCAATGCTTTTAAATATGATTATTTTTATTGTTAATCTATAGATCGTATTCTTTCTTATATAATAATACCTGAATTTCTTTAATTTCAGCAACCCGTAGAATACCCGGCCGCTAATCTTGTAAGTAAAACAATATTTTTTAAGGAGTTATGTTTCCTGATAGACTTTGCTCCTTTTTGGACAGTTATCTTTCTTTACCTCAAAGACAGCCTATAGAAGTAGATATATATAGTGGTTTGTTTGGTCAGTACTTGTTGAATTAGTTTGTCCTCTACCTCAATACACACAACTCTGACTTGTTTACTTTTCTTGTCTTTGGATTTTGTCCGGTGCTGACTACTTGAATCCGTCCTTTATCGTTCTGGCTTTCAGTCGTAAACAAAAGCAATGATTTTATGCATTCACCTGCGTTAGACCTTTGATCCATCTTTAAACATATTATAATAATCGATCAGTATTTACCAAATAAAAATATTCCGGCTCCTCTCACTGAAATGATTTAAAATCGATATCGATTGAAAGGACCTATATATCGCGTGCATCTCCAAGTCAATGACTTCTATCTTTATGTGAAGCGCTTAACATGCGCCAACACCGACAACCAGTTTTAAATGAAATGAGTGAAAACTACTGCCGTCATTTTACATTCATTTGATTTAATTTCTACCAGTCCAGAGGCCCATTTTCTACCAAATCCTGGTAGAGACCTGAATGTGTTTGCTTTTGTCTAAGATTGAGTAAAGGATTAATAGATGCCATCCTAGCCAGTCTTTTCAAGTGATTCATTGTCAATTTCAAAAGCGATCTACGTACATTGTTGACACTGTACATTGCATTCCGATCACATGGCTACCAATGATTCCTTCCGATACACAAACAGCAAGCTAGACACGGTAGCAGCGGGTATAGAGGTCGTGAAAGCGAAAGTGGGACTAGTGGACGAGAAGGTTGGAGCCATGGCTGAAGACTGGAAAACTTACGGATCTAAAATTCACGAGCTGGAAGATAACATCCATTACCATGACACTAAGATGGATGAGTTCAGAACGCGAGAGGAGATTCACTCTGCGAAGCTGCGAAACTTGGAGGAAGAGTTGTCCAAATTGAGGGTTCAGAACAACAGACTCCAAGATGACCTCTGGACGATGCACAAATCGCCTAGGTTTAATGAGGATGATCGTGATAGGGCCAAATATTACTCACCCAATGATAAAAATGATACTGACAAACGAAATGTGGATTTTCAGAGGGATCACCTAACCCACAGGGAGACCTACAGGGAGCAAATGCATGGGCCGGAAATGGTGAGAAAACCTTACAACAGCCAGGATAAGTTGCTGGAGAGGGAACGGCAGCTTGAAGCTCAGATCCGTCGGGAAATGGAAAAAATCGAGTTGCATGACGGGAATTTCAAACCCTGGGCGAGGGATGCTAAGAACCCCACGCATCACGTGGTAAGGTAGCACTATGACCATTAACCTACGTCATCAGCTTTATTTACGTCATCATCCGCTGTAGCGTTTTCATCAATATAGAGCTGTAGTTATATCTATATGGTGTCTTCCGACAGTGTAGTGTTTGTCTTGTACTACTACCTATCAGGCTAAATGGCGTCTGGTTTTAGCGAGGCTTGTTCTACCTATTATTGAGTGCTTTCAAGAGGCTTACATTTTCTTAACACTAATCATACAATTAGTTGTAGTGTGTAGGGCTTCAGTGAAGGGAATTGTTCGGTCGCTGTGTACCCAGGCTTACGCACAAAGACGGAGATTTTGGATGTTGTTACGAATACCCGCTCTTATCCCACAAGCAAGGGCCTCCGAGTTTATTTATACATCTGCTGTTGTCATGGTATACATTATTGAACAAGCCCTTTTATGAATTGCATTGAAGTAGTCCACAAAACGGTTTTATTTTGATTCAAACCTTACGAAAGCTCAGTTTGCTTTGTGTACGTTCATGTCGACTGCCAGAATATATCCCACATAAAAAGGTTTATTAGTGTATGAATTATGGCCTTAAGTAAACTACGCACGTTCACACATTTCTTTGAGTTGAGAAAAGGCATTTCCTCTCTATAATAAATTTTCCACCGGAATCTTGCCAGAATAATTGAAAAGTTTAAAGGCCTCCTTTTAAATATACGGATGAGGTACATACGTTTTACCCATCAATTTCACAAGCTATTAATTATGAATGTTTAGATACTGTTCATTTCTAGATAGCTCTGTCATTTAATGTAGATACATTAATTTACATAAGAAGGATCAGCAATCTAATTTTCCCTCTTGCTTGTCTGCATACATCATCTCAGTGCAAGTGGTACCGGGAATCGAATTAATTTTTCTCTGAGTTTAGTATTGATTTTGCTTCTGGTTATTTAAGGACACCGAGTTTTAAATGTTTTAGAAGTCATCAATAAAACCCTGAACTGCCTAGCTTGTCTTGTAGGGACCAAACTACGAACAGGAGAAATATTTCGGTTCCAGCGAGCGCCAGGTTTGAAGGTTGCCGTGAGGGTGGGGGTCATTTTTGTCAAACAATCATCTGAAAAGTCTGCCTTAAGTTGCACCAGCCTATTTGATTGAACTTCACGTTTTGTCCTCAATCTATTTTTGGAACTCTAATTTATATAATTCCCCCTTCGTATGCAATCCTTTTCTGATGGTAGAGCAATTTACGGCATGGCATCGTATATAAATTTAAAAAGGGACCTGGGTCACTTTCTCCATTAAAAGAAATTAAAATTAATTCAGTACAGAGCTACGTGTATAAAATTCTAAAGGGTTGTCATTATCCTGATTATTTATCAGTTACATGTAGCAACAATCAGACGACCAGGAATTTTTTATTTATGTTTAATGACAGATTATTGAGGGTCGCTTGTGATTGTTGTTGGGAACATTCATATCTGAATCAAAGAGAAATACAAAGGTAATTTAGAAAATCAAGTTTTTACAGAAAATATTTCATTTTTAGATAATCCATATGTTTAACCTACATTGCAGGTAATCCCATGGTAATAGTTTTCTGTGTAATCTATTTAAATAATTGCTTACCCCGATGAAAGGCTTGTAATACACCAGTTCTAAACACCGATTTAAATCAGTGACATTCCTTTATAAATTGTTGTTTGAACACAAAGACATATTTCTCAACGTACTCATTGTTTACTTAAGAGAAACCAAAAGTTAAGGTAGTTCACATTTTGTAGGAAGTTCGACCTCGGACAGTGCCGTCAGATCAAGCGTTATATGATGAAGAGGTAACAGAGTCACGTGTCAGCGCTGTTTTACGCATATAATTCCTCTGATAATGCAATACACACTTGTACATTTCAACACATCATATTTATATCATATATCTATGGTTGGCTGGTTGAAAGCGTTTCCGCACATTTTGACTGATGTATCAGGTCACTTTGGGCGTTTGAATGGGATCTAGTGGTCACGATTGAGGGTGTCGGACTTATCCGATCATTGCCGGAACCAGTACCTGATAGTTTGTGTTTTACTTGCAGCCCAAGTCCACCAACAGTGGAGTCTACCTCTTCATCAGAACCAACAAACTCGCCAAGGCTGACGTCGTCAAGGCTCTACAGGAGGGACGCTCCGTGCTGGCCAACTCATACGGGCAACTCAAGGGCATCGCTACCAACAGGGAGGTAAACATCCCACCATTAAACTAGCCATTACTTGTTTTATTGACTGGTACAATCTTAGCCTTTTGTCAAGTATTTATAACACTATATACTACTGGTTGCGTTCCTCGCAAGTCTGCAATCGCGGTCTTTGAAAATGCTGCGACATGGCCGAAATCACGATAAATTTTGAATATCGATATAACATACTCAGAACAAGATAAAAAAGAAACTTAGATATCTAATCATGAAAATGTCCAGAAAGCCCCTAGATGCGACCGGTTCCAGGTTTTGTGCTTGACCTTCCCATTTGGTCGCAGCATTTTCATTCAAAATTTATCGTGGATTCGTGTTTCGGACCATGTCGTGCCATTTCTTAGCAGAAGACATGGATTGGTAAGTATTGGTTCTTTCTAAAGATCATATATGAAGTAAAAAAGACCAGCTTTTTGACATTGATACATTTTCATTTTCCTTTGCTGATTTTAGATAAGTCTGCTGGAGGGACGACCGGATGGCTGGACTCACCAACCGTCCGTGGACCAAGAACGGACGTGGAACATAGACGATATCGTCTTAGTTATCTGGTTCCCTACCAGCAAGGAAGCGGAAATGTGGCTTCGTCATGAAAAACATTTCCGTAATGCAGCTTTTCCGGAATTCTATGGATCTGACGTCGTGTCTCTACCAATTAACTGGAACCCGACAAACGGTACCTGTAGTTCCCACACACTGAAATATTGTAGATATTGTAAAACAAACGATGAAATGAAGGCAGTACTCAGGAGACACTAACTGTTATTCTATGAAATTTCCTTTCAGATCGACATTACCCAACATTCCTTGTAACGGAATTCGAAGGAATCGTTGACCCAGATCAGTTCAGGGAGAAGTTCGCCATCAACATGAGTGACGTGTTACACCGTCACGAGGCCGAGCGCTTCGTCATCCAGACAGTCGGAATCAAGCATCTGCGTGGGAACTGGTTCAAACCCAAGAGCGTGGTAACGTGCACCAGATTCCCAAGCAGTGAAGCGGCCCTGCGGTTTTTTCATGACCGTAAGTATAAGGGATAGAAAGAAATTGGATTATCCTTTATTTTCCTTGAATAATGATCTGCTTTATACCTACTACATGACTATTCACTTTTGGGTTTATATTTTGCAGCGGAGTATGAACGTTTGAGGCGGTCAGTGAGGGACATCTCCAAGAACCGCACCACCGTCATGTTCACCCTGACCGAGCGCCCCGTGTGAGCCCCACCCCCGGCAATCAATCGCTGCCAAAGCAACCTCCAAACAATCTGTGATAAAAACTGAATACTAGCTACACGTTTTAGAACCAGTGGATCAGTATTACTCAGAGATAGACAGCCCTTATCCTAAGATTATAGTCCTCTTTCTAATATTCATTCCGTCTTCTGCTTCTAAGTTTTGAATTTATTTTAAATAGAATTATGTCCGTCCACTGCCTGAATACTGTTTAGTTATAAATGTAGACACTAATATATATTGCTTCAAAGAAAACTTGGAATTCCTTCTGAGCCCCTGTGATATCATATATCATAACATGTTTCAGTCTTATTTGACTTTTGTATATAGTCCCATCCTGTCATGCTATTTATTTGCGTTTCTGCATCAAGCACTGGTGACCTTCAACAAATTCACTATTTATTTTTCTGCATGTATTGGGAAAGGTGTTCTCTAATAAATTAAATCAAAAGATTCAAAATGTGTTTGCATTTTTTAATTGTTTAATTTTTTTAGACGTTGCGCAATAATGAATATTTACATTTAGTGTACATTTCCCTTATGTTTGCGTTGGAAATCTGCGACGTTCAATTTCCTGTAACCACATTTAATTAGCGTTGTGACGGCGCATGAGCCAAAGTATAAACGTCATTGCGTTTTGAATATATTTATTATCGTAAAATTAAATGAAACGTTTAAACTTACTTAACTAATTTGATGTTCTTATGCATTATGGACTTATGAAAATAATCGTAAAATCCATGTATTTTTTAATAAAAAATATTTTTCACTATGTACAAAGGCTTTTAAGCGACGATACACAAATATTTCAAACAGTCAATCATCAACACATGTTTATATATCAAAAAAGTACATAAATATATATCAAAATATGAATATGATATAAGCATTGAAATCTGATGGTTTTTGATGTGGTCGGTCGACTATAACTTACCAGGTCGTGCAGAACAATTATAATAAGCTGTGTTAATTATATGACCGACGGCATCATAAAATTAGCATTCAATGCCTAATTGACATCCATTATTATTGATAGAACTTTGATCATAGGGAGATCAGAAGACATTGTTACAGAGCTTCTTGTTCATTTTTTGATAAGTTTTACGTACAGTGCGAAAATTATAGAATAGTACAATGCATATCTTTGACATTTGGTGTATTTTTATTAGATAAACCGAGACCAGGCAATTTTCTTTTATTTGAAGAAATGCTGTTTTTGTGTTTCTCGAATTTACATTTCACTACTGTCATTCATAAGTAATACTGGTATTAAAATGAAGACTGCATCATAAACGAATTTATTCCGTTAAACTATAATTGCTGTTTTGACAAAAACAACCAAGTATATTACGTTCATGTCCGTAGTCTGCAATTAACTTACTTACCAGAATAAGTCCCAGAGATATGAAGTCGTTGGTAAATACTATAGTTTTACTTTTATAATCTTTATATTAGTATTTTTCGTAGTATGGTGGAGCTAGCAAAGTATCATGCATAGTCAATACATCTGCTAGTAATAATTTACAGTAAACCCTGAATGTACGGAACTAGGGTGCGTTAATCTGTTAATATAGAGAACAATAGTTGGCAAATAAATACTGTTAACATATAAACAATGTTCTTCTCATTTCAATGAAGCCACACGATATATACATAAAATTCCATCTATGGTTAATAAAAACAAATAATGTAAAGAAACTGCTTTTATCGTGTAAAACAATATTATTACACGTCATTTGCGACAGTCAAATATCCTATTCCATGACTTTAAAACGTGAGTTTTTTCGTCGTTTAACAGAACTATAAACATATCATGTTACCTTCAGATTCAGTTGCTGGAGGGACAAGAAGGGTGGAACATCCGGGCGAATATGACGCGCACTGGGGACTATTGGCTGGAGCGTTCCCAGGATTCAACAGTCATCGACGACATGATCCTGGTCATCTGGTTCCCGACCTTTAACGACGCCGAGAAGTGGGTCATCAGCGAGAGGAAGTTTAAGACTCCCAGCTTTCCCGAACCTTACGGAAGTGACGTTATGATTCTTCCTTTAAACGATAGCCAGCCACAAGGTGACCTTATACTCATTATACTAAGGAATGTAATGTGTATTGCTATACAAATAATGACGTGTATCTCCGTCTATCATCATATTGCATAGCTCATTACACTCAATGACGTATATCCCTAGCTGTTTATCATGTTATTGCGATGGAAATGTAACTGTTTATTACAAGCAATGACGTTTATCCTTGTATATCGTGTTATTGAAATGTAACTGTTTATTACACTCAATGACCCTGTTTATCATGTAACTGCGATGGAAATGTAACTGTTTATTACAAGCAATGACGTGTATTCCTGTTTATTAGAGCGGATCGCCTACACCTACATTACCACGGAATACCCCCGCCAGCTGGATCCAGTCATGTTTCGAGAAAACTTCGTTCCTAAGATCAAAGAAGTGCTCTACAAGCATGGCAACGACGGGTTCTTCATTCAGTCGGTCGGAGCAAAGGTTATCCGGGGTCACTGGGTCAAACCCAGCAGCCTCATTACCACCATCAGATTCAACACCAGACAAGACGCTCTTAACTTTTTCCTAGACCGTAAGCATACATTAAATATTTTTTTATCCTGCATTCTGTCAATAAAGGACTTTTCAAAAGTTTTTATTTTAATGGCTTAGTGAATAAATGATCAACTGATCTATTTTCTCCCTACAGCGGAATACAAACAAATTCGTCTGGAAATTAGTAGACGTATCGAACAACTTCCGGTTTACATGAACTGGTTTAAACCGGTCAGCTTTATGTTTACCCTGGACAAATATGTGTAACATGAAGACCCGACAACGAAGCAATTCCTACATGTATACAGGAGTATATTATTCGAAAAGCAATGATCCGTTATCAAACTATACAAGTTCTTTATATATTCCCCAAAATGCAATGCACTTCCTATGTAGAGTAGTAAACGTAGTATTGCAGATAGTGTACAATGAAGCACAGTCTATAGTCAGAGAAAGGTCATTTGTACTGGACCAGTACATCTCATGTGATAACAATAGCCATAGTTACCTGTTGTTGAATGGACATTAATATCCTTCGTTGTTTTTTCTGTTGTTTTCATACCTTAAGTGATGTTTTTACATTCGTTATAAGAACTTTACACAGACTTCTATTTTGTAACCATTGTTTAATAAATTGTTTCATATATCGTGTGTCGGTTTTCCCTAATATCGAGGTGTGCTCGATCTTAGAGTAGAATTATAGTACAAGGTTTCTTGCATTGATTTACATGAACGACACCCCCCCCCCCCAACTCTTTTCAGTGAATTGCTATCATTTTCATTTTTGAGGGGAAGAGCATCAAACAATTTAAGTGCTTATTTAAGATCTGTTCTATAATTAACCCCTTCACGGTAACTGCGGTACTACTCTTTTGCAAGGCAAAATGACATAGCTTGGTGAAATATTACGTAACGTCAATTGTTTCATTAACGTCATTTAATTATCTACCTACTGAAATTTCGGCAAAGTATATCATTTTGCCCTGCAAGAGAGCAGTTCTGCAATTATCGTGAAGGGGTCTGTTATTTACATTCATAATCTAATTTGGCATATACTTCCATCTGCATAAGCAGCGAATCCTTTGTACTGGATCAGGTCATTCGGAGTTAGTTACCTTGTATTGTACTCTAGGATACACTTTTATTACAGGAACAAGTGGCTTATTCAAGGTAAATTTGCGGGAAACAAGAAAAGAATACGTTTAATTGCGAAAACCGATTCAAATCAAAATAATATATTGTCACTTAGATGATATATTACGTTTGGTTTATAAGTTGCCGTATTTTTTTCCGTCGACTCCAGCAACGATCGAACAAAACGTCGTGTACAGCTTGTCAAAGCTCCAATAACATTTTGTTTTTTTAGCAATCTAGCTAAAAATAATCACCAAGCGACAGATTTTAGTAGCGAAACTTTTATAAGAATTAAACAAACAAAACTATAATTTACCCATTTTAATTTCTAATGTTCGAAGCAACATAATAGAAGTTATCGTTCTTAAGCAGTGTCAGCAATACATGTACATGTTATAAATCAACTTAAGTTTCAGAATTCAGCTAGAATTAAAGCATATTGCTTTCTTTATAAAAAGCACTCTCTGTAGCTGATAATTAGAAATAATGATTTAGACAAAAGTAAAAACTTTGACAGTGATGTAAAACAATTAGATTTTTTTCAGTATAGAATGCTATTATCAATATTCTTACTGGAAAATATTCTCCCATGGGAATGCTTCTTTTTTCTTTGGGGATGCTTATTTTGAAAATACAGTTTTTTCCTTCCAAATATACGAGACGCACACGAGAAATAAAAGTGGTTATACATGCATATGTATATAAGAACTACACTTTGGACCTTGGAATACTTTTATAGCATAAAAGTTGTAAAAACTCGGCACCTTACCCAAACGGGGTACATAGCAGTGCATCGTCGAAATGGTACATCTTGTACATTTACATGTATCTTAAACCCACTGAAGGCAAGCGTTATGAACCAAAATATTATTAAACTTAGTAATTCATTTTTATACAAGCATTGCAATAGAGACATCAGAAGCACTGTTAAACAGGCAGCAACTTAAACAAAACAAACATAATGATCAGGAATGCCAGGCATTCACTTGTCTTTCTGTGCCTATGCTAATAGCATATTCTGTCTTCGCTCAATCTGTTTGGGGAAATGTCACGCGATGATTTCCTTGCTCAGTGATTGGTTGTTTCCTGTGAGTTCTGTGTTTCTGTAGCGCAATGACTGCCAACAGCGATACCACTGCAACTGCTGCCAAACCAACCACTACCAGTGTAGAAAAGTTGTACCCTTTCTGTGAAGCCTGAAATTAAGAGCACAGAAGTTTTTCTTTTGTATTCATAAAAACCAGAATTAAATATATCTTGTGTGATGTAAGTCACAAAAGTATATAGCAAAGTTTGCAAGAACCGACAATTCAAGCGAAGACCACGCATAATGACGAACTCAGACCTTGTCAAAAGAATAGAGCTTGTTCCAGGGTTGATGAATGTCTTGATCGGTACTGCGCTTTCTTCTGTCTGAAATATCCGGGAAGTAATATAAACATAAATGAATTTATAAAATATCTTATGGTAGAAAATAACAAAATTTGAAAAAGAACCTTTGTCTAGAGACTGCTTCAAACAGGTGGCTTTGGTAGAGTTTTCCAATCGAGCGAGGAAAGGGATGCCGGTATTACAAGTTCCCTTAATCAGGAATGCGATATGGACGTTCTTCTGAGCAGCTATTTGTAGAACTGCATACTCTAACTCGGGATCCTTTGGATCGGCATCGGAGTAAAAGAATAAACAGGAATCCGGCCGAATTATCTTCAACGCTTTAATAAAACATGACAACAAATTATGAAAGTTTTGATTAAGCAACAGAGGTAAAAGGCTGGTTCACATTACACGATTCGTAGTGCTTACTAATAAACAGATTGATGATTATAATAACAGTGGCTATACCTGCCAGTAATCCATGGAAGGAGAACTCCGGACAATCCCCTCCGCCCTCCTGTTTCATGTCTTGAATCCAGCTTATCATTTCATATCCGTCTGTCGTGCTCCGCACGTGGTTAAGTGAAACTTTATTATGGAAAAAACCAAACACGTAAGACCAAAGTCAATACAGACAACTGTGCATGGAGAACAATACATATTTAAGAAATTCTCACAAAAAGCGGTTGTCTTATTTTCTGTTACCTGGGTCACTGAATGTTGAGAGGATAAAATCGGAGGGCATGGTCTTGTTCTCATGTAGAGATGACTGTATCGTCTCTGTTATTTTTGTCTTGATTTGTTCAAAGTCGATTGACATAGACAATGACGTGTCAATGACGTAAGCAAGGGATAATCCAGGTTTCAAACAGTCTTTGCAGGCGACAGGTAGTCCAACCAATTCTCCGAACAATCGAGGTCCAAGTTGATCAAGAAGCCCGGTAACTGCAATTATGGATTTGTGTAGAAACACGAACTGAATAAGTTTCATACCATTGTTATTGTTCATCTTAAATACAATTTTTTACGACATCTGCTGATCATGAATGTAACATAAATGTATAAAAAAAATCGAATATACAAACGGGGTTAAATTACCTTCCCCGACAAAGAACTGGTTGGTGGCCTGTATGGCGGCCTCCCCAGCCGTGTGGTGAAGGAAGAAGTGGGGGGACAGGCTGGAGTCAGATGTCTCCTTGTTGATCCCGCCAATGGCGTTTACGTCAGAAAACGCATCGTCTTTCCCGCCGTGACTACATTTCCCAATTCCTACTGAGTCGTTTCCTTTCAAAGACAATTGTTTTACTTGAAATCAGAAAGTGAAACATTGCATCTACAGAGCGAGCTACTGAGTCGACCAGTGAGACCGGCTTACCTGTCGGTTTTGGGATGCCCTGAACACTCAGGTATCCGCTCGTCAGGTACTGTCCGTTCACCAGTATGTTGTTTTGACAGGAATGCTTGTCTACTCTGGAAAAAAAATAATAGTGAAAACAGAATACTGAACTCTCCCAAATAGGAGCATTGTCGACTGCACACAAAGATACTCCAGTTTAGAAACTTACGCAGGATGGGAATATACACATCCGGCGCACGTGGCGACATCTGGTGGGGCTGTGGGCATCAGACTTCTTCCTTGAATTCCTGAAAACAGTTTCTTTCAACGTCAAAAACAACACATACATAGCTATCATCATATCTCCGGTAAAAACGTAACATTTTCGTCGACTGTTAATAAATCATCAAACTCCTTAAGTACATATAAATTAAAAAAGGCATGTACATTTACATGTGAAATTTGTTAAAGAAGACGCTAATTTGTATCATAGCTTTATTGGAGTTTAAGGTTGATGATAGCCTTTAATGTATTTTCATTCAGTCATTTAAAACTGCATTATCATGAATGATTTCAGAAAGAAATATGCAACCACATAAAAAACTAACTCAATTAAACTATCATAACAGTCATGGAATTATCTGTTTCATATATTGTGTCGCAAGGAACAATTCATAAGACAGTAAATCTTTTCGGAAGTTGACTAAACGGGAAGACTGCTGGGACAACTCACCTAGTTCGTTACAGGTGACGTTACCATACGTCTCCACCCAGTTTGTGTTGGAGTAAAACATCTGCATGGTGAACAGGTACTCCCCGATCAGCTTGCGGACGTTGTTCCAGTCAGGGTTGGGGGACAGTGAGAGGACCACGATCTGGTCCCTCAGGGATTGTAGCAACAGGTTACCTACACAGGTAAGAGGCTTATCAAAAGCTATAAGTGCCTGCATATTCATATTACAAAAATATATCGTATGTGTATACTATTACTCATTTTAATGATTATACGAATATATATATTTTTTCTATTGTGTAGTCAAGTAAATGTTAACAGAAAATGTTCCTGTAAGAAAGGCTTCTTGTTAAGAGGAAATGGAATTTAGTAACAAAAGTTAATCGACAGATCAAAGAGAGGCCGAAAAATTACGTCAGTCTACCTGCAAAAATCATTTCCGCGTTCATGGTTCTCATAGGAACGTTGGCATACATCCGCTGTGCGTTGTTGTTTCCCCAGACGATCGTTTCTACTACCGTACCGAATACTGCCTCGTACGATCTATCTACAGAAAAAAAGGTAAAGAGGATGAAGAATTTGTTTGTTGTGTGTGTCATTGAATAAATTTGTCACTCAAAGTAAACACAAGATAAACATGCATCTTAATTGATTACAGACAAACAAATCAAATGCCAAGTGTTATGTAAACGTAACAATTTGATGTTTTCTTAAAACGGGGAGAGTACAAAAAATAATTTGTACATGTAGCTTTACATTTTAAATATCAAGGGCAACTTTTACTCAAGCCAAATTGTATGACTACAATCTTACTTGAGACTACAATTTATCATAAGATTCAATGATAACTCTTATATATAAGATCACCGTTATATGTTGGAGTTTTAAGATACCATAATACTTATTTGTATTATGTTTTGTATACAGAAATAGAGGATAGATATGTTTTATTGAGAAATAGACACCACATCCAGAACAAGCAGATTTCTAGTATAGAGACAAAATACAGTATATTGGTCCGCAAATGACAAGTTCGTGCAGAACATCCAATAATTAGACCTGGTGCTCTCCCACTTCAGTGGTTGTTCTCCAATTTTTTAACGATAGTTTTAATTTTTTCCCCATTAAAATAGTGAAACTGTTAATTAGTTTAAAAAATGTTAAAGCATATATCATGCGACCCTAATGTTGGCAAAAATGGCAGGAGTTTTAAATTATTTACTACCCACTAATGGAATCAAACAATTATATTTTTAAAAAATCGATATGCCGCCGATTGATCTTCTTATAGAAATCCTAATATTGGAGGGGAAAAAATTAACGATTAAATATCAAAAGTTACAAAACGTTTAACTAAAATTATGTCTTTCTTTCTCAGTTTTTCACTTTCCTTATATGTTTTTTATTTGCCAAAAACGTCAGCTTGTCTATAAATGTGCTGACACTATTTGCAAATGCAATCAAACAACCATTTAACAGATTCCTATGGTAAGCACGAAAGACAGATTATATTTTGGCATTTAAGTAAAGGATGAATAAATGATATCAACATTTTTCTCATTTTTTTCCCCACATGTAATGAACGTCATTCCATTGCTTTCTTTAATAAATTATTCAAATTGTAATGCCATATGTGATGTTTTCAATCGAATATTAAATTAATTCTAAACTGTTTCAGAAAATCAATATACACATTGTAGTTTTTTACATTAAATAATGAAAAGTCATACATCAGTAATTTCCTATTAAAAAGTACAAAAGCCAACTCTTTTAGATTTTGAATATGAGTTTGCGTAGCAAAAGTAAAAGTAAATTGTTCAAAGAAACACTAACAAATTTATTTTACAAACGAGTGTGCATGTATGTTCAATTAAATTTGAATTTAAATCCCTCGCATAACAAAATATTACATAGCCTGTTTTAATGATACTAATATTCCTATTTACAATTTGGTCGAGATAATCCATGAGTAACTTACCTCCCCTGATAAAGTCCACAGTGACGTCGACGCCGCTCCGCGAAGCGTACTTGTTTCCAGCGTTAATGTACGTCCGGATAAAAACGGCGGCGGATTCATACAGGGCGCGTTCTGTGATACTCTGATGGCTGTAGTCTCCTATTTTGCCACTTTCCTGTGTAGGAAAGAATCCCAGCACGGTCGATATGGATACCGCAAGTAGGAGTAACAGCTTGATCGCCATTTCTGTGAGAGCCTTTGCCAAGGGATAGAACTAATTTGAATGTTCGCGTTGCTTTAAAGTTTATAAATGCCCACAGAAAGATAAGGCTTTTTTTGTAAAGTTAAACTTTAATTGAGATTAAGGAGGCGTTTGTGAATACAGTGTTGTTTGTTGACCGATACCGCCCGTTCATGTGTTTGTCGGTTTCTGTACAACTGGAAGTCTTCAATTCATCATCTGTCTTAGCGTTATCGAAGTCTACTTATAATAGACGCAATTAATAATTACTCAGACAAGGTCATTGTAAAGAAAGAAATTCCTAAAAGATGGAAGGCAGGGGTACTTTAAAAATAACTTATTTTATTTATGCAGTTCTTTAAATTGGTCAATGAAGTAGAAACGCCAGACAAAAGTATTTTCTCTATTCTTTCCATGACAAGTTGATTTGCTCCTTCTTTTATCTTTTAAACTTATAGAATACATTTTGTATCCGACTTTTGTCTTGTCAGAAATAACCATTTATTGGCATCAAACCATTTGCAAATAATAAAGTCATTTAACACAAGTTTCAAAATTCTTGAAGAAGTATTTTATTCATAATATGTACATAGTGATAAGTGAAATTATATACAGTGAATATAGATTAAACAGCGGGCAAAGTGCCTATATTAGTTCTTTCATTTAAGATCAAGATAAAGAAAAATAGTATATGTTTCTAGTTTTACAGAGACTTTTTAAACTAGAGTTAAATAGAAAAATAAAATGAAGAATAACAATCAGTTACAATTAGAAAACAAAAGAGGGAAATAATGGAAAAATTGTAAAATATAAAAAACACACAAAAGAAAAAAAAAAGTGAAGTAGACACAGCAATTTTATGTGTACATGTACGCTTAAGTTATTTACAAACATATATTTATAATAAATGGGTAGATATTGGTGTTACATGTGTATATTTTAGTTATAAAATGTTTATTTTTTTAATCCACATATAATACTAGGCTGAAAAAATATTAAACGCGGTATTAAAACAAGGTTAGGCTCTAGTTATTAAAATAAAAATAACATAGACAGAAAAAAATTAGAAACAGAAAATTAAAAAAAACATGCGTTTACAATGCCGCTACTTTGACGTCGTTTTCTGAGCATTGTGACGTCAAAAGATAAGGGCCCTTTTCTCATGACGGCAGTCTTATGTATATATATATAATTATATTGTTGCTTAATACAAATGAACAGTCTAAAATCTTTTTATGTGTTTTTGAAATTATGAATTTGGTAAAAAAACCCATATATTTTCCTCTAGGGAATAGTTGTAGCCAAATAATACAATATTAATATCTATCGGCAAGCCATGGTTATCCATAAATACAATCAAAGAGATTCTGGCAGAATTATAACATGGACATGAACAAGGAAATGAAGACAGTCTTCACAAGATTAACATCATTTACAACATTTATCTGAGTCAGTTAACTTATGCTTTAACAAATCTGCATTAGGATTACTTGAAAAGTTGCTAAGCTGACAATGGAATATATTTAGATGTATTTGACCATAGCTGTATATTTGGATATTGTTTTATCTTCAGGACTTCTGTTTTTGTGCTTTGCTTTAAAGTTTGCTACACTTGTAGCAGATTTCTCGCTATCTGGCAAGTTGATCAATAACTTAATTGTTGATTAAAAAGGTATTATAGTATGCAACTGTTCTAGTAATTAGTAATGATACAAATAATTATTGCCTACGGCAATGTGTAACTGGTAAAAATTGCCTAGTTATATCATATCAGGATCAAGATCAGGACTATAACTATTAAGTATTTTGCACATGAGTGTAAGTTTGTGTCTGCGTCTTCTTTTACAAAAATTCCCAAGACTAAAAAAATCAAATTTTAATGCATGAGACTGTATAGATATATTTTACTACATTCACCTACCGTTTTTTGAAATAACGACCACTTTGAAATAATTAGAAATAACGATCACTTTTGAAATAATTATTCATCGGTTGTTGAAGTTGATGCATTTTAAATCAACAAAAGTTTGCAAACACTATCAAAATAAAGATCAATATCAAAGAAATTCTTTGGGTTCTTTCTATATATGTGTATCATTCGAATTTCAAACTGCTCTCTAAAGATCATCTTAATTTCGTTTTATTTCTGAAGATTATTTATGAGAGATATTTGCCCCGCCTCTGGAGGCCGATTATTACAGTATAAACATACTGGATTTTACAACGAAATGTTAATTTGCATTTATTGTGCTGTGGTTCTAATGATCTACAGTTTCACTCCATCAGTCATTTTCAGTTTCTTAATCCAACTCCTATTTCTGTGAAGCTTTTCTCTTTATTTGAAAAAATGAAAGCCAGCGGTGCTTTTATATTATTTATCTTCTAGATTGTATCAAATATTGTCAAACGACAACGTACCAATAGCTATATCCCTTCCTAGAAACCTTACAAAACTTGTTTATCTGTTCGAACAACTATTTAACCTTATACATGTATACACAACAGTTATATGATGCAGTTTCTGTATAACCACTTTTGTTTTAAGTGTGTTTTACCTGACAGGTGAGATATGTAACTTTAAAGAATAACATCCCATAAGAAAATAATAATTTCCATAGGAAAATAATAATTATCACAGGAGAAATGCCCTTCCTACAGGAAATTTTGACAATGCGACAGTATTTTCTAAAAATCCTAAAAGAATCATATTTTCTATAGGAGAATGGTATTTCCTGTAGTAATTTGATTCAAACAGGCATTTTCCTATAAGAAATTAAAATATCCTACCTGATTTTATCAAATCCTATCAGAATTGAATTTCCTAAAGGAATTCCGATGTTGTTTTTCCTATGGGAGAAATATTTTCCTGTAGGAATTTATATTTGAAAGGTAAATATCTCACCTGTCAGATGAGATACAATGATAACAAAGGTGGTTGTTAACTCTATAAGTAATGGTCTATCATATTACATGAATTTTTCGATATATGGCAACTTAGACGGGTTCAAAAATGCGACCTTGGCACTGGCATAATTATCCGCCACAATGTTAATTATAGTTTCTTTTTACTTGTATGTCAATAACATTTGATAAAGCTATGCACACTTCAACATCTGTGATAGCAGTTTTGAAACTTCGCACAAATATTGACAACAATGCATTTATTAAGAACGGCCTGCTTATACAGTTTCTGTTCTCTTTTTATACTTGCCATGCAATCCTCGAACAAACCCAACAAATCTTGGAATATCGAAGCAAACAATTGTACCGACAAAGATTAAAATGATGGCTACACCTAAGTACCCGACGTACCGGGCACTTGGCCTCGGATCGCTAGCAGACACCCTCTTTCTAGCCGCCGGGGAAAGCGATCGCTTATCTAAGGCCAACTCAGAAGTAATTCTCTGTAATTTCTCTTCCAGTGTTTCGTCTGATTCTTTGCAAATGCATTCACACAGCGTTGAATTCTCCAGAGGATACGTAAATAGTACACTAGGTCCGTGTGATGAGGTCTCAATGGAATACGTTTGATCGGTGTGTGATGAGGTCCCAATGGAATACGTTTGATCGGTGTGTGATGAGGGCCCAATGGAATACGTTTGATCGGTGTGTGATGAGGTCCCACTGGAATACATTTGATCGGTTTGTGATGAGGTCCCAATGGAATACGTTTGATCGGTGTGTGATGAGGTCCCAATGGAATACGTTTGATCGGTGTGTGATGAGGTCCCACTGGAATACATTAGATCGGTGTTAGTGCCGTAAGTTGCGTCTTGAACGCTTAAAGTAGTTAATTCTACCATAAAAGTGTCAGTGATTACTTGGTCACTCCTTTCAACAGACGAGCCCGGTATTGTAACATCGTTTACACTTGTAATTCCTATAGAAGCTTGATTGTCAAAGTTACTTATGACACCGGAGCTACTAATGATCGCTATTTCGCTGGTAGAACTAATAGTTTTTATATCATAACTACTTGTTGTAACAACTTGTTCGGTGAAAATATAAGTTCCATCGATGATGGAATTTGTTTGGTGGATAAATGTACCTATTTCATAAGAGCTGTAGATTGTCACTTGCTCATAAATGGTATTTGTTCCTTCAGATAAACTCTCGGTACTGGCTTTTTCAGTAGTTGTACTACGTGAATAACCGCCCACCTGAATATTTTCAGCTAAACTACTACTGATCAAAGAACATAAAACATAAGTTGAAATACTGAGAAAAAAATGGTCGTTCACGAAGTTCGTTCCGTCAGAAATACTAGAAACCCCGTCGTTATCAGAGCAGGTGCTTGTTGTTACATCAAAACTAGTAGATAAATGTCCGTTAGGAATAAAAATACTTGTATTCTCATCTGGACTCCCTTCTGTGTAGCTTTGGTTATCTGTTACATTATAAGTACTTAAAGTGGTCACGTGATCATTTCGACTACCACTTCCCTCTGTATTGCTGACATTATCTGTTACATCATAAGCACTATTAGTGGTCAGGTGATCTGGTGGACTACCACTTCCCAGTGTATTGCTGACATTATCTGTTACATCATAAGTACTATAAGTGGTCAGGTGATCTGGTGGACTACCACTTCCCTCTGTATTGCTGACATGATCTGGTGGACTACCACTTCCTTCCGTATTGTTGACATTATCTGTTACATCATAAGCACTATTAGTGGTCAGGTGATCTGGTGGACTACCACTTCCATCTGTACTACTCACATTATCTGTAACATCATAAGCACTATAAGTGGTCACGTGATTTGGTCGACTACCACTCCCTTTGGTATTGCTGACATTATCTGTTACATCATAAGTACTAAAAGTGGTCACGTGATCATTTTGACCACCACTTCCCTCTGTACTGCTGCCATTATCTGTAACATCATAAGCACTATAAGTGGTCAGGTGATCTGGTGGACTACCACTCCCTTCCGTATTGCTGACATTATCTGTTACATCATAAGTACTATAAGTGGTCAGGTGATCTGGTGGACTACCACTACCCTCTGTATTGCTGACATTATCGGTTACATCATAAGCACTATTAGTGGTCAGGTGATCTGGTGGACTACCACTTCCTTCCGTATTGTTGACATTATCTGTTACATCATAAGCACTATTAGTGGTCAGGTGTTCATTTTGACTACCACTTCTTTCTGTGTAGCTTTGATTATCTGTTACATCATAAGTACTTAAAGTTGTCAGGTGATCTGGTGGACTACCACTTCCATCTGTACTACTCACATTATCTGTTACATCATAAGCACTATTAGTGGTCACGTGATTTGGTCGACTACCACTCCCTTTGGTATTGCTGACATTATCTGTTATATCATAAGTACTAAAAGTGGTCACGTGATCATTTTGACTACCACTTCCCTCTGTACTGCTGCCATTATCTGTTACATCATAAGCATTATTAGTGGTCAGGTGATCTGGTGGACTACCACTTCCCTCTGTATTGCTGACATTATCGGTTACATCATTAGCACTATTAGTGGTCAGGTGATCTGGTCGACTACCACTTCCTTCTGTATTGCTGACATTATCTGTTACATCATAAGCACTATAAGTGGTCAGGTGATCTGGTGGACTACCACTTCCTTCCGTATTGCTGACATTATCTGTTACATCATAAGTACTATTAGTGGTCACGTGATCTTGTGGACTACCACTTCCTTCCGTATTGCTGACATTATCTGTTACATCATAAGCATTATTAGTGGTGAGGTGATCATTTTGACTACCACTTCCTTCTGTGTAGCTTTCGTCATCTGTTACATCATAAGTACTATAAGTTATCACGTGATCTTGTGGACTACCACTTCCTTCCGTATTGCTGACATTATCTGTTACATCATAAGCACTATTAGTAGTCAGGTGATCTAATGGATTACCACTTCCTTCTGTATTGCTGACATTATCTGTAACACCATAATCACTATTAGTGGTCAGGTGATCTGGTGGACTACCACTTCCTTTCGTATTGCTGACATTATCTGTTACATCATAAGCACTATTAGTAGTCAGGTGATCTAATGGATTACCACTTCCCTCTGTACTGCTGCCATTATCTGTTACATCATAAGCACTATTAGTGGTCAGGTGATCTGGTGGACTACCACATCCTTTCGTATTGCTGACATTATGTGTTACATCATAAGCACTATTAGTGGTCAGGTGTTCATTTTGACTACCACTTCCTTCTGTGTAGCTTTGATTATCTGTTACATCATAAGTACTAAAAGTTGTCAGGTGATCTGGTGGACTACCACTTCCTTCGGTATCGCTGACATTATCTGTTACATCATATTTACTATTAGTGGTCAGGTGATCTTGTGAACTACCACTTCCTTCTGTATTACTGACATTATCTGTTACATCATATTTACTATTAGTGGTCACGTGATCTGGTGGACTACCACTTCCTTCTGTGTAGCTTTGATTATCTGTTACATCATAAGCACTATAAGTGGTCACGTGATTTGGTCGACTACCACTCCCTTCTGTATTGCTGACATTATCTGTTACATCATAAGCACTATTAGTGGTCACGTGATCTGGTGGACTACCACTTCCTTCTGTATTACTGGCATTATCTGTTACATCATAAGTACTATAAGTGGTCAGGTGATCTGGGGGACTACCACTTCCTTCCGTATTGCTGACATTATCCGTTACATCATATGCACTATTAGTGGT
Organism: Magallana angulata; assembly: GCF_025612915.1. Taxonomy (NCBI): domain Eukaryota; kingdom Metazoa; phylum Mollusca; class Bivalvia; order Ostreida; family Ostreidae; genus Magallana; species Magallana angulata. The sequence goes on along the minus strand of NC_069116.1, from coordinate 4,317,619 downwards.
CACGTAATCTGGTGGACTACCACTTCCTTCTATGTTTTTTTTACTACTTGTATAATCAGTAGTACTCTTAGTGGTTGCGTTGTCGTTTATAGTACTACTTTTGTTATAAGTACCTTCGAGGATATCATTTGTTGTGTTTGGGATGTCAGTCGTTGGTTTCCAGGAAGTCGTTGGATTTATTCCTTCCCCCTATGCATTCATAAGAAAAACTTTGAGTCTTTTTTAATTGTTATGAATATGTTAAAGTGGCAGGGTCACGATTTTGGTCTTATTTATCCTTTTTTAATGTTTACAATGCTTCAGTGAAGCATTTTTAATTATCAACCACAATTTGAGTGTTAATCTTCATAAGTTATAAACGAGATACAGAACTCACAATTCTTTGATATATACTATAACACACATGTATTAAAATTTTCCATTTTGGAAGTATAGAATGGTTAACATAGGTCTTTTAAATGCTTCATCAGAATTTGAGTCTCCAATATTAAGTAATAAGCAAGGTCTGATTCATTCTTTGTTTTGATAACAAATTTCGAATCTTCTTATAATTTACACTTGTTGTATTGCTGTGAACTTCAATCAAATATCGTTTTTAATGGCCACATTATATATAAACACAGTGAATCAGTTTATCTTGTGGCCGATTGTCATTTTGTTAACTTATGCTATTTTCTTCACAGTACAGCTTTGCGTACGTAACGATGAGTAACCTCTGTATCTCGCTTATAAATGAACTCTAACTTTTGAAATATGGTCATTCATTAAAATCAAAATCTCCTACTATTCTGTACATTAAAAATAAACAATTCAAATCTTAAAATTTTGATGTAATCTCATCTAAGTCTTTTTAAATGAGAAGGATGTTCACAAGCAAAGATACGTGCAAATAGCTGCTTGCTTACCGTTGTTTGCTCTTCTATTCTAGTCGTATCAATTACTGATGGAGTCGGAGAACTGTATCGGTTAGGGTGAATATCAAACGCTTGGTATGTGGAATGATAAAGAAGTCCTGTAAATAAACAATTTTTTGTTTTGTTATAGTTATGGAAGTTATAATAATAATATGAACAAATCTGTTGCGTCGATAAAAGTGTCTGTAAATGAAAATGTGATTTTTTGAATTGAAGTACAGATAACTAAGTCTATAGAAGGTTTAAAGCTGCATTGTCCGATTTTTTTGTTGCTATTTCAGTACCAAATAATTTTCCATACAAGCCAATTATCTTAGAAAGTCATAGACGTTCGCATATTTACACAAGCAGAATCGGTCTCCTTTCGAAGTTAGAAATATTCAAAGTAAATTAAATAATTTCCATATGGGCATACAAAAAACCAAACCAAATTGCATCATGGAAATGTTTAGCACAAGAGGCCCACATCGCTCACCTGAGTAACAATAGCCCTAACTGATCAAATCAGTACCAAATCAAAATATCTTGGCAATTAAGTACAGTCTTGCTCAAAAAATAAAAATAATCTACTGATTTTGATCCACATATTTTATGGTAAATATCAAGTCCCTTTTGCTGTTGTATGTAAGAAGATTTTTCTTTTTTCCTATATACCCCACTTCCACCACTTTGTGGTCCCACTTTTCTCTAAGAAATCATGGTTTGATCAAACTTTAATCTGCACAACCTGTGCTTTCACACAAGTTACTGCTTTTTGGGCTGAATTCTTTTCCAGAAGATTTTAAAGATTTTTCTCTATATCTTCCTGCGTAAAAATTTGACCCCCATGAAGCCACACCCTACCCCCAGGATCATGATTTGAACAAACTTGAATCTACACTATCTGAGGATGCTTCCACACAAATTTAAATTTTTTGGCCAAATGGTTTTTTAGAAGAAGTTTTTAGCTCACCTGAGCTGAAGCTAAAGTGAGTTTTTTCTGTCGTCCGTCTGTCCGTCAGTCTGTAAACTTTTCACATTTTCAACATCTTCTCAAGAACTACTGAGCCAATTTCAACCACACTTCGCACAAATCATCCTTAGGCAAAGGGGATTCAAAGTTGTGAGAATTAAGGGTCACACCCTTTTCCAAGGGGAGATAATTAGAAATTAATGAAACATTTTGAGAATTTTTCAAAAATCTTCATCTCAAGAACCATAAAGCCAGGAAAGCTGAAACGTGTGTGGAAGCATCCTCAAGTAGTGTAGATTCAAGCTGTGAAATTCATAACCCCCGGGGGTTGGGTGGGCCACAATGGGGGGGGGGGTCAAAGTTTTACATAGGAATACATAGAGTAAATCTTTAATTTTTTTTCTCAGAAACTGATCAGCAAGGAAAGCTGAAACTTGTGTGGAAGCATCCTCTGGTAGTGTAGATTCAAATTGTGAGAATCATGATTCCCAGAGGTATGGTGGGGCCACAATGGGGGGGGGGGGTCAAAGTTTTACATACGAATATATAGAGTAAATCTTTAAAAATCTTCTTCTCAGAAACTAATCGGCCAGGAAAGCTGAAACTTGTGTGGACGCATCCTCAGATAGTGTAGATTCACCGTTGTGAAATTCATGACCCCCGGGGATAGGGTGGGGCCACAATGGGGGGTCAAATTTTTAAATAGGAATATATAGAAATCTTTAAAAATCTTCTTCTCAGAAACTGATCAGCCAGGAAAGCTGAAACTTATGTGGAAGCATCCTCCGGAGTGTAGATTCAAAGTTGTGAGAATCTGACCCCCGGGGGTAGGGTGGGGCCACAATGGGGGTCAAAGTTTTACATAGGAATATATAGAGTAAATCTTTAAAAATCTTCTTCTCAGAAACTAATCAGCCAGATGATTCTTTATAATCGTTAAGACTTTGGCTCAAGGACAATTCTTTGGCCTCACAAGAAGGTTCAGAGTTTGATGTAGCTTTATATCCCATATTTAAACCATTGTTAAGGATCTTTTTGAGAACTGCAATACTCAACATGTGTTATGACTATAGAATCATCCTGTTAGAAAAGGGACTAATGATTATAAACATAAGAATATCCAGGGGAAAAATGGATTTTATTTATACAGGATCTACATGTGTTATTGTACATTGTCCAGATAGTTTGTATAATGACTCCATTAAGCTGATTTTATCATACCTATTGTTCCTCAGGTGAGCGATGTGGCCCATGGGCCTATTGTTAAATATTTTTTATTCTCTCTCTCTCTCTCTCTCTCTCTCTCTCTCTCTCTCTCTCTCTCTCTCTCTCTCTCTCTCTCAAAATCAGCTTCACTTCATATGAAATATACAAAACTGTACTATTAAGTAGACATAGTCTAAAGACTTTGTAATATGTTTATATAATTGTTCCAATCATTTATTATGTTATATATGTACATATGTTGTGAAATGAAAAACCCAATTAAAAAAAAAATATATATATTTTTTTTATTTATTCCAAATTAAAAATTCGATCCCCATTGGATGATGATTTGAACAAACTTGAATCTACACTATCTGAGTATGCTTCCACCTAAAATTGAGCTTTTTTGGCCATATTGTTTTTGAGAAGATTTTGAAAGATTTTCTCTATACATTCATATGTTAAACTCCATCCTCTTATTGTGGCCCCACCCTATCTATGGGGACCATGATTTGAACAAAATTGAATCTACACTACCTGAGGATGCTTCCATACAACTTACTGCTTTTCTGCCTTTATAGTATTTGAGAAGATTTTTGAAAAATACCAACAAAGCTCTAATAATTCTAAATTATCTCCATTTTAAAGAGGGTGGGACCGTTCATATGAAAAAAACTTGAATCTCCTTCACCTAGTGATGCTTTTTGCCAAGTTTGGTTGAAATCAGCCCCGTGGTTATAGAGAAGAAAATGAGAATGTGAAAAGTTTACAACAACGCCAACACCAACGACGACAGACAACGGACAAAATTTAATCAGAAAAGCTCACTTGAGCTTTCAGCTCAGGTGAGCTAAACAGGAACCGTTTGGTTTTGTCCCCCGCTTGAGGTTTATTCAACCTGCATATTATGCATCGATTGTAAACACAGCACACTTCAGGATTAGTAATATTAGTAAACATAATGTAAACAGGTTTATTTTTGATTTGCCAAAACATTATAATGATCTTTATTTATAGCGATGACATCACGTTAAAGTCTTAATACAACCATAGCCATCTCAACGTCAGGGGTGAATTTCAATATGAAAGATGAAATAATGCAGTATCTTTTGTGTGTTGTTTGTTTTTAAAGCAAATTTTACATCATTTTGTCACTGAATAATGGCTTGATTGACAGGAAAACTACGGCAATGCCTTTTATAATGCACATGTGTAGCATAACCATCGTATAAAATCGAACCAAGCAGCTTTAAATGGAAAACTTACTTCGATGATAGAAATGCGTCGATTGGAGCTGAGTGTCTGATAGATATGAAGGTAAACCATCTTTGTAACTTAACAATGTGCACGAGTCTTGTGATGTTACATACACTCCAGCACAAGATTCGCTGATCAAACATTCACTGGCACATTCTTCATACCCAAGAGCACTGGATTTATCATAGCCCATGGGGCTATTCGTTGTTGATAATGTTGTATAACAAGTGTCTATTCCTAGAAGTATAAATATGATTAATTTTATTGACTTACTGATTTATCTGTTTGATAATAATTAAAAACTATATGCTGGTCGCAGTCAATCGTTTTCACTGTTTCCTTACCACGTGTATGCTCGCATATAAAACCTTCTCTAACGTCACACTGGGTCATGCTTACAGTCGCCCCCGAATGGATGTAGCCACACCCATCTGCGTCTCCATATTTGTGTATTTCAGTAAACTTGGTTCTCACACCGTCACCAGAGCCGCCGTCCGCCCAATGATAGTTCCCGTCCATCATATTAAGTCCCATCCAATATTTTCTGAAAAAAAAAAACTTTAGCATTTAAAAAAATTCACCCCGAAAATCTACCATTTATTTACGAAATCAATATTATTCTGTGAATTATTTAATTGTAACAATTATACACCTTTTTTGTGGTTCCATACGGGTATCACGACTACGGACTTAGAAAGCATATATTAAATGAATACGGAATCATTATTTGACTTCGATAGAGATAATTTTCGCTGGGTTTTTATTTTGCATTATTTTGATATATCATTTCATCCACAAAATATCCAATAACCAATTATTTTAAAAAATTGTTATACAGTCAATCTTATTTATGATTATTGATACTGAGAAGAAAAAGCAAAATTTCATTGACCTTTGACATTTCGCCATATTTAGTCATGTGTCATGTGATGCAGTTGGGCATATTGAGTCATGTAATGCAGTTACATATTTACCCAGGTTTGACCAGGTATAACTAGCAAGACAAGCCTATTGATTACATCATGGCATGGACACCTATGATTATGTAAGTAGATAATCGGCGAATACTCGATGAATATCTAAATAAAAAAGCGTAATGAAAAACACAAAACTGGTGAGTATACGAAGTTATATGTGTTTGAGAAACAATAATGTAAACATTTGATTCCTCATATACTTATTTTTCTCCAGCAAAACGAGAACCACATAACTGTAAAAGTTTTAAATTCAAGGGAAATATTGAAACATGTGGGTTCTTTGTTTTGGAGAATGCGCATGCGTGGGATTGAAATGGACGTAAGAAAGATTTCAACTCTAAGTTATTTGAGTATTTAACGTGAATTTTGTATATGCAACCTCCATAGCAGATGGGAGTTACTTTTTTGAAGTTCCTGGATACCATTGATGTCAAAACCAGACAAAAACAACGGGAAACGGCGACGTTCCTCTGACGGAGAAACTCCAAGACCGTCAACAAAGACTGTAAAAATGGCGAACAACGAGACCGGTTCGAGAAGTGGTGCGGGTGCGGGTAGCGGTCTGGTGGACAAAATGACAGTGATCGTTGAAGCAGTTCAAGAATTACAGAAAGGCCAGCAATCCTTGCAGTCAATGGTTGAAAGTAAGTTGGATAAGTTTAAGAATGAATTTCTTGCCAATATCGACAACAAATTTAAAGCTATGAAGTCAGATATAGACCTTGAACTTGGTATACACAAGAAAGAAATAGACTCTCTCTCAGAATCTATAAAGTCCATTCTTACACGCTTGGAAAGTTTGGAAAACAAAGAGAGGGTTCAACATATAGAACGAACTCGTACGACAGGTGTCAGTGATGAGGTATCGTCCCATATCAACAAACTGGAAGAGACACAAAAGGATTTTGAAAAAACAATGATTAATCTTCAGTGTCGCAGTATGCGTGATAACCTGTTGTTTTTTGGTTTAGCTGAACCTGATGGTAACATAAAAGAAAACTGTGTGAGTATTGTGGATGAATTCTGTGAGGATTATCTCGGAATTAGGAACATCAGCCAGGATATCAAAAGAGCGCATAGGATTGGAAGGAGAAAATCCGGTTAATTCAGACCAGTGGTAGTAAAATTTTCATCATTCAGGATCAGAGAGAAAGTTCGCTGGAACGCTTCCAGATTAGGAGGAACAAGATTCGGAATCCAAGAACAATTCCCTTGACAAATACAGGAACAGAGAAAGCAATTGTATCCTATATTAAAAGATGCCAGAAAACGGGGGAAAAGGGCTACACTTGTCGTAAATAAGCTCTACATTGATGGTGTTGAATATCGAGGACTGGAGACGCTAGATACTAGTATTCGGGGCACAAAGGATGGAGACGAGGGTGCCACACATATGGAGGGATAGGATGACGTGGAGAATGTTAGAAACTCAACCCAACATCACTGTGAAAGACTGAAAATCATTTGTTGGAACATCAATGGTGGGTTCTCGACAAAAATTAATGACCAATGTTTTCAAAATTTCTTATTAACCTATGACATAGTTCTATTAACTGAATGTTGGGTGCAAAAGGACTTAGATGTCAATTTGGATAAGTTTGACACTTACATTTTCCCGAGACTTAAGAGCAGAAGCACGCAAGGGGGTGGGATTGTTGTTTTGATTCGTAAAAAATTTCATAATTTTATATCGGTTGTAAAAAATCAACATGATACGGTTATCTGGCTAAAGATTCAGAATCTTCTGAAAAATATTGACAAAGACTTATACGTATGTTGTGCTTATATCCCACCAAGCAATTATACGTTTTACCGTCTGTATGATTGTGACTTGTTCAGTGATCTGGAAACCCAAATATCCACATTCCAAAACGAAGGAAAAGTTATGTTATTAGGTGATCTGAATGCACGGACTTCAAATAGAGAAGACTTTATAGTGAATGATGTGATACATGAAAGCAACTTAAATTATATGGAAACTATTGGTTATGACATGGACTCTGATTTACCGTCCCGGGTTAACCCAGACAACAATATAAACGATAATGGTACAAAATTATTAACAATGTGTAAATCATCGGGGATCAGGATACTGAATGGTCGGCATAAAGACAAAATGGACAGGGACTTTACATTTATGGGGTCCAGGGGACTAAGTGTAGTGGACTACTGTGTCTCAACGCCAGATATTTTCGGCCTGATTGAAAAATTTCAGGTTGCGAATTTTACAACGTATTCTGATCAATCACGCTCCGCTACACTTACAGATCTTGACTTGTCCTGTTGTTACCGAACCAAAAGGAGAAAACAGCGTTGCAGATAATAGCTTTAGACCAACAAAATCATGTAAATGGAAACCAGAGTGTCTGGATGAAGCGCGAACTGCACTAGCTACATGTTACGAAACTTTAATGTCAGCCACAAAGACACCTACTCACGAGACTCAGGATTCTATTGACTCGTCTGTCGACCTATTTACAACACAGATTACAAAAGCTATGATGCCTTTATTTGAAGACGAACACTCTTTGAAATCACCTTACCGTAAAAAAAACTTACTCAAGCAGAACGCCAATTGATAAACCATGGGTTACTCCGCAGTTAAAAGAAAAATACAACAAATACAGATATTATCTTAACTTGTTCAACCGGGATAAAGGGAGCGGTAATCACAGCAATCTGATGCAGTCAAAGAAAGAATATAAAACCCTTGCTGCTAAACTGAAGCGACAGTACATGCGTGCCGAGGGAAACATGCTTAATCAAATTCGTAGACAAAATCCCAAGTTATTTTATAAATATTTCCAAATTAAGAAATCTCATAAATCGGATGTCGACTCAGGTACATTTTTTAACCATTTTAAAGAGTTATCGTTAAATCGAAACGTGATGACGACGGCAACGGAAAACGTAAGGAGTGATAATTCGGCTGTGTTTGATGAACTTGACCAGGAAATAACAGAGAAGGAAATAGAGAAGGCAATATCAAACCTTAAAAGAGACAAAAGCCATGGAACAGACTTGCTAATTAATGAATATTTCATTGAATTTAAACACAACCTCCTCCCTAATGTACACAATATATTAAATAGAATTTTACAATCTGGTATTTTTCCTAAAATGTGGGCAAAATCAGTAATTGTTCCAGTTTTTAAGAAAGGTGACTCGACAGATCCAAATAATTATAGGGGTATAAGCCTAGTAAGCTGTTTTTGTAAACTTTTTACTTCAATTTTAAATAACAGGCTTATAAATTGGGCTAATGAATACAATGTTATTACAGACGCTCAATTCGGGTTTCAACCCAACATAGGTACTGCAGAGGCTATTTTTTGTTCGTCTTCAATCATTAATATGTCTCTACGAAATAAAAAAAGATTATATTGCTGTTTTATCGACTTCAAAAAAGCATTTGACACTGTAGAGCGTCTTAAACTTGGGCAAAAACTTGATAAGTATGGTATCAGAGGAAAGTTATTAAATGATATACGTTCTATGTATGATAATATGAAATCCTGTATTAAGACGACAAGAATGTTATCTGATGTTTTTGAAAACTCACTTGGTCTTCTTCAAGAGGAGGTATCGTCCCCCATTCTTTTCTCATTTTATGTTAATGATTTAGAAATGGAGTTCATTAAGAATGGTAATGTCCCTTTGCAAGTACAAGAGTTAAATCTTTTTACGTTAATGTATGCTGATGACATGGTGTGTTTTGCAGAATCTGTACATGAACTTCAACTAATGTTGAACACGTTGTATGATTACACTTTAAAATGGGACTTGGCCATTAATACAGATAAAACAAAAGTTGTAGTATTTAGAAATGGAGGTAAAATCCATGAAAACGAAAAATGGCATATACATACTGACCATATAGAAGTTGTAGATAAATTTATGTACCTTGGTGTTTTATTGAACTATAATGGGAATTTTAATGTAACACAAAAACAATTAGCCAGTCAAGGTAGAAAAGCAATGTTCTGTCTAAGATCTAAGGTTAGGCAATTGAATTTAAATGTGGAAACTATGTTCTCTCTTTTTGACACTTATGTAAGTAGTATATTGAATTACGGATGTGAAGTCTGGGGAAACCACAGTGCGGGTGACATTAAGAAAATATATTTAGAATTCATAAAAAATGTTCTGTGTGTTAGAAGAAATACAAATACGTCTATGGTGTATTTTGAAACTGGCAGGTTGCCTTTGAGGATTGTACGCTATTTTCGGATTTTTAAGTTTTGGTTTAAATTATTACAAAGTAAAAATTGCATTTTGAGGTCATGTTATGATAAAATGTTAGAAGAGTGTGAACACAAATTGAAAAATGTATCAAACTGGGTGTCAAATATCAAAGACAAATTGTTTGAAATTGGTTTAGGCTACATCTGGGCTGACCAACACAAAATATGTTATAAAAGCCATTTTTTACTTATTAAGCAAAGAATAATTGATACTTTTGTACAGACTCTTTTTGCAGATATGAATATTTCATCTAGATGTATGTTATATAAAAATATTATTGACCATTTTTCACTGCAATATTATTTGGTGAAACCCATTCCCTGTATCTACAAAAAACAACTCAGTAAAATCAGAATGTCATCACATAATTTATCCATAGAAAGTGGACGCCACAGAAATATTGTGCGAAATAACAGAATATGTGAATTTTGTAAATCCGACATTGAAGATGAATATCACTTTGTCTTAATATGTCCACGATACCAGCAATTAAGAGCCAAATATATAAAAAATTACTATTGGAAAAAACCATCAATGTATAAATTTATACAGCTATTATGTGTAAACAATGTTAGAGAACTCTGTAACTTAGGAAAATTCTTGCATCATGCCTTCAAACTACATGTTGACTAATATACTATTTTTAAAACAATTGTTGTAATTAAATTGATGTGTTGAATTGACATTCTCCAATGCTATCATCACTGTATTACATATTCATTGCTATTACCATTTGTTAGTAAATCCATGCAATGTGCTGCACATATTATTTATAAAAATTTCATATGCAATAAGATGTATGTCTTACGCAATAAAGAAAGTTGAAGTTTCGTTTATATACTGGTGAACAATATTTTTTACAGTTTAGTAGTGTTTTTGCACCCCGGCACTCAGGAGCCAAATCTTATTCCTACCTATACAAAGAAGGTTCATATATAATATCTAAGAACTCGATATAATACGCAGTCGATCCAATTAAGTATAAATTAGTGTTAAAATATTGAATATTTGTGGTCTATCTTTTATTTTGTAAAAAACAATGTAAATATCCACTGGGTTAAGAAAACGACCTAACCAATTTAAACAATCATTGAATAGTGAGATGTATAATTGATCAAAAGGTATTAAGTATACTATTTTTAAAACCTCATTATCCTTCAAAAGCAATTATTGGATTTGTCTATGAGATATCTGATTTGCAAAATTGCTTACAGAAAGAAGTAGACTGTATAATATAGCTCGCGAAAACCGTAATGTATTAAGACATGTAACTGTAATGAGATAGAAGATATATCTTAATATTCATTTCATTGTACAGATGTAACGATTAACGATAAAAGAGTTTAATACATACCTTTATATTACTACTCAAAACTAAATGTTTACAAACTATTACAACTATTTAATATTAACAACAAAAAGTGTTGCATAATTTGTGTAAATTCATTAAAATTATAAGGGAGAAAGTTAGCTCTCTAGGTTAATTGTCATCTCTACTTTTTTCACATTCAACACATGTACTATTATATATATATATATATTATTTTATTATTGTTTAATTTTTCTAAAAACTTTCAATTTTTCAGTTAAGAGAATAAAGAAATTGTCAATTGTTAATTTGGCGACAGACTGTTCGATATGTTGATCGATATATTCATGACAGGCATGGGCACGATTACTCAAAAATTGGGTGAGAACCTAGTAAGTTGCAAGAACTTGTGTTAGAACCCTGTGTATATTATATATACAATAAAATATGTTCAAACCAATTGATTAATGATCGATTACATAAAGGAACTTTTTGTAATCGATTGTTAATCGATTACACTAATTTTTGTCAAGTAATCGATTATCTATCATTATGTAAAAAAGTATTTTTTCTTGGAACTTAACGAGTTTTTAATGAAAATTTAGCCATCATAATTATGCTGATGTTTTTGATAATTTTTCTATAATTAGAATTTGATTAATATAGTTTAATAATTTTAGAAATATTTTCGGCAATATGCAAATTATTCTGATGATTTTGATAATTTTTCTATAGTAAGAATTAATATAGTTTTATAATTTTAGAAATATCTTCGGCAATATGCTTTATGATTTGTGTTTGCAGCTTGTTATTGTTCTGATTTAATAGATCCTTGTTGGGGCTATTTTAATTGTTATCTAAACATGATTAGGGTGGTCACACCTCATTAAGTGATTTGTGGATTCCTGTCAATTACAGGACTATTACTGTCAAGTACTTGAAAAAGTATAAGCATTAAAATCGAGTAGGCCTAGCCTGGTTCATTTTTCTCATCGACTGGCTTTAAGTTTTCAATGATTTGAGTAGTGCAGAATTCAGAACACCATGATAAACAACCACACGGCAAGATTGGAATGATTAAACTAAGCACTTTTATTAGCATTAATAACAATTTGGATCTTGACAAAGTGGGAACATTTTTGCGATCCATAGAATTGGCCTTAAAGGGACTAGGACACGATTTAAACTCAAAAGTTCAAATTTTATTTTTCTATTTTTAATGTTCAGACTGGTTAATATGGGTATTCTTAATGCTTTATCAAAATTTGAAAGTCAGATATTGAGTTATAATCAAGATAAAGAGTTTGAAATTCTTTGTTTTGTAAACAAAGCTCGAGCTATTGTTTAAATATGTGTTTTATTGGTATAAGTCTCAATCAAATGTGTTGCTTTCTTCAATTGATAATATATTTTATAAACACATTGAACAAGTTTGCCTTGTTTCTTGCGAGTTATTTTTTCAGAGAAATGGTAATTCCATACTTTGCATTATTGTAAACAAATATAAGACTCAAGCTTTGTTTACATAACAATTAATTATTACCTCTGTATCTCTCTTATAACTTAATTATAACATTCAAATTTTGGTCAATCATTCAAAATGTGCAAATAAACCATGTTATATCTAAAAAATAAGAAATAAGATTTCGGTCTAAAATCGTGTCCAAGTCCCTATAAACAGTTTTCTTTAGTATTGTTTTAGTATTTAGTATTGTTATTAATATGCTCACTATATTTTACAATTGCAAAACTCTATTTTTCTTTATAAGGTTAAATATTCTTTACCTTTCATCTAGAGTATATTGTTGAGAATACATCTTGTCGGCCTGCTCCACGAGACTGAAAAGAGATTTGGCCTCTTCCGTATTTGAAAGGCTGACTAGAGTCCTGTCTCTCTGCTTGCAGGCTTGGCGAGCCTCGTTCCAAGTCCGACTACTTGTTTGAATCTCAAAGCGACAGGACACGTGAGAAACTGTTGAAGAAGACAGAAGATAATTCTTTTATTAATTATTACCAAAGTAATTACTTCGACAGACGAATTTGGCGACATTAAAAATATTATTATCTCGTAATTAAATGGAAATATCTCGTAATTACCTCGTTATTACGAGAAAAAATCTCGTTATTACGAGTGAATTTTCGAGTTATTACGAGAAAAGATCTCTTTATAACGAGTTAATTAAGTCGTTATTACGAGAAAAGATCTCGTTATTACGAGAAGACTTATATAAATTGTTTGTTTCTTAAAAGACCTCAAAGTCGTCTGGTCACCCTTTCAGTCTTTCTTTTTCTTTCCAGAAACGTTAATTTTGACGAGTTTTTAAATAACAACGATCATTTTTCGTTAATTTTTACAAAAAAATGATCGGATTTGACATTTTATCTTATATGAATAAGTGGAAAGAACTTCATGTAATTCTACTTTTCATCTTAAATACTGCAAAACAAAATAAAACATATCTATTTTTTCAGTAAATTTTCATTATTCATAATTTATAACATTTGTTATTTATTTATTTATTTATTTATTTATTTATTTATTTATTTATATGTAGAACAATAGTTTAATCTCAGATACAATTTTGTTGAATAAAAAAAATTATAAAATAAATGTTCATTGAACTATATCTCCTCTTTTAAATTGATTGTAACATCAGTTCATACCCTTTTTTTGCAGTAGATATTTTTTCTTAAACTTACATATAAGAATTGACCTATCATAGAATCCCTCCCCCCCCCCCCCCATGTTAAAAAAAAAAAACCTTTTAATTTTTTTTCAATTTACAAATAGAAAATCGACTTATCATGGAGTTGTCCCCTCCACCTTTAATAAAAAATCATTTTTATTCTTCATTTTTTTTTGATTTACGCTTAAAAATATTTGCTTATCATATCAAAGGAACATGGAGTTGCCCCCCCCCCCCCCCGCCCCCCTAGGGTTTGGGAAATGTAATAAATGGAAGTGAAAATAAAGACACCATTAAACTGCTTAAGAGCTGAAGGATTAGAATTTTCATGATTTTGAAAATTATCCTTTTTGTTCTTTTTGCTTGTAAAGATTTTTTTGGATGAGTCTGCCATCCACCCACCCATCCACCCCCTTTTAAAAAAACGATGCTACGTGTACGTTTCTTGAAATTACCGTAATTATAGTGAATAAAGTAATGTGAGCATTCATCCAAATGAGTGCAAGTTACAACTGTTTCCTTTATCTGAACAAATATCCCCATTCTTTAGCTTTGCAAGATTTTGAGGGGATTTTGGTAATTTCAGCAGATTTACAAGAACTTGAGTTAGAGTAATTTCCCCTTTATTGTGACGTCAAAGTTCACGCTGGTTAACAATCGCAACTTTCCGGCAAGCTTGGACAAAACGTGTTTTTTGGTTGGTTAGGTGTCGTCTGACTCTTTAAAACTCCCATGCAAAATAAAAATACACGAAGTATACTGTTTTATTTACTTTAAAAGCACGAGACTCTTAAAATTACACATCTTATATGCTTCTCAAAAGTTTTACTTTGATTCACGCGAGAACGTGAGGTTGGAAAATATTGGTACTCTGAATTGTGGGTCAAAATTTACTGACGCCGAAAAAATCTATTGGTCAATGTGTAAACCTTTGTGACGTCACTCTATGATTTTTGATTGAGATTGTACTGAGATGAACTTTAGACGTAACATTGACTTTATGTCGTATACATCGTTATTGGTTTTTTTTCATTGTCTTGCTGATTCTCGTGAGAGTTTGAAATGATAAAAATCGCCATGATTACAAGGAACTACTGGGTTGATTAAAACAATGCATTACTGGTCCGATTTACTGACGCCAAAAAAATTCGTTGAATGAATGTGCAACTAGTCCGAATTTTCTATTCACACACGCCTTGCCGGTAGAGCTCGCTTCGCGCCGGCGCTGCGTGCCAGCGAGCTGCACTCGCTATTATTCCACTTCGAAGTAAATACCAGGTTGTCCTTGTCGTAAAAACACGATTCTATTAATTACAGATGACTTTAAGGTGGTATTGGACACTTCCATGTTGTGACGTATTGTTTATCGAAATAAACAATAAAATGAAGAGTAATAATAAAAGGAGTTTCTTTCGCAGTATTGTTACCTAACAGTGATGAGCAGTGGGTTAGAGGGTTTACTACGAACCTGTAAGTCATGAGTTCGAATCCCACTGAGGGGTTTACAATTTTATCTCTATAATACTTTTAAAAGCTATTTTTGAGATAATTAACTCGTAGTAAGAAGATCTTTTCTCGCAATAACGAGATTATAAACTCGTTATTACGAGAAAAGATCTCGTTATTACGAGATCTTTTCTCGTAATAACGAGATAATTAATTCGTAATAACGAAATCATTTCTCGTAATTACAAGATAAACATATTTTTTATGTGGCCCTGTTCGTCTTTCGTAATATACACAATGATACTGTAATAAATTGCACAATAAACCATATAAAGAGTCCCGTGTGCCACATCACTCACCCCGACAATGGTTCTTGTATCACTCTATTTCGAAATGTTTGAATATGAAACTCTTCAAGATGGAGTTTATATGAGGATACAAAGGTGTGGGGATGCTTAAATGGTAAAAAAACCCGGTAGCATTAAATGTATTTTTCAAGAGAAGAGTTTCAAACATTTTTCTTGCATGCTTCTATATTGAAATTCAGACCCCTGTTGGGGCCCTAGTATAGATCAAGGGTAACGGTTTTAACAATTTATAACATACAATATCTGAGGAAGCATAATAATATCAGATGGTAGCATTGTAGTTCTCTAGAAAAACATTTTTAAATATTTTCCTTATAGATTTTTTGCTGCACTCTGAACCCCTAGAGTCACGATTTTGACAATTTAGATTTTTTTTCACTATCTGAAGATGCTTGCGTAGTAAACGCAAATATGTGACATTGTAGTTCTTGAGTAGAAGATTTCAAAACACGTTCCCTATTTATTTCAGTGTTAAACTTTGAACCCTCCTGGGGCCCGTAAATTAGTCCGAGGGTCACGATTTTAACAATTTAGAAATTAAACTATCTGAGGATGCTTGCATAGTAATCTCACAAATTGTAGCATTGTGCATGTAGTTCTTTGGAGAATCTTTTAAAACATTTTCTCTATATATTTCAATGTTAAACTTTAAATCCCTCCTTGGGCCCCAGTATTGGTCCGGGGGTCACAAATTTAACAATTTAGAGTTTTCAATTGTTTACAAGCTTTTGTGGTAAAATATGGTATTTCTGGTGCAGTGGTTCTTGAGAAAAAGATTTTTTAGACACACACCCTTTCTCCCGTTTCTTAATTATCTCTCATTTAAACAGGGTTAAACTTTTTTTTTTCGAATTAGAATCTCCTTTTCATAAGGATGCATTGTACCAAGTTTGGTAAAATTTGGCTCCACAAAAATGTGTTAAGTTTACAGACAGACGGACAGACAACAGGTGACCGGAAAAGCTCACTTACACCTTTGGTTAAAATACGCTAAAATTATTCGTGTATCTTCTTACAAAAATGCATGTATGTAAATCTCTAATGGTGAAAAAAGGAAGACAAAGCACCCCAATGTTACATCATTGCGACGGTGTGTTGCGCATAGAAATTTACATATTTACACATATATGTAAAAAAAAGTTCTTTCTACAGCTAACTTGATAAGGAGACAAAAATAATATACATGTATGTGCTAATCAGAAAACAGATCAGTTACCAACTTGAACAATTAGACTCATAAGTAAAATAAAAATTAAAACTAACATGCATTTTTTTCCAAATCGAACAAGTGGTCCAGGGGCCACATCGCTCTTTTGAGCAACAATAGCCATAACTCTGATTAAATTAGCATAATAGTATCTTACACAAAAAGTTTTTTAAAATAATCTATGGATTTTAATCCACAACCAACAAAGCCCCTTTTATTGTTTTACATTTTCTCTATTACTATTTAAAAATTCCTCCTTTGTGGCCCCACGTTTTTCCAGGGAGTCATGATCAAACTTCCATCTGCACAATTTGTGCTTTCACACAAGTTTCAGTTTTGTTTTGGCTGAATGTTATGTAAATGTTTTTTTAGATATAATGAAAGTTGTGTAAATGTTTTCTCTATATATTCTTATTCAAAACCTGATCCCTCTCCATTGTGGCTCCACCCTACCCCCAGGTATCATGATTTGAGGAACCTTGAATCTACACTACCTGAGGATGCTTCCACACAAACGGGAGCTTTTCTGACTTAATGGATTTTGAAAAGAAGATTTTTTAAGGTTTTCTCTGTATATTTCTATGTAAAACTTGACCCACCCATAGTAGCCCCTTCCTACCCCCCAGGAACCATGATTTACACAAACTTGAATCTACACTACCTGAGGATGCTTCCACACAAATTTCATCTTTTCTGGTTTAATAGCTTGTTGCGTGGACCCTGAGGTCCACGCAGAAAATATATAAGCGAGGTTAAACCGGATGCTATGGGGAAAATTCAGCCTGCGCATGAGCAAGCCTGGTTCCTGTGCGTATTGGGTAGCTCAGGGAACCAGGCCAATCGCAGCTTCTCGGGCCTTTCCGGCAAGCTCGGATAAACACCTCGAATGTATTAACATCACCGGATGTTAGAATTTTATACAAAATGGAGTCGCTTCCCATTAAAATAAGTATCGGCTAGACAGTCTTGTATGTCGCTTCTGTGTTATATTCTAGTGGATATCGTTTACTTTAATGAAGTATAGCTTACATCTCAACAGATCGTAAAATGCGTTGTATTTATATCAAGTTTTATAAAAAGGGGGGTTGTCATGGACGCTAAGGTAATACATTCGAGGTGTTTTTCTGAGCTTGTCGGAAAGGCCCGAGAAGTTGCGATTGGGAACCAGGCTAGTACAAGTTTATCTGAATCGGGATCGGGATTCCATACCATATGCACACATAAAGTTCAAAGGCGCTGTAATTGTAACTGTAAAGTTGTCGGTAAACAGTAGTCAGTACAGAAACAAAGTATTCCTTTTAAAGAAATAACCGGCATGTGATATGAACTGTCCGTATTATGAAATAAGTTAATGTTATGCCGAAACTACAACATGCATCAAATGGCATATAAATGCAATGTTTTGATGTTTTCCGTATACACATGTAACTTAACTTTACTTTTATAGCAGGCGAGGCTAGAGTACTTCCCGATTAAAATTTTTTAAGCATTTAAGTGTGATTGAATAATTATGTCACTGTATAAAAGTTTAAATCTCAAGAAAAATGCATCAAAATATGAAATTAATCTAAACAAAGCTGTCACTGCATAGTTAACAAAGTAGTGCGAATCCGCGAGATCGTAATGTGTGCACAAATAGTAGAATTCGCCGAATGCCTGATACTATACATGCAGACTTCATTAATAGATAGATCATAATTATTTTAGAAGTATGAACCCTTTAAATTCTGAGATAAAAAGTCAGGGCTATACATATACGTAATCCAACGTACAAATTTAGTGGTTAAAAGCAGAGGGCTAGAGTCGGTGGACTCTCTGATAATCTTAAGGCTTTCACGTTTCGTTGGAAACACATGCAAATAGTCCACGTATTGTAGTCCTTTTTTAAAGGACAACAACTTGTAAGAAGAATTTTTAAGGTTTTCATGGGGACCATGATTTGAAAAAAAACTAAATTTGAACTACCCGAGGATGCATCCATACCGATTTCAGCTTTTCTGACCAAATAGTTTTTGAGAAGATTTTAAAACCTCTGCGTGGACCCTGAGGTCCACGCAGAAAATATATAAGTGAGGTTAAACCAAATGCTATGGGGAAAATTCAGTCTGCGCATGAGCAAGCCTTGTTCTTGTGCGTAATGAATAGCTCAGGGATCAAGGCTAGCACACGTTTATCTTAATCGGGATCGGGATTCCATGCCATTTGCATATATTAGTTCAAAGGCGCTGAATTGTAAAGTTGTCGCCAACCAATACATAAACAAAGTATTCTTTTTAAAGAAATGATCGGCATGTGATATAAACTATCAGTATTATGAAATAAGTTAATGTCAAGCCGAAACTACAACATGCATCAAATAGCATAATTTGTTTTGTTGTTTTCCGAATACACATGTAGCTTGAGTTTATTTTTTTATTAGGCGAGGCTAGAGTGCTTCCCGATTAAACATTTTTAAGCATTTAAGTATAATTGAAAAATTGTGTGACTGTGTATAATATATGATTGGTATAATTATGTCATTGTATAAAAGTTTAAATCTCAAGAAAAATGCATCAAAATATGAAATTAATTTACACAAAGCTGTCACTTCATATTCGTCGAATGCCTGATACTATACATGCAATCTTCATTGATATAGATCATACTTATTTTAGAAGTACGAACCTTTTATATTCTGAGATAAAAAGTCAGGGCTATACATATACGTAATGCAACGTAAAAATTTATTGATTAAAAGCAGGGGGTTAGAGTCGGTGAAATCTCTGATAATCTTACGGCTTTCACGTTTTCGTTGGAAACACATACATATGGTCCACGTATTGCAGTCCTTTTTTAAAGGACAGCAAATTGTTTCTATATATTTCAATGTAAACTTAACCCCCCCCCCCCCCCCGATTGTGGCCCAACCCTATCCCCAGGGACCATGATTTGAACAATCCTGAATCTACACTACCTGAAAATGCTTCCACACAAATGATTGTTTTGACCTAATAATTATTGAGAAGATTTTCTCTATATCTTCTATATATTGAACTTGATCCCAACCCTACCCCCGGGGACAATGATTTGAACAAACTTGAATCTACACTACCTGGGAATACTTCACCTTTTTATTAAAATACTAAATTTATATTCAATAATTCTAAACCATCTCCCCTTTAAAGAGAGAGAAAGGTCCTTTATTTGAACAAACTTAAATTCCCTTCACCCAGTAATGCTTTGTGCCAAGTTTCTTTGAAATCGGTCCAGTGGTTAAGAAGACAAAAATGTGAAAAAGTTTACGACAACGTAACGTCAACGTTACCGACGACAGACAACGGACAAATGGTCAGAAAAGCCAACTTGAACTTTCAGCTCAGGTGAGCTAAAACAATGCGTTTCCTGTACCCTTACAATAAAAAAATTTAAAAGACATTACAGACAAATAATATTTTTTAAATTACATTAATCCAATTAACGATGTAACTTAAAAGAGAATTCGTGTAATCATAACTCTGCAATAAATCAGTTAAAAAATCATATAATAGGGATATAAAAGAAAAAATCCAAAAACAACTGCAGACAATATATTTTTCTCTCCATTGAAAAATATGTTGTTGTTACAAGTATCTACGTTCATAAGATACTAAGGAGGCTAGATGGTTAGCCATCAGATCTACCAGAAAATTTTGGCCATAAACTATTATTTGGTATCAAATATGTATCAAAAATATATTAGTTTTAAATTTTTCTTAATACAGAGATCTTCATCTTGAAAAGATCAAATTCGTCTATAAATGGCCGCGACCATCTAGCCCTTTAAGTAGTTATGATATCCAAGCGTTTAGTCTCAATTTCTTAACCAGTTTGTCATATCAGAATATGATTCTCAATGCGCAGAAAAACAGAATTAACATTTAATATGGTCCCGATTTATTGCAAAGACAAAAGAGATCAACCCTCACCATGTCTCACGATTCCATACTACAGAGTATACTTACTTTGTAATATCTCCGTATCTTGGGACAGAACATCCAAAACAAAGGTAAAACAAATGGCAACTGGTGATAGAATATTCTTCATGAACATCGTGCCTTCTACGTGCACTAGTGTCAACTATAATGAGGAATTTCCAATGAAAGAGAAAAAAGTTATTTTCATGTATTGATTGAGTTTATTGATTGATTCTGTACAATTCTCTGATACTCGCTCGTAATCATTACTTATAACGCCTTTCACTAATGAATTAAACATAACTTCAAAAACTGGGAAAGTTTTCAAAGCCGTAGCCATTTCTTGTCCCCCCCCCCCCCCCTCACTTTTGAAAGGTGTAGCCACGTTCTTTTTTTGAAATCAGTATTTTACATACTTTTTCAACCTATGTTAACCATAAATTTCAACCTTTCATTATTTTAATTTCTTATTTATACTAATATATAGATGAGGTGTGGTGAATAAATAGATATTCTGTTTCATATCTTAGAAATACCCAGTTATTCAAATGTATCACATGTCTCAAATGCAACAGAGTTTTCTTTATTAGAAAGGTTGATTAACTAAAACATTTATGTAATTATAATTCTCTCTCTCTCTCTCTCTCTCTCTCTCTCTCTCTCTCTCTCTCTCTCTCTCTCTCTCTCTCTCTCTCTCTCTCAATGCAAATAGCGATAGTAACTTTCTCTACGTATACACCAAATTGTTTTATATAGAAAAAAACACCATAGGTTTAGTCTGGTTATCATTTTTAAGATAATATGATTTATGATTTTGGTATTTAGTATACGTTGTTTCATGAGTTTTACATCTGAAATGCCAAATTATATTTAATTTACAAGAAAAAAAGCATATGTGTTATAAAACCCTAAGTCTTAAAGGCACCTCACTTCACATAGACTTATGTTTTTCAAGACACTAGGTCACAAGACGGCAATTTCAATGTTTTCTTAAATTTAATGTAACAATGGATCGATTTGGTTGTACCTGTATATCGCAATAGCTCAATGGTGAAAGTATATCGCGCTTGTGAACCGCAGATAATGAGTTCGAATCCGCTTGGGGCCTTTGTTCATATTGACTGAACAAAATTTATGAAGAAATTATTTCAATTAATCCAGAATGGGAAATTTATCGCCTATTTGAGACATATATCCATTCTTTTTGCTATCCAAATCAAGTTATATTCTGCTGATTTCAGAAACTATTTCACGGTGTAGTGAGCCACATTAGATTTACAAATCACTTTAAGTATCTCCAGATACATGCAATTGTATATAAATCATTTTTTTTCAATGATTGATTTAATTTGAACATATTTTATTTTCCTTTTTACAGTTAGGACCGGGCACACGTTCTGTAGCGTAGATCGCTCTCTTTCAATGTTGATCATTAAATTATACATGTGTTTTTATCGATAATTTTTTTTATACTTTTCTCTAAAGAATTTCTCTCTTTTATCATATTTTCACTGACTAACTTCCTTTTTCATGTAGTATACAGGTACATGTACATTTGTAAACAAGTTATATGCATAATATATAGTATATATGTAACTTAGTCCTACATTATATTCTATTATACTTTAAGAGAAAATCTGTTACATTGTGAGATGTGTGTACTTGTATCCTTTGTATCCTTTCTACTGTCTTTGTCAATAAAATTTAAAAAAAAAAAATAAAAAAATAAAGGTATGCAACTATGTTCATTAAAAATTCAAAGACCCACTAACTCGGGTACTCGTAGTGGTTGCCAGTTAATAATAAATGTTTATGTATTCATTTGAGAGCAGTTTCAGGAAGTTCTAGGAACGCAGATAATCAAAATGAATAAATCTTCCTATAATGGTTAGAACTAGATTAGAATTAGATTCAGTTTTGTCACTATAGCAATATAAACATAAGTCGAGTTAGATATAGACAAGAAAATACAAGGTAGATGTTAATATCTTTCCTGTAAATTGAATACAGTATTTTTGTTTGTCGTTAAATCGCACGTAAGTTGTAATACATATGTATTGTATATTTTCATTAAACCACGATTAAGTCGATTTTTCACTAGATAATATAAATAATTACAACCAAATATTGTGAAATACAGTGCCAATACACAAATGAATAACATATGCCTATATTATGCAATTCTTTATTTCGCTATTTACCGGGGTAATCTGGTTCGCGGCGACTAATTTTCGCCATCAAATTTTGATTATCTAGAAATTGATATTCTAGAGACATTGAAGAACATTTTTGTGGCGAGTATTACTCGCGACAGTGAGGCTCTGTCAATTTCGCGAAGTTTTTCGTCCGCGAAATAGAGGTGGTTTACAGTATATAAACCATTTAATGAAACAAGAAATGAACATTCAATATGTGTGTTTGTGTGTATAGATTGTGAATTAAAATTTAGAGCTACTCAATAGATTTTTCAATGAACCATTTCAAATGCATAAATCTTACTGTGTTAATTTTTTGTTCTGTCACATAAAGCATTTCAACATTGTGTTCTTTAGTATTTTTAAAGATTTCAAACAGAGAGTGGAAAGTAAGGAATACTTCATCTTTCGTTTAAATATAGTAATTAACAGTATACCATTGTTGACTGGGGTCGAGGGCAACAGTTGATCTGTCGGACTGGCTCGCACACTGTTGCCCAAGGCCGAAGGCCGCGGGCAACAGTTTGCGAGCCGGTCCGACAGATGAACTGCATGTTGCCCGAGACACAGTCAACAACTGTTTTGTTATACCCCTTCTAATCAATAACTCATTTTGAGGGATTGTGACGTCACCGGTCAACAGTCTTTTTTAACAGTCGATTTTAACAGTTCCAATCCAACAGTTCCAGTCCAACAGTCAAAACGCTGGACTCTTTTTTCGTATACAGTTATATAGTAACTGTTTCACAGGGGTATAACAAATCTACTTACGCAATAATGTCCTCTGATCATAAGTTGTGGAACGGTTTGGAATGCAGATTATCAACTGTCATTATGATAGATATTATGTATTGTCTATCTGCATCAACTAAATTAATGATAAATCATTCATACTGTACAATACATTCACATCAAGGCACATATCGGCAGTAGAACACTTGTTTGAACTATCTACCCTTGTCCATCGATATTACATTAAATCAAATATGATGAAGGCCATATTATCAAAAGGAAAAAGTTATACTATGTTGCTTGACGATTTCTTCATTCAAAATCTGGAACTTTTCATTTGTGATCGATGAAAACGCCTTTTAATTGTTAATTATTTACTATTTTTAGGCTGGTTCCGATTTAATCCAAATATTTAACTTTAAGCATTTTTCCGTCACAAAGACATAGTATAATCAATACATTGAACATGGTTATCAACAGTTTTGTTTATAGATACATGTATGGCTGATGAAAAAAAAAATCAAATATTTACAAGAGTTTTAAATTTCGTAACAAATTTACAACAATCCGTCCCGAGACCACTTGGTCTAATGAATATCAATTTGGGATAAAAAAAAAAAAGTAACGTCAATATCCTTAATTCATCTCTGTTTGTGTCGATTGCATCGCAATCAATAAAAGCCTAAAACATTATTGCCAACAGCTAAAATCATCATTACTGGTAAGACCCTCTAATAAGTTGGGAAATTTAAGGTCTCTACTTGCTGCAACAAGTATTCGGAAGAAAATTTCGTTAAGAGATCTTGAGTCTTTGATTGGCCTATTGAGTTTTTGCTGGTTTAGTTGTAATTCCGGACGCGCCTTTTAAGGCGACCACTTTATTGTAGTTTTCCCCCATAGTAAGGTATTTTCCTCACGTTTTTTGTTCAGATGTTACCAAAATTATTTATGGAAACACGGTAAGGATTAAAATCAATGGTTGTACACTCCCAGGTTGCATGCATATACGAGGGTTGTTAGAAAAGTTCCCGGACAAGTTCGATTGTAAGCGGACTATTCGCATGATACCAGCGAAACTTTTCATACTTAATCTTGACGTATTTTCTAAGAAATATGTAAAGATTTGCATATTTTAAATGCACTTTAAAAAATATACAGATTAATTATTTTGATAAGATAAGCTTCACGGATCATGTCAGTTTTCAATTGTTTTACATCTTGTACGCATTTTCCTTACTAAGAAAATGTACAGTTTAAGCGCATAAAAATGAACCATATTTCATATGAGATCACAATAAGTTATGAAGGTAATTTGGTGAAAGTTTCAATTAAGTTGAGGAATTTCTGACCTTTTATGGCCAAATATGGACGATCAACGCTAGAAAAATGAGTCAAAAACGTCAACGTAAATAGATACCTCGGAGCACCGGGTCGTCATATTGTGTGCACGCAGAAAAATCTCCGATGGAGACCAAAAGATTCTTACATGCTGCTATTTTTATAGGACAAAGGTTGACAATTGGAATCACAAATGGAATTGGAGGTTTGAAAATAAAATACTGATACATTGAGCTCTTGCAGCACCCCGACCCCCCATACAGCCCGGATCTTGCACCAATGGATTTCGCTTTATCTCCTTATCTTTTCGCTTTATTTCCTTATCTTAGAAACTGCGTGGACAGAGATTTTCGGACCTAAATGATCTACGATATAACACAAAAGACATTATACAAAATTTGACAAACAATGGTGTGAACATGCGTTTTAAAAATGGGTAAATGGCATGAAAAGTGTCTTTACTTTGAAAAAGATTGACTGGTTTAAATTACCTTTCAGTAGTTTGACGTCACCTGACGTCGTGGAAATATGAAATATGGTGCTCCGTAAATCTAATTCATGCAAAATAAAAATTGTTGTATCTTTTAAAACAAACTTCAAAATCATATGATATATTTTGCATACTTATTGTCAATTGGTAGTCATTTAATAAAACATACGTCATCCTACAAAGTACACCGTAATTTTGCCGTAAGTCACTTTGTCCGCAGACCTTTCTAACAACCTTCGTACCTGCATTCCTCTGTGCAGGTTGAGTTTCGTTTTGCCGATTTATTATTTTTATTGACAACTTTGGAAATTAAACGACGTATCATGGAATAGATAGAACTTGATTTAGGTAAATATTTGATGGATTACATAGTCTAACCAGATATACACTCATATGCATAACTTTGTGTTAAGAATCCGTAAAAGAAAATGTTTGAGAATTTTTAAATAAATCTTTCAGTCAGTCTATCAGTTTGTGCAATTTTGTCCAGGCTAAACTTCTGTTTAAGGACGTTGTTTACTCAGGGATTGAGTTCTCAAATCCGGATTGTGAAAAAGTTCAATTTCATGAGTAAAACTTGTTTTAAATACAAAAAGTATTTATGAAATGAGTTATTATTGACATAACAATAGATAGTTTTACTAAATTATGGAATTAGGCTCTGACAAAGTTTGACTTTTAGCGAAACAGAGGAAATTCGGACTAAATTTTTCAGATTTTGTTTTCCACTGAAATATTTTTGGTAGTACTATAATATTTAAAGTTAAGATTTTATTTGTTAGTCTACATAATTTTGCATATTTTCTGATGGTTTTATTTTGCTTTTTCGTTTAGATAAGCGCATGGCACACACTACAAAAATATTGAAAAATGATTAAAAATGATTAAAGACACCATATCTCAAAATTTTGATCATTGACCTCATATAAACTTCATGCCAGCAGAGAGAGGTCAATATACTTAGTTTAATACTATAAATGTTTTAGCATTATCATCATTCAGTTTTTTGTTATATTGAATCAAAAATGGGTAGTAATTTGAAAACTGATAGAGGAAATTCGGACTAGAATATCTATTAAAAATTGTGAATGAAAATTTAATGCTTTGTATCTATTTAATGTCACTACCATTCATAAACTGAATTTATTTGTTAAAGAGTTAAGCAATTTGTATTATTTCACAATTAAGAAAATTGACCTACTTTTTTGAAAGTGATGAATGACACTACCATGTAAGGTCTATAACACACAATAGTTGGTTTTTCATTATCATCAGTGGAATTTTTTTTCATTCTGAGTAAACGTCATCCTTAAGAGAATGTTTTGAAGGAGTGAAAGATCGCTCACGCCGGAATGGCGATGACGGTATGCATGCGTGAGGAAGGGTGGCAGCTTTGAATTTTCAGAAAGGATTTTTTCTTCTTTGTTTTTTCTCAATGTATACCAAAAGAACTGTTCGGAATTTGTGTACGTGTCTGGATAAGAATAAGGATGTGTTTCTTAGAAGTAAGAATGTGAAATGTCACATACACGTAAAAAGAAAAGGAAAAATAAGTCATGTTAGCGGTGAAAGGACACAAAAGGTTCATGTGACTAATTCTCAACTATCAATGGTTCAAAGTTTACATGGGGTGGAAACACAAATGAATAACAGCAATAACAGCATTAGCATCTATCATAATAGTTTTAGTTCTCAAAATGCGCAACATTCTACACCCGTGGCCCCCGTAAACAATTGCCAAGGAAACCTGTTCACCCCCTATGGACCCCAGGGACCACAAAGTCAGTACGCTGGTTATATTTCCCCCATACTAAACCGACAATATAATCAACTACAACAACATCACAAACCGCAACACAATGATATCATTGAAACTCTGAGAGTCGTGTCAAGGAATATAGAACCAGTTTCCACCACGATAAACAAACTGGACCTCTTAGTACACAGACTAAGTAAACTGGAAAAGAATGTCAGAAACGTATACACAGAATTAAAAGGCTTGAAGGCCAGGGTCAACTGAGTTAAAGAAAGTGTGATTTTTATCAACAAGCAGTATAAAGATTGTTGTGAGTGAAATAACAATTGTAAACGAAAACATCCTTAAAGAGCTGAACCTTGTGAAATCGAAATTCAAGATTTAAGCGAACGCCACTTAGATCTTCAAACTTGTTCTATGAGAGACAATCTTATCTTTGAAGGAATCCTCGAAACACAAGAGGAAAACACAGAAAAGGTCCCTAAAGAATCCTTAAAATCAGAAATGGACAAAACGGAAAAGCCACAATTCAAACGAGTACATAGAATGGGGAAAAAGTGCAGGACGTCATCGATCACCCACCGCGAAATTTGTTCTATTCAAAGAAAGAGAAAAAAAGTAAGAAAAGCTGCTCCATCCACATTTGCTGAGAAGCCATTAGGAATAAATGAAGAGTTTCCAAAGGAAATCAACCACCGGAGAACACTTTTAAATCATAATTATAAACAGGCAAAACAGCTGTAATGATTGCAAATTAATAGAATCATTATTTATTACGAATTTGGGATAGTGAAATTTCACCAAGGGGGCAAGTTTCAAGGTCTAGGACGACGCTTTGCCCACACGAATACATGATGAATGATTATTTTTCTTGCATTATTTTACACTAAAAATAGTTTCTGACTTTTTCGTATCAAAGGGAGCAACCGAACGGAAATGTAAAAACGAAACAAGTAATAGCTCTCCAAAAAGCTTGCCTGACTAAACAAAATTATTCAATGGAGGCATGCATGTATCAATTAGGTTATAAGAGAAATGTTAGGGGGGGGGGGGAGTTCAAATCTGTATGTCAAGACTTGAGCCTTAATTCGCCCGAGGAATTGGATCTTCTCATTCGCTGGTTAGGACCTACATCTGTGACTTATGCCAGAAGTATCAGAGCTTCAACTATAGACAATCCTTACCTAGGCATCAAGAAGTTGTGGACAAGATTAGGCAAACGATATGGTTCTTCTGAAATGGTGGAATCGGCTCTAAAGAACAGATTATCAAAGTTTCCAAAACTTGCAGACAGTGATGCAAAGAAACTTTATGAACTTTCTGATTTATTGTCGGAAATCATGTGCTTGAAAAGAAATCCAAAATATCGTGATCTCCTCAGTTATTATGATACATTAGTGGGAGTGAAACCAATTGTTACCAAATTACCTAGTAATCTACCATCTAAGTAGATCATCAAGGCAAGCAAATTCAAACAAGACCGTTATGTTCCGTTTCCTCCATTTTATGTACTCTGTGATTTCATCAGTGAAGCTGCAACTACAATGAATGATCCAAGCCTTTCATACGAGAAACCAGCTTCCTCAAAAACAAATCTTACACCATACAGGAAAATAAACGTCAAGAAAACTGAATTTGCAGAAATACCAAACTGTCCTATTTATAATACTCCACACACACTCAATGAGTGTAGGAATTTCCGGCGGCGGAAACCACTGAAAGAAAGGAATCAAATACTACGTGATAACAACTTGTGTTTCAAATGCTGTGAGTCGAAGACACATGTGTATAACACTTGTGATGCTAACTTGAACTGTTCAAAATGTGGTAGTGAAAGACACAGCACAGGGATGCACACTGTGCCCAGAAACAATCAACAAATGCATTATGGACCCACTCCAAGAATTGTCGATGGCATGTTAACAAGAACCACTCCTAGACTTGACGGTGGGGAGCAGCCATTCAGAAACACTTCTAGATTTGACAGCAGGGAAACAGATATAAACAACAAATGTACTACAGTTTGTGGTGACAGTTTTTCAGGAAGATCTTGTGCAAAGACTGTTCTCGTCAATGTTTATCATTAGAGTGACCCCGATAAACTTCTTACCTTGTACGCCATTGTTGATGTTCAAAGTAACTGTACATTAGCAAGGTCAAAAGTTTTTACTATATGCATATTCCGAAATCAACTACTTAATAGTTTACACTGTCATCATGTGCCGGTCGACGGCAGATGAGTGGACGCAGAGCTTCAGGATTCTGTGTATCATCCATAGACGGATCTGTTACCATGGAACTTCCGACAGTAGCAAAATGTAATGACATTCCTGATGATCGTAGTGAAATACTCACACCTGATGTAATAAGTCATCAACATCATATGTGTGACCTACGCATTCCAGAGCTCAACCCAGATGCTCAAATACTATTACTGATTGGACGAGATCTGAAGCACATCATGTTGGAGATCAACGCATAGGAGCTAGAAATGCACCCTTTGCTCAACGTTTGAACCTTGGATGGGTAGTGGTCGAAGATGTGTGTTTAGGAAACTCTCATAAACCAACAACTGTTGCTTCATTTCAAACTACATTGATTGACAGGCATCGAGAAACAATTTTTAAGTCATGTTCTAATGTGTTTCGTATAAAAAATGACATTTCAAGTCTTAATCACAAGCCAATGTATTTCATATGCATGTTCAAGTGGATACAATGAGACTGGACTCTCGGTAGACGATAGGGAGTTTATGGATTTGATTGACAAATCTTTTCAGAAAGATCAAGATAGACGTTGGAAAGCACCTCTTCTATTCAGAAATCCCAAGTTATTACCAAACAATCGAGTTCAAGCATATAAGCGTGCTCAAATGCTGCATGTGAACTTACAGAACAATCCTACAAAAAAGGAATATTTTGTGACATTCATGAAAAATATCATTGAAAGTGATGCAATGGAAATAGCTCCTCCATTGGACCTAAACCAAGAGTGTTGGTACCTACCATTATTTGGTGTTTTACAATCAAAAAAAGCCTGAAAAAATCCGTACAGTCTTTGATTCTTCAGTAAAATTTCATAGAATCTCACTGAACAGTGTCTTATTAAGTGGACCAAAATTTGTGAATGACTTAACTGGTGTATTGTTACAATTTCGCAAGGATGCTGTTGGTATTATGGCTGACATTGAACAAATGTTTTACAGATTCTTGGTAACAGAAGAACACCGTGACTTTGATTTTACTGGTACCGCAATAATGATCTAAATGAGGAGTTTATTGAATATCGAATGAAAGTACATGTGTTTGGAAACACATCATCCCCAAGGGTAGCTATGTACAGATTACAGAAAATATTTGAGAATGCAGACCATGATGTAAAAAGTTATGGGTACAAGGATTTTTACGTGGATTATGGAATTACATCAGTACCAACTAGTTATGAAGCAGTGAATCTATTGAAGAAAACTCAATCCGTGTTAATTTACCAAGGGAAAATCCGATTACACAAAATAGCTTCCAACAGTATAAATGTCATCACACAGTTCCCACTGGAAGATTTCGATAAGGACCTTAATTCAATAAACAATTTTTTTTAATGATATTATTTTCATTTGCACATACAATATTTCATACAATATATATATATATATATATATATATATATATATATATATATATATATATATATATATATATATATATATATATATATATATATATATATATATATACATGTAAGCATATTTAGCACAATTGATAAATCTGTTGACAAGATCAATTTCAACAATTTTAAGGGAGAGAAAAATGAGGGAAAGTAGGAAATGGAGAGTGGGGGCGAGAGTGGGAGAATTATGAGGATACATGTATCATGTCAGAAATATTTTATTAATTAGTAGGCATAATCAATATATTTACTGCCGATTTGTTGTGTTCAGACAAGGTATATACAAATCGTGCCATATGTAAATATGTCAATTGTACATGAGAAAAAGCCAGTCAGTCCATTGTTTTAAGAAATTATTATATTTGCCTTGTTTTGTTGCAGTGTATTTAAGTGTAGTTATATGGGTTTTGAGATCAATCAGATTTTCATGGATTGATAAGTTTTCCTGTAGACATCTTTTCCTGTATATGTAAGATTTGATCAAAAGAGAAAATTATACCCAAATAAATTGAATTAGGGGTTCCTAATATAAATGATTTTCAATAAATAATAATTAATAATAAATAAATTCAATAAGCATTGGGATGGATGAATTACCAATGCAGCAAAGCTTCGGTATAGCCTAGGATTTGAACCGTGACTATTTTACCTTTAGTTCAAGGTTTCAAGATAAACCTTTTATCAAACAAGGAGTTTTGTTTATTGTGAACAGTGTATTTGATCCTTTGATCCTTTGATTCATAGCTTCAATTGTTATCCATGGACGACTACTCATGCAAGATTTCTGCAAACTTACCAGTGATTAGGAACAACCGCTTTCGAGTGACAAAGAACCTCTATGGCTTCAGTGGAAGGAATAATTGAATTAACTTAGTGACATTTATATACCACGGATGTTTACAAAAATTTAATATAGTGAGGCTAAATCCTGTGAAGTGCACATATATTATGCGCCTCTGAAAAAGCTATTTCAGCTGTCGCTTACCTCTACACAGTTAGCAAACAAGATGAGGTCGACGTTGGATTCGTTATGGGAAAGTCCAAAGTAGCACCGTCTTCAGGACATACTACTCCACGGCTAAAGCTGTGTGGTGCTGTGTTAGCCACAGAGTTGAGCGAAAAGATAACAGTTAACTTGGTCTTACCTTATGATTCTGTCAAATTCTTCACCGACTCCAAAGTTGTGTTGTGATATTTGAACAATCCCTCAAGACGTTTCTACAATTATGTCAGTAATCGTGTGAACATTATCCATCAACGATCAAAGCCTGAACAGTGGAATTTTGTCTTGACTGAAAATAATCCAGCAGATATTGGAACCAGATCTGTGAAATCTGTAGCTGATGTGATGGAAAAGTGGGTTTCTGGACCAAGTCAACCACAGTCTAGTGCAGACAGAGAAAATTCTGATTTTTCATTGATTAACCCTGATAGCGACAAAGAGATCAAATCTGTGGTTAAGAAAACTTCTGTAGAACAATTTAACGCCAACGGATTTGTAAAGTTCTCGACATGGAACAAACTGATTTGTGCGTTTAGACTCCAGAGAAGAGTATGCTTCCAGATTAAAGACAAAAATGTGACTTTTCTTCCAGAAAGTGTTGAAGAGACTTGTGAAACTGAATTGTTTGTTCTACGGAGTTCTCAGAGACTCCCATTCAAAGAAAAAATAGAATGCTTACATGACTGTAAATCTCTACCTCGCAAAAGTGCATTATTACAACTCAACCCTTTACCAAACAAGGATGGAATTCTTTGCGTCGGTGGAAGTCTCAGCCAATCCCCTTTTTCTGCAGACCAAAGACACCCCATCATCATTGAAAGAAAATCACATATTGCTGTCCTACTTGTGAGAAGATTTCATGAGAACGTGCAACACCACGGAAGAGTATTTACAGAAGGTGCTATACGATCGCATGGTTTCTGGATTATAGGAGTCAAAAGGATAATTCCCCTGCGAGATGATCATGAACAATTCATGATTTTCCCTTGAATGATTCATGAATTATATTCATGAAATGTTCATGAACAGTTCATGAGGATCCCTTTAACTTATTATTGGACATTTTAAAGTCATGAATTTTTGTTCATGAAAAAATGTTGATGAATATTCATGAATATAATTTTTCATGAATAATTCATGAACAGTTATATTCATGAAGCTTCATCATTTGATGAATGTCCAATAATAAGTTCATCGGATCTTCATGAACTGTTCATGAATAAGTTTAATGAATCTTCATGAACTGTTCATGAATATCATTATGAATTTTATTCATGAATAATTCATAAATAAAATTCATGAACTATTCATGAAAATTCTTTCCTTCTACATTTTGTATATAAAAAGGTAAAATATCCTAAAAATCAAATATAACATACTTTATTATAATAAATTGAAGAATTAATGAGACAATATCTTAAGGATCACATAATTCTTATGTACTGACTATCACTTTAAATAATCAGCAAGTTTGATAAAGTTGTTTTAAAAAACAACAGGTAATGATATCAATTCTAACCCATTAGCTTTAAAGGAATGTTCCAATATTAGAATTGACAAACCAATATGCAATGATTTGAAATATAAGCGACATTAAAATATGATTACTAGTTGATAACTATCAATATGTTCTTTATGAAATCTTCCTTTGTTGCATCTTCCTTGCCTCTGCTCATGTTGGTTTCACTTGTATTCCATATATTGCAATGTGCATTTACTGCATGGTAGGTAAAATGCTCCATCCTTTAAATGATTATTTTCTACAAACCCAGAGTGTCTTGGTGACAATACTTCTTGGTGGCAATTCTTCAGGCTTCACATATAGCCCCTTCGGTGACAGAAGAGTTGTACCTCTGTACTGTACAAAAATAATATGATAAATTGCAGTATATTTATGACATGTCGTTTAAAACATTTGGAACATCAACTAATCATTCAATAATCTCATTTAATTCTTATTTCAAATATTTTTATCACATGATAATGCTGAAATTGCACTAGAGCTTAAGAATGAGAGTGCCTACCCTAGAAAAAGTGATATCGCAGAAAAATAAAACAACTCAAGATGAAACAAGATGAAAAATTCAGGAGAAAACATAAATAGGCATTATGCCTGCTGTTCAATCCATTTCAATGTATCTATATATTCGAATAAAATACTTCTTTAACTTATTACGATGAAACTATAACTGTTTTCAAATTTGTAAATGATACTGGCCATTCTATTAGAAATTTACAATTATTTGCAATAGCATTTATTTATTACTTACTGAAATTTATGTTCAATTATCACTTTTTTTAGAGCTGTCCAATATTCTGGTTTCACTGCATAATTCTAGAGTAAAAAAAATTTGTATTAACTAAAATGACATCAGCATATAACTTAGCCTTGTAATTGCACCGATTTAGGTATATCAAATATGTAATTTATTATCAATTATGTAGTTAAAACTTATAAGTTAGTCAAAAAAGAATTTCACTACAAATTAAAAACCGCCATTTTGAAATGTTTGAAAAAATGAACAAAACTTAATCTTACGTTTTGACTCCCTCATAAAAGTTATTTCAATATACATGTATACATACTATATTACCTTTAATACCATTACTTTGAACTACATCTGCTGCATTATCTTCTTGCATGTTCCATGCTTAATTAATCCATCGCTCATGTTGAAGATCCGTCTGCTTTCATTCAAAACGCGTAATCACTGGGCGGAAGTGACGTAACCTAATAGAATCAAAACAACTCGCTGACTGTGTATTCTGAGACTCTTTCATTTAGTTAAATAATTTTTTTAACATATGTTAATATTAATCAAAAAATATCTTTAAATGAAACTAATTATAAAATGCTTCAGTTTTCATTATTATATTTTCAGAGATTGAAGAAACGTACGATTTAATACCGTTCGGTTTACACAAGTTTTGTCTGTTAAACTTCAACCCCCTTCGTTTTTGAACCCTCAAGGTTTTGGAACTTAAAAAATAATTTACACTCAATTAAATATTCTTTCATACTATATTTCTATAATTTGCATTAATGTTTTAAAGTAATATTTTCATTATTGCTTATCATTAAGTTAATTGACAAATTGAAGTTCAGTGTGTTTTTGTAACGGAGGCGAATCGACATGACACCTCATAAACAATGGCGGACTCTTCGAAACTCAGAGTGTAAAAAAAAACGGTAGTTGTCTGAGTTTAAACAGCTAATCATAAATGAATTGTTGGAAGTTCTCAACGGAATATTTACATAACGGATTTGTAACTTCTTAGAATGAATCGCTTTCAAATGTGTGCAACAGTAATGTCTTTTACAAAGAAACCGCAAAGGTTCTAAACTCGACGGGGTCCAAATTTCAACCGAATGTGCTCGGAACATTTTCTCTGTCGTTCTCCCAGGAACAGACGCACTTCGTCTTGTGTGTATTTATGCTTCTATGATAGACTGACAACCTACAACGTCTTTAATAAACTTGATATACAATGTACTTCAAACAAGTTAGAATTCAACGTATACTAAATCTTTTTTCCAAAGAAATATGCAAAGTTTTAA
Organism: Magallana angulata; assembly: GCF_025612915.1. NCBI lineage: Eukaryota > Metazoa > Mollusca > Bivalvia > Ostreida > Ostreidae > Magallana > Magallana angulata. The sequence goes on along the minus strand of NC_069116.1, from coordinate 4,282,380 downwards.
TTTATTTCACTTTTTCAGCTTAGTTTACAAGATTTTTAGCAACATAAAATTGCCATAATGTATCATCTGCAAAGACTGATTATTCACTAATAAATCATGTCATTTTTTTAAAAAAAAAAATAAATTGAACAATGAAGAAATTAAGCGTCAAATTTAGGATCTAGTAATGACCATTTGATCATGATGTCTGAGACCTTCGCTGTTGTCAATGAATTTACATGTTTCTTAGAATTGAATAAATAAAGTAACTATAATATATCACATTTTTCTTTTTCAAAATTAAAGATGCCACATTTATATAGGTGTTTGCATGAATATTCATGAATGTTCATGAAGACTGTGTTTTAATATTAATATTTTAAGATGTATAATTTTTTTTAAAAAAGATAGTGTTCTGAATATTAGAGTAAACTATGTTATTTATAAAAGTATTTGAAATTAATTATATATTTCGTAAATTAGAACTTCATGAAAATTCATGAATGTTCAATACCTAGAACTATTGAATACCAGGTCAATTTCCTGTATTCTTGTATATTCATAATTTGTTCATGAATTACATTTTAAGAATATATTCATGAATAAAATTCATGAACCACCTTTATGAACCAGTTATGAACCAGTCATGAATACATCATGAAACTTCATGAACGGTTCATTAAAGTTCTTAAAATCATGAATTTCATCTCGCAGGGGTTAACTCTGTGATTCACAAGTGTGTAATTTGCAGGAAACTCCGTAAACCCTCCGCCCAACAAATCATGGCCGACCTACCTGCAGACAGAGCCGTTGCATCACCTCCGTTTACAGTCGTAGACTCGTAGGAGTAGATGTCTTTGGCCCTTGGAATGTAGTGGCACGCAGAGCAAGGGGAGGATTAGCACACTCCAAGAGATGGGTTGTATTATTTAGCTGTCTCACATCTAGAGCAGGTCATATCGAGTTCATCAAAGATATAAGTAGTTCATTATTTACCAATGGTCCTGCAAGATTTGTACCTATTCGAGGATCTGTGAGGGAATTTTGGTCTGACCGTGGGACAAACTTCATAGGTGCATTAGACAGCATTAACGTTGATGCTGTTTTTGTTGAGTCTGGACCTGTCAAGAACTTTCTCTCCGCTAATAGAACCAAATGGACCTTCCATCCACCCAATGCATCCCACATGGCCGGATCATGGGAGAGAATGGAAAATTCTTAATGTTATTCTACTCAACACCAAAACCAAGGAACTTACTCATGAAGTGTTGTGTACGTTTATGTGCAAGATAACTGCTATCACGAGTTCAAGACCATTATGCCCTTTTTCTACAGATCCAGAGGATCCAGTGATTGTTAGTCCATCAATGTTGTCGACACAGAAGGACTTCAAAGAAGACATGCCGTGTGTTGACTCTAGTGACATTAAAGAAATTTATTTCTCACAATGGAAACATGTACAATATCTCGCTAACCTATTTTGGAAACGATGGAGAGATGAATACTTACAGGTTTTGCAGAGTCGACGAAAGTGGCAGAATAATCAACCTGATTTCAAAGTTGGTGATATTGTCCTCATGCGCGAGCTGACAGTTAATCGCGGCCAGTGGCATCCTGGTCTAGTTACCAGAGTTTTTCCAAGTGAAAGTGACGGCAAAGTAAGGACTGTAGAGATTCGTGTTGCCGAAGATGGAAAACGTGCGACATTTGTAAGATCAATAAATGAACTTGTGCTATTAGTAGATTAGTTTCTGTACTGTATTTACTAGTGAACTAATATATGTTATTCTTATACATATTAGTATTTGTGAAGTTAGTGTAATATTCTCGATGAACATGGTATGTAATCTATATTTATATGATTGGGTAAACATATTTCAGTAATGTTTATTTTTTCATATAAGTAATATCTTGGTGATATTAGGTGGGGAGTGTTGTGTTACACGAATATTCTTGGTACGACTTGCTTTTTATATCAAGAGTTATTTCCCTTTTTGTATACTTCAATGTATTCCTGAGTTGTGCAGAGAGACGTGCACACATGCCGCAGATGGTTTAAGCTATATTTGTACAAGCGTACCAATGGAGCTGATGATGTAGTCCAACGGTGTAAGTAATTGTGTGTTTTTTATTATTATAATATTAAAAATGTTCAGTTTAGGATGTTTATGAAATTGAAACAATGTATGACAGAACTTAGCCATGTTGGTGCTAAAATCGCTCGTGCATGATGTTATATGTATACACGTAAGGTAAACTGTAAGATAAATTTCATTAAACTACAATGTGTTTAATGCATATAAATAACAAAGATCTTATAAATGACGAAACCTTTGTTCATAGAAATTAAGTTAATTTAGGTGCCATTGTGTTTTTATGTGGAAAAGTCAAAATATATTTTTTTCAGTTATTTGTCATGTATTGATTTTAACAATGTTAGGAATTTTCAGATTTATAACTCTGTTATTTATTCAATACAGCTTTTTACTCAAGCATACTGATGTACAAGTGAACAATAAATAAACTGAACGAAACCTTGTCGTGGTTATCAGTATACCAACACCAATTAATACTTACATTGTACCGTAAACAGCATATAACACCTTGTTGCGATGTCCACCCCGCCCGCTTTCGACGTCGACAGTTCAAATATGGCAAATCTATTAAATCAGGATTACGCACATGCATGGCGAACATTCCTTTCACTGAAAACTCTTGCTCGCTATTGCTCATTATAACCCAAATTACATTTCCATCAATTGTAAGTTTAAATATTGACACATTAAACTTGCGTCGGTTTTTCTTTTTTTTTTTTTAATGAAAAATCTTGATATTGCTTGCTCCTGTTGCCTGCACTGTTTCGGAGAAGGCAACTTTCAAACCTCAGATATGCCTGACGTCGGGCAACCACCGACTGTAACTGAAACTTCTGTAAGAATTCTTTCCATCAATGTTAGAGGCTTAGCGTCTGAGCTCCAATATTATGAGTTGGTTGATGTTATTAATAAATATGACTTAATCTGCCTCACAGAAACAAAAAAAATGTTAAAAGCTGATATATATAATTGATATTCCAAACTTCAGTGTGTTCTGCAAATATAGATTAAATCTGTCATTTCGGAAGTCTGGTAGTATTGTAGTCTACATGGGAACAGTTATTTACCGCCATCTAACTCTTGATTTTCATCAGTTGAATTTTTTGACGATATTGAGAACGAAATTTTAATTTGTCCAAAGAAAATGATTGTTTACTAGGTGACTTTAATAGTAGAGTATCAACATTGAGAGAGTTTATTGATGTTGACGATTCTCTATCACAACTTTGTAACATTGCTGAGAATAACAGTAATTTTAATGGGGCTGTTGATGAAATAAGTTTGAAGCAATTGAAAAATATAGTTTTCTATAGAAAGGAAATCTAAAGATAACATTGTAAATTGCTATAGAAAAAAACGTATTGATGTTTGTAAACATTGAAACATTATAATACTTAATGCTAGATCCAAAGGTGACCAAATTGCGAGTTTACATATAAAGAATCAAGTGCTGTAGTTTATATCTTTTTAAAGATATATACACAATATTAGAATATTACCTTTAATTTTACTTCATTTTTAAAGCGCTAAGCAGAGCTGCGGCGCTTTTTTGTCGCCAGATTTCTAATCATACTTCCACTTTCGTTTTCGCATTTCCGAAAACCGCCACCTACTGGCGGATGCTAGAGAAGTCGTACTCTGGAGAGGTCGTACTCGGGAGAACTCATAATTATGCAGTAGGTAAAACATTTGTTCTATCAGGATTAAATTGGCAATAAATTTCATTTAATGAATATTATTATATATAGAATATGTGTGCTCCAAAAGATATCACATTCACGATGATGATTTCTTTCCAATTATAATTTTGAAGAAAAAAAAAATGGGTGTTATATGCATTGGGATGTATATTAGGTGTTATTTAGTAATTGGAATAACGCTGTGTTATGAATATGTTTTGAGTGTTTTTAAACGGTATAGTCTCAAAGTTGAAAATTCTCGCCCGGCGAACCAAACGTTTCTTTATATAAACTATTTTTATTGCTACTTCTATCCGGACGGAGCAATTTAAATGTCAGAAGAGACAAAATTGCTTTCTTTATCTTATTAAAAGGTTATTTATTGTAAAAACATCTAGCCTAATCCCTTTCAAACAATGCATTCACCTGAGTGTTATTTGGTGCCGGTGAATTGCTTAAAATTCATTATCGGCATGGAGCAATAGACCCTCGTTTACGCATAATATGTCGAGCTACATGTAATATGTTACAGTTATGAACACCATGTTTTATATAAAAATGCAGAATTAATATTTTTATAGAAAATATTTCGATTAACACCTTTTCCACACTAATTTGTGCTGTTCTTTTTTATCAATTCAATTTTAAGCTTCGTTTTCTTGTATGCAATATTTCACAAATTATTTTCTATCAGTTTGCATTGATATTCAATTTGATGATGATCTAACATAAATGATTTAAATATAATTCATAAAAAGTTAACTGTTGAGTTACTTAAAATACTACAGTAAATATATGTAATAATCGTTATAAAGTGATACCTCGTTTAAATTGCGTAGACGACGTTTCATCGTGTGCAACTATGATTTTATTAATGATTTAACAGTTTTCCATCTAATCGGCAGAACTCGTATGTATTGCAGAAGTCATTACAGTATTAAAGTTTACTATTTATCCCTACCATAAATGCACATATCTGGATACAAGTAATAAATTCAAAACAAACTTCTGGGAAAATCCTTTTGAAATGTTTTTAAACAAAACTTGTTTTTACAATTAAGTAGCAAAACACATGTGCATCCATCAAGGCGTGAGAGTTTGTTACGTCGAAGTTACACGTGACTGTGCTTGAAAAACACAAGACCACAAGTCAAGAATTTTCATCCATCTTCCCCTCAAAAAAACAACACGCATAAAAAATTCAAATGATCTTGCATTATTACAAAACTTGGATAGTCAGTCACCTTACACATATTTTTTTTTCATTAAATAAAAGGTTAGCCCTTGTCGCAGGCGGAAACGGCCCAATTTTGAAAGAAAATTCGGAAATTATTTTCCCTCAGCCCTGTTTTAACGTGAACCTACAGTGAAATACTGTTGTGACATCTGAATCGGTGTCCATGACAACACCCTTTAAAATAAACTTGTTAAAACACGCTCCTTTTTTACTTATGATGAGATGTGAGCTAGACTTCATTAAATACAATGATATACCTTAAAATATACCGTAGAAGAGACTGTCTAGTTGATACTTAAGTTGATTAGAAACGGCTCCATTTTGTATGATATTTAATATTCTAACATCCAATAATGTTAATACATTAATGGTCTTTGCATGAGGTATTGTAGCAAAAGGCTGGAAATATTTAAGGTTGTTCGAATACCAAAGCTAAAATTTAGAAGAATAAGGAGCATTTCCTACAGGGCAGATTTGTAATGCGATCAGTATTATCTTGAGTTACCTTGTCAAAACTTTATTGCTTTTTATTTTGCAATTGGTATCGTAATTTGCCACTGTATTTTTTAGTGTTCGTCATGTTTTTTGTTTGCAAGTTGTCAGATGTAATAACACAGAGATGAAGATTATCAAAAAAACGTAAATAAATATTAATCATAGTCTGATTTTTGTATTTGCGACAATCTTATTTTACTTTTTCTTCACAAGAAGCATGTGCAGTGTAGCTCTGCTCATCTTCGCTAGCCAAGGTTTTCTGATCCGCGCCGCTTCTCACTAATACTTGGCATATCGTGCTATCAAAAGTCGGCATTTATTTTGGATTTTGATTGGGGTTTACTGAAACAGTTCGACCAATCAAAAGATGCAAAACATCTGATTTAATCGAAAATGTTCTCGTACTGTTTATTCACTAGTGTCTCTAACACGAATAGCTCAAAACCTTTATTTCTATAGTCTTTCTGTTTGAGTCTTCATGATGCATGTATCATTCAATGGTGCAATACTATATAAGAACACCTGATTGTGAATCAACAGAAATATGCTCTTGTAGACTGAGAACTTACCTCTCCCAGTCTTACACCCTTCGAATCAATTCGAATTTAATGGAACATTTCACATCATTCCTATTCATTGGATACACTGGCCATTAAAACGTACTTCTAACTTGTCAATATCTATAGTGGCTGCCATAACTGTATCAGGTACGTTAAAGTACGGCATCTTTCATCATTTGGCTGATTTTAAAAATAGGATAGGAGATTACGTGAACAAAAAAATTCCCGACTTGGATAGCACGATATGCCAAGGGTTTGTGAGAAGCGGTGCGGATCAGAAAACATTTGCCACCGAAGATGAGCTCTGCTGCACATTAGCAAAATCTGTTTAACTAACTAGCAATATCATTATAAAATATCTACAAATTTTCTCGATTTCCAAAAATTGCTAAAATTTTAAAATCAATCATGATCTTTGTAAACATGCTTTAAGGCAGATTATTATAATTTGTAAATTGGAAACTTTAATTTACAGTCAAATTGATAAAACATTTTATGCTTCAAAAATAAAGAAACACTTTTATTAACTGCATTACATTAATTAAATACTGTGGTTATGATTTTTTTTAACGTCATCAGCATTCTGTTTTCACTGTAACACGGTTGCATGCATAAATACAGATTGAAGTATTCTATAACTAAGGCATATCCAAATTCCAAATCATTTCAGAATTCTAAGTACGTCATTTTTTACAATAACAAACCAGTTCACATGTATTTTCATAACATTCGGTATATTTTAACACTCTCTTTCCGGCTTAGCGCTTTCCAGTACTTTCAGTACTTTGATTTATCTGATGTTCATATATAACCCTATAGAGATACTATTTGCACTTGAAAGTAAGCATAGCACTGAATCCATTTATCAACAAAAGCTAACACTAAAAAACGTATTCCTGAAAAATGTAAATTATATCATAGTTCTATAGAAGATGAAGAAGCTTTTGTAAAAATCATTAGACAATGAACTAATAAACACTATACTTGAAAACATATCAGTAGAATTTATCTAATAAATCTTATTTAAATCTTTTTGATTTATTGTTGCAGATGATACCATCTTATTGTCAGAAAATCCTGATTTTCAACACTAACTCTATGTTTTTTTCTAGATATTGTGAAGAGTGGCGTCTTAAGGTTAACAATAAAAAAAACCTAAAGTTGTAATATTTGGTAGAGGTAAACGAACCGGCTGTTTTATTTTTGAAGGTTCCCAATTAGAAATAGTTAACAGCTTTAAATACCCAGGTGTTACATTTTGTAAAAGCAAGCCTTTTAATCTTAATGTTAAAGAACTGTTTGACAAAGCTACAAGAGCAATGTACGGTGTTATTGGGAAGTGCAGAATCCATAATTTAACATTTGACTGTAAAACAAACATGTTCGATAAAATTATCAAACCAATATTAGTATATGGATGCGAAGTTTGGGGTTTTCATAACACTAATCTCCCCGGGAAATTATGTTTGAAATTTTGTAAACATATATTGCACTTTAGAGCCACAACACCAAACCTTATGGTATGTGGGGAACTTGGAAGATACCCGTTAACAATTAAATGTTTAAGTTAGAGTGATTTTCTTCTGGGGTAAATACTTAATTTCCAGAACTGAGAACCGTCAGCAAATTTTTTTAATGTATTGAAGAATTTTAATAACCCATGATGCGAAGCTATGAAGAAAATCATAAATCAATGTAGATTAACACACACACACACACACACACACACACACACACACACACACACAGAGAGAGAGAGAGAGAGAGAGAGAGAGAGAGAGAGAGAGAGAGAGAGAGAGAGAGTATGAAAACACAATAAACATACCCTGATTAAAATTTAGAGTATACAGTATTTTATTAGACCAATTTAAGCAATGATGTTATAGCGAGGTACAAAATTCTCCAAAAAGTTTAAATTATAGAATTTTAAAAAGGTCTCTGGATTTTGAAAAGTATTTCTTGATTTTGCTAACAAATTATGTCAGAAATATAGTAATTTTAAAACGGATAATGCTAAAATACCTACTGAGATAGGTGGATGGTTTTATATTCCTAGAGAACACATTGTGCCTGCAATGGAATTGGGGCTGAATTAATTTTAAACTATCTTTTCAATTGTTCTGATGTATATATATCCAACTCAATAGTAACATGTTTACCAAAATATTTCATAACAAATCCAAATGTTGTAAAATTTGAAACACTGTTTAATGTCATTAACATAAACCAACTTACCCATATTTGAAAACTATTTTAAATTTGAGAGAGTAAGCTCTCTTGGTTAACTCGAATCTATTCTCTGCCATTCCTTCATCATGCATATACCAATGATTTCCATCTAATATATTGTAGCTTGTACATACTGTACGTAAGTATTTTCTCTACACTGTCAATTCAATTATAAGAAGTTAATTGTCATTGTCATGTTGAAACCTCAACCAATTTTCATCAAGGCAAGATGATTGATATCATTCTAAAGTATGTATCACCTCCAAGTATATAAGAAATCGACAATTATGGAATCGTTCTAATTAGACTGGGCAAGAAATATTCTTTGTTCCTAACTTAAATTTGATAAGGAATATTCATTTAATATTTTGTACTTACAAATTTAATCAAGTGCATATGGGCACAATTCGTCATCAAATGAATCGTCATTTTATTTCAATTCTTGTTTTTGATGAATTTACATTGAATTGAACGAACAAACCAAGAAGCATCGTTTTTGAAAGTGAAAAGGGAGGGGGCAGAGTCATCCAAAGAAACTACTGACAAGCAAAATAAAAAAGAATTTCCAAAATTGTTAAAGTTCTAATTCCCGGGGGGGGGGGGGGGGGGGGGGTCGTAGTGTATTCAATTCAATTTTAGTGTGTAATTTTAAGAAAGATCTGTGCCAAAGCCTCTTACCTCCGAAGGTACTACCTAACGAAGTTGTAACCACTCAACTCGAGAACAAAAATCTAAATATCTTCGATTTATCTTTAGTTTGTTTAAAGAGTTATACAATATTACTGTCCTTTTTACGGACGGATTTAATACATCAGAGCTTTTGTCGTCATATCCTATTGTCACCAGAAGCGGTTAATATTTTTTGAACCACCATATTATTAAGGTTTGCATATAATAAATTGTTGTCTTTATATTTCCCAGCGACGGCCCAAGTGACTTGAATAATGGTTGACTCGCGTCCAATCCTATTAATAAAAGTAATAAAAATTAAAGCCTTTTCTCTTTTAAGTTATCTTAAAATTGACGAATTGCATTTTTTTGTACGTTTAAATGGTTGAATAGAATACTATAGAATGATAGCAATCATCTTGACTTGATAAAAATTGGTTAAGGTCTTAACAATTACAATGACAATTAATTTTAATCTAAATACTGAATTCACAGAGTAGAGAAAATACTAATGTACAGAATGTACAAACTACAATACAATAGATGAAAATTATTGGTACAGGCATGATAAAGTGATGACAGAGAGTAGGTTCAAGTTAATCAAGAGAGCTAACTCTCTCTAATATAGTATCTCATAGTTTACAAATATTGATAAGTTGGCTTTATTGTTAGTGACAGTGTTTCAAAGTTTACAAAAAGGAATGTTATGAAATATTTCGGTAATCTCATAACCCTTGAATTTTATATGATTATATACATGGGTAAATTCATCCCAAATTTCATGGCAAGCACGCAATTTACAAATTCTGTTATTTATAGGAATATTAAACTATATACATGTCTGAATTGGTAATTAACATAATTTTGTTAGCAAACTCAATACAAATTTTTCAAAATCCAGTGATAAAAAAAAACAATTTATAATTTTAACCTTTGGTGAATTTTGTACCTCGCTATAATATTATTGCTTACATTGGTCTAATAAAATATTGTTTACTTTATATTTTAATTAGAGCATGTTTATTAAGTTTTCGTACCATATATATGCCAAAACAGATTGTTTAAAGATTTTCTTAATAGCTTCAAATTTTTTTAGAAATAAAAATGTAAATCTGACGTGGATACTTAAGAATTCCAAGGAACTTTTAGAAACTTGAATTCCCAAAGTTTAACCAAAATCAGTACCACCATCCGTCCCATGACAAGTTAAAAGAATGTGTTGCATCTTCCTAAAATTTTGCAATTGCTGCAGTTTTATAGGCATCATACCAACTATTTTTCTTTTGTACAAAACATTGTTTCTGATACATAAAAGACATTATTCTATACTTAACTACATTAAACCTATTAAGACTCGACACCGACAATTTTCAACTTTTAAGACAGTATTATTGAGTTGTCGTTCTTTGAATTTCATACCAAGTATATTGGAGAATTAGTCTTCTAATTATTGAACACCATGGCGTTCCAAAAATATCGACATAACGAAGTATCATTTTGCATTGCAAGGACACTTTTCTATTGAAATAATGCCAACACCATTTTTTCATAGAAAGTCCTAATAAAGGTTGTTTTCACTTTCCATGATTTGTGAAAGTATTAGATTTTTATTCATCTCGTTGTATGTATTTATGAAATCTTAATATACTTGTTTTTATTATAAGAACATTTATACATATACATGCATTTCTAACAGGTTTAATCCAGTTTTGAAATTATTTAACTAATGTTACTGATATATACTTATTTGGTTCCTTTATTATCAAGTGAAAATCAGTAAGCAAAATATGCAACCAAAAAAAAAAGGAGCTAAAAACAGAAAAAATATTGTTCAATATTTTGGTATTAGTTGTGAGGTAATGCTTATTAATATTATAGTTTTTTTTAATCTAAAAATAACATAATAAATATTACAGAGTGAAATTTATCATAAACTAAATATCAATATTTTCTTTGTTTAAAATAAAAAAAAAAATATATAACGAAGATGCTTTTGTTCTACATTTACTTTTGTTGTGTACAAAGATTGAACCAATATTTATCAAACTAAATAAAATCACCAAGGAGGTTGCTGACAAATAAACTCGCAAAATAACAACACAACTGATAAATTGAAACATTCTCGATACATGAGGCTTCGCTACTATCTCAAATCTTAGAATTAACTTTGCTTTAAAATTCTGTACACTGAGAATACAAAGCTTAACAACTACAGTGGTTTGAATGATATTCAGAACATTCATACAGATTTATCAATGTACTTTATTGAAACTTGATTGGAGTTGAAGCAATCTATCATTAATTTTTTACTGAGTCGAGATAGAAAACAAATATTAAAATTAAGTGCAAACAACTACACAAGATATATTCTATCATTCCGTAAAAAAGTGGAACAAAATAATCTATTATTATACTCAATGCTATTGCCAAGGTTTTATTTTTTGAAAATTCACTTAAAATGTCCAACAATATAATTATGTTTATATACATTTAAACAAGTGCAATTTGTTCATTGTAAAAGGATTGAAGTTGATATTGTACTAGATTTTATGAGATGTTTGATGTTAACAGTAATATTTTTATCCTGTCTTAAATGTTCGCAAATCAAAAGACCTTTTATTGATATTTTAATGTCCATAAATAGCAATGATGTTGTCATGCACGCTTACGATTTGTAATTTTTGCCGGGTTTTTTTTATTAAGTGTCTTTAAAACATTTGAAAAAGAAGATGCAGATGGAAGACTTGTAATATGAAGTGGTAAAACATTCCATAATTGAATAGTTGAGGGTAGATAACTAGTTGGCAATTGTTGCTCAGATGATCGATGTGGCCACTTGGCCCCTCTTTTTATTATTAATTATACAAACTTTTAACTTAATTTAAAATATTTTAAATTCTAGTCTGCATAAGTGTTCGATATTTCCAGATTTGTGTTCTGTTTTTATATTTGAATTAGCCTTAAGATTTTAGTGTTCTTGGTTTACCAACATTGTATACAGTAATATTATAATAATATAATAAATAATAAAATAAATAGCTCTCATTAAATTGTCATGTCTATCAATTACTTGTGTACACTATCGTTATAGAGAAAAGGGCATACTATATATTAAATTTTTTATTACAGAACGGAAAAAGGCGTGGAGAACTAGACTTTATACGAGAGAAGCGGTATATCGAGTACTTCATTATAGTACAGAAAAGGACAGGGGCCAGGAGGGTACTTTATTATAGTACAGAAAAGGACAGGGGCCTTGGGGGTACTTTATTATAGTAAAGAATAAAACAGAGTTAGGGTATCGAGTACTTAATAATATATAAAAAAGGACACGGAGGGGCAATAGAAAAGGACTGGAAGAGGCAATACATCGAGTACTTTATTATAGTACAGAACAGGACCTGAGAGGAAATATATTGAATACTTTATAACTCTCTCTCACATGGAGGTGAACGACCTCATATGTGTAGGGAAACCTATCAAGGTGCCTTTTTGGATATATTCAAGCTGGGAAGTGACCACCCTTAATGTGTTCATGATGACGTAATAGATTCACCTTTTTCTTACCTGTATCGTTTATCAAGCACCCTGCGCTTACTCTACGGTTAGAAATGGGAAATTGTAAGCACTGTACAAATGTAGCGACATTATCGTGGAACGTGTTCTTTGATGTTAGAATTTAATACATGGCCTCTCAAAATTAAATGAGAAAATTCAAACAATTCCTCGATGTGCCCACACGTGATGCCTACCTATTCAACGGCAGATTAACACTAATTTACAACTATATGTCAGAGATTTGATTGATATTGTCCGGGAGTTCTAATTCAATTATTCAAAACATGTCCCATTGTTATTTTAAGGAACGGAACCGTTGGTAATAGAATACTGTAGCGCGCACCTGTATCCTTGCTATAATGCTTAATCATTCAATAATTACAGAAACAAACATTAATCGCTGTGTCCACTGGGTAGCTGGACATGCCGATGCATTAAAGCTACAATGCTAAATCACGTAGCAGTCCCAAATTTAAACTCTCTAGCAAGCATGTTTTGTTAAATGGGCTGGAGTTTCTCTGCATTTATAAATAGTCTTTAGTTTGAAAAAAATAGAAGGTGGAAAATTAGTCACAAACGAATTGATATAATCAGGGCGGCATTATAAATGGTTATTATGGCTGTATTTTTCACCTTAAACGACTTATCGACGTACGAAATATTCTGAACAAAATGTTATATGGGTTTGGTTTCAATTTTGAAATATTTGATTTTGAACTCATCAATATATTTTACAATTGAAAACTACTATCTCGTTTATGTCGGCAAAGTATTTTTTTTTAAATTTTGAAGTACACGTTTTCAAGAAACGTTAGTTTAACAGAGTCAGTTTGTTGACTGTTTGGTGTGGATTAACACCATAAGATCACTGAGACAGCAATATTTCTGCTACCAGGAATAGGGATGTTTTTCAGGAGGTGAATCATATCTGACACACAACATATTTCAGATTGTTTTGAGTTATGAAGAGTTGTTGAAGAAAAAAGGCTCTGTCAAAAAAATTGTGGGTTACTTAAATCGAGAAGTTTGCGGTGTAGCACCGTAATTACCTCACACTCTAGATACCAATTAGAAAGACCTATCATTAGTCGTTTAGAAAATTTAATATTGGTTGGAAGTTAGAAATTATGTTGCATGTTCTATCGTTGTCTGTTCGACCTTTTAATCATAAATTTTAAATAGCTCGTGTTTGAATCATCTCTTGATGTGCCCAAGTGTCACATTGGCAGGCCAAGAGGTAATCGTTTATACCCGTCTTAATCTCGCCTATCCAACATTGCATGGGCACCCTTATCGAGGCTTCTGCCGGGACGTAAACTTTAATTTTTCAAATATCTTCATTTTTCTCATATTTGGAAATGACCCCAGCCACCTGGAAATAATGACTGGATGCTTCCAGGGCGCTGGGATCTCCCATTGTAACGCCAAGGCTTCTGAAGGGAGATTGGCCGTTCTATGGCAGTCTAGTCGGGTGGCAGAGTTACATGTTTATCTGTGTTTGTCTTCAAGTTTTTGTCGCACAACACGGGTCAAGATCGTGTTGGTGATTCCGACAACCAGTGTCTTACCAGAACAAGAGCGTGTTGGAGAGGCGCTTCCTCGGATGTACTCTAGTGTCAAAATTGATTCCCAAACTTAAACAAGAAAATTTGTACAGCTTAACAGCCCAGCCCCCCTGCCAGGTCCGATCTAGTCCAAGAACAAAATAAATGGGCATTCGTAGGAACACGAGATAGATTATGTATCTGGTAACGGTTAAAATAGTAAAAAATAGAATTGTCAATTACACGTATCTGCCAATCATTTGTAATGTTTAAACTGTGACTTTAAAATATGCATGGCAATTTATCATATCCAATACAACATTGAGCAAACAAGCATGCAAGAAATATAAACTCGTGGAGCAGAAACAAACACTAGGGGCATAGTAACACGATAGGAAGCAAAATCAGAAAGTTCTCAACAAAGCATTCAATGAAAGAAAACAGGTATTTCTCTCCGATCGTGTTTCTGCATCTGCATTTCTGTGGCCACTTTATTGGATACAAGCACGGGTGGTGGTAACCGTGTAAAAGGAGTTCTGTTTGATATTTTTTCTAATGTATTGACATTTCGACAATTTCAACCCACGAATCCCTTATTCACTAACGGCCGAGTTCTATTCGCCGATGATTGATGTTTAATAGTATACAACCTAGGGAACAGTAAATCCGCGTGTTGACGAATAGCTTTCTTGTTATCCAGAAACGGTCAACCAACCAGCCCGGGAACTATTCCCGAACATCTGCTCAGATCGCTAACACGTACCCCTGTCATATTTGTTTCTTTTGTTACACCAGCTCTCACAAATTAAAATTCCGTGAGAACACAGAATGAAAAACTTAATTTCTAAATTTCTACAGTAATCCACGTGGATTTCCTGCTCTTCAGACAGTGAAGAGGATTCAGGAATACCGGAGAATTTCTTTCCACACAGAATAAACAGACCCGTACCAGATTATATAATCCATCATTCACTGAAAGCAAGGGTTCCATTGCAAAGAGAAATCCATGTCAGAATCTTTGTCTTTTATTTGAAATGCTTGCTGGCACTTGTCTCTACATATCTGTGTCCAATTTTTAATAAATGTGTGTTTTGAAATATTATTATTAATTTAAGACAATTTAAATGGCGTGAGTGCATTTTGCCAATGTACATTTCAATAAAAACTAGTTTTGAAAATATTTTATACTTAATCAAGATTAAATTAGAAAGAAAGAACACGTTATGAGACATTTACAAGGTTTGAAATTCTTTTGTTGAAGTTGTTAAAATAAATTGAGCATGCTTATGATACCTGTATACAATGTGATATTATTAACTTTTTAAACATAGCCTTGTTTTCCCTTAATACCTTTAAAAAGAGGAGTTTGAATTAGGATGCGTATACTTTTCAAGGTACTTTGTATCATAACCTTTACAATAAAATACGCGTCAGTATGTTTTTATAGGTGCATGTAAACATTTCTTTGAATAGACAGGTTGCTGTCTCAATACCTGCATGTTTCGCATTTAACACTGTGCCGGATAATTATGCCAGTGCCAAGGTGGCATTTTTGCATCCGCTTAAGATGCAGTTTCGGAAAAATCCATATATACCAAATGATAGACCATTGTCTAGAGAGTATATAACAACTTTTGTTTTTAGTGTGTTTCACCTGACATATGAGATATTTACCTTTAAAAATTAATATCCCATCGGAAAATGATAATTCCCATAGGAGAATTGATTCTCCTACAGGAAATGTTGGCAGTCCTATAGGATTTTTATAAAGTCCAATAGAAATTATATTTCCTATAGGAGAATGGTATTTCCTGTAGGAGTTTGATTCAGACATGTAGTTTTCCTATAGGATATTAAGTTTTCCTATCGGATTTTATTTTATCCTATCGGATTTGAAATTTCTATAGGAAGTTCTTGTATTCCGATAGGAAATTTCAAATTACCTATAGGAATATTTTTTTTCCTATGGGAAAGATGATTTTCCTATAGGAATTTAATTTTGAAAGGTAAATATCTCACCTGACAGGTGAGATACAATCATAAAAAAGGTGGCTTTTAACTCTTTAAGCAATGGTCTATCATATGGCATATTTGAAATTTCGATATATGCAGCTTAAGCGGGTGCAAATATGCCACCTTGGCACTGGCATAATTATCCGGCACAGTGTTATTTTCTACAAGCCGTTACTAGATAATTGTACATACAGTATTATTACTCTTTCAGTAAACAAACATTTCGTGTACATCGTCTTCTATGATGTTTGTTTTAGAAAAGAGAGATTAGTATATTTTTAATCGGCTGAATTTGATAGACAATTTGAATTTATATAAAATTTACTTTTCTTGTTATAATATCCTCACGGACAGTGTTACAAAATAATATGAATTATAAACCATTAGAAAAAACAATATTAGAATATATTACTGTCTACACAAACAACAAGAGTAATTTATATTGATAGTTAAATGTTTATTCAACCAACAGACAAACACCGGTACATCTCATTCATAAACACATTGCATACAGAATGTTAACTTCATGAATCAAAGGTACAAACATTCACGAGTAATGATGCATATCAAATAAAAATTCTGAATATATTTTAATTATATATATTCTTTTTTTCTAGATTGCATATCAGTTCTTTATATTATTTCGGACAAGTTGAGAACACGGACATACCGGGGATTTACTAACGATGAACCTCGTGGACTGTTGCATATTGTTGGTCTTAGTGTTCCGTCCAGTTCATTGTACATGTATAAACATAACGATGAGGGTGATCGCTACATGTCGGTGGACCGGACATAGCAATTTGTTGTACAACCTCAAGCGTATTGGAAATTCAATGCTGGTAAAAAGTACCATACAGATCATATTGATCTAAACTAGCTAAATTTTAGATTTTAGAAAGAAGACGATATACTTGCTTGGATCACAGAAATTTACATGTTTATGTGTGGTCTTCTTGCAAATATACAGCAGCGAGACTAAATGTTTCTCTGATTGTATTTAATAATGAATAATTAATATATTTTACCTTTCAAAAGAAATGAATAATTAATTTATTTTAACTTTCAAAAGAATTTAAAGTCGATGTTTTCATTCAACATCTCGTAGAATAACTGCCGTTATGACGCAGTTGGAAAGTAAGATTGTTTACTTCATGGGGCAAAAATGAATTCAAATAAATTGCATCGAGATAGTGTTTGTTTTTAATGGCTATCATTGATACCTGACATTTCAAATTTAAAATAAAAATGATTTTCTGCATCCGACATTTATGATATAATTTTTATTTCTTTATTGGCGAAATTCAAATTGGGTCTTTGGGCTTATTCTGAATTTTTTTTTATTTTTATAAATTACGTAAGTGAATTTGATACCATATGTATTCGTTAACTCTGCCATGTAAATAGATGGAAATGATTAAACATTTTAAAAATTCTAATTGGGGCCAAATTTTTAAGATGTTATTCCTGACGTTGGGTGTTGTTGGTTTCTCTGTTCTTATAATCTGCAATACGAATCCAAGTTTCCTGTGACATACCGATTCTATTTCGCTGTCCCTGATTGTTCCGGGGACCTTCCGGCACGTCCGTGTCCCCTCTCGCGCCCCCGGGAGGGTCCTCGGCAGTATATTATGCGCACTACTTGATAATTATGGGATTGGGGTTACATCCTACGGTTGAATTTCCTGGGGTCTGTGATATATGGTTTGTAGAAATATCGAATATCAACCCAAGAAATGTCATTAAAAATTCATCCGCAGATCATCTGCTTCAAGAAACGTGTTATTATACAAATGACTGATTTCACAAGTTGTACAAGGCGGTTTGACAAAAAAATCTAGAGCTCAAACAGCGGTAGAGGCCAGATAGATTTGTATATACCTCGAAAATTGCCGTTTGTAATTGTAGAGAAGTTATGTTTCTTTAATGAAGCGAGTTCCAGCAAGCGTGTTGTCTTACACTGGGATCCGCTCGAGTCGACAATATGTTCGGCGGTTTCCATGTTTAGGGTGTCCATAAATTTGTGGAAGTTTGGACGGAATTGTTGTAGAATCCGATTGCTTTGAATTTGATATACCATTTGTAGAGGGTCTAATAGCTTGAATTGGTATGAAAAAAAAACATGTTTAATTTCAAATTACCATGTTAAAAAACGTCTGCCCTTGATTCAAACGTTCACAGGGACAGGTGTTCAGACTTGGTATTTGATTGTAGTACTTTCTTCACGTCCAGATTTGACTGTAATCGAAACATTTGCCACTATATAAGTATATAGCGCAAATAGCATTTTTAACTTTAAAGTATATGGTTGGTCTTTTTTTTTTATTGATAAATTATTTGAATTTGAAAACATAATTATTGCTATAAAAGACCAACGTTACGAAAACTCAAATTCTACAAGCAAGATAACATTTAATGTTCATTTTTCATTTTTTACATAAAAATGTTAATGTATAAATTAGATGTTCCGATGTTTGAATTAACGAAAACTTTCATATTTAGAAAGCTAATGATTCATTTTTTCCTTTCATTTAAATATATAATATTAATTATGTAGTCAAAATATTAGAGAGAGAAAGAGAGAGATTTGTGTCACAATGAAGTAGAAAACATCAATTCTGAACAAAATGTATAATTGCTCTTTGAACTTAGGGTATGGAGTGCAGAAACACTAGGGCACATAAAAATAAATAGAACGGTTGGAACAGGTATCAAAATGTCCACTACCAGACAAATAATTAGAACAGTTGGAACAGGTATCGAAATGTCCACTACCAGACAAATAATTAGAACATTTGAAACAAGTATATATCAAAATGTCCACTACCAGACAAATAAGTTGAACGGTTGGAACAGGTGTCAAAATGTCCACTACCAGACAAATAATTAGAACATTTGAAACAAGTATCAAAATGTCCACTACCAGACAAATAAGTTGAACGGTTGGAACAGGTGTCAAAATGTCCACTACCAGACAAATAATTAGAACAGTTGAAACAAGTATCAAAATGTCCACTACCAGACAAAAAATTAGAACATTTGAAACAAGTATCAAAATGTCCACTACCAGGATCAAAATCCGTGTTCCGAGTTTGTCCCGTTTGGTTTGTAATGTGAACGTTTCAATGCCTGTGTGCGTCAACAAAGTTATCCCCGTGTCTGTCAAAACACTCGTATGTGTCATACACAAATTAACGTAAAACATGTCCATCTGAAGTTTGCTATATAAAACATTTACAGAGACCCCTTTAGAAATGGACACACGACCTGGTTCTATCAAAACCGGACTACTTCTGATATTATAGTGTTTGTGTTTCTGCTGGAATTTCTTTTCTTCATTAAAGCGCTGTGATGAATATTCTGAGTGCTTGCGTTAATATCTTGTCTAGAGTTAGAAGAGGGAAGAGAAATCTTGTATGATGTGTCAGGAACTGGTTTGCATTATATTCCCGCTCATTTTGCTCAATGTTCGTTAGGTAACTGTGGACTGGTTCAGCTTTTGAATACATTCTTAAGAGTAACATTTCAGTGACTGTAGCATATTCCATTTGTGTCGTCATCATGTATTTGGGGGTATTCTACGTCTTTTACGATTATTTATCTTAGGTTGCTTTTTTTAAAGGCCGAATAAGCTAGCATGTTTCTCATTGTGAACTTTCAAAAAGGTAAAAAAAATGAGTATACAACTATGTATAAAGCACTGTATTTTAGAAAATGACAGGATCAAAAATAAGTTCTTAGATGATTCATAAATAATTTTGTTGCAAGCAACATTAATTAATTCCATTACATGTATTTCTCTCTACCGACATTGCTTGCCATGGTCACAAACTAAAAGATGTGCATCTTAAATATCAAAATCCACATCCCAGTGATTTTTCTGCACATTTATATATAATGTATCGTTATTTTTCGCTCCATATAATTTTCGTACTTCTTCCCTTGCATGCAGTTTCGCCCCGTCCTGAGTTCGCCCAGATACATTTGTGTTGAAAAGGTAATTTGAAACATTGAAATTCACCCAGTTTTAAATTCGTCCTCTGACAACGAGGGCGAAAGGCACGGAAATAAACCGGGGCGAATATTTCTCAGTATGTCTTATGTTATACACAAAAGGAAAAAAATGGGAATCTTTTTGTGACGGTGTTTATAAATACAAATCGCGATTGCGTATGCGTGTGTGCTTAGATTTAATGAACTAAAAACGTTTTACTCTATTCTATTTAGTTTCTCATTTTTGATATAATTATATCAATTTTGATTTATAATTTAATTTACTTCTTATAACTCGACAAAGGTAGCGACAAGAAAGACTGCATTAAAGCAAAAAACAAGTTTCACTGTCGATACTTCATTTAGATTGCAACAAAACAAGAAGAAAGGTGACTCGAATATACAATGACCGTCGACCGAGTTCTATCTATTCTAGCATTGCGTCACATTTGGGAACGTTACATTTTGATATACATACACACCTTTTTGCTGAGTCGGTTTCTCATGTCACTTTGTGAATGAAGTGCGTGAAAGCTGGGACTGGTTTTACATAAAAGTGAGACAATTGCTCGAGTTATTTCTCATTGCAGTCACGAACTAAAATTGGGGAACATCATGTTCTAAAATATGTTCCTACAAATGTATGTTAGTTAATTCATAACAGACTTCATTGATTATTCATTGTACAAAACAAACGGTATACCACCCTAAAGATATAAGGCTTAGATTTCGACACTACACTTAGCCATGTAGATACATGTTTAACAGATATAGAGCACGGCGTTAAAATGGTTTAGTTAATTGTGGCGAGCATGCTTGGACTATGTATTTTATTTTATATGTAAAAAGGTGTCAAATTAGGCAGAGATCTTGACAAAGGTATCAGTATCCTCTTCTCACGAACCCGAGAAATAAATAACAGGGTTTTGGCTAGTTTACATAGCGTACAATAAGTCTCCGTGTAGCGATGCTGTAATGCGATCCGGAACTACGGTTTCCACTCGGCTCGGGTTCAGCATACATTGTCTGAATAGGGAAAAAAAACTACATCATTTTCTTTATTTAATAAAGGCGGAGAAGAAGGTCATAGAATTGAAGGAAGAAGCTAATGTTAAAATATCTAAACATTAAAAATCCTTTTTTTGGTTTTGTATCTCTGATAATTTCCTGTTTACTCTTTACAGTTATAAGAGTTCGAATGTTATGTTAGGTGATTTTTTGGTTTTGTTTAATTTATCTGAAATTAAAAATATATATATATACTTATCCTAACTTGTATAGATAATAACATTCATAAACATAAGAATATGGCGTTTAATAAATCAATACTTTGCAAAATATATTTATGATTTAACGCTGGTAAAAAAACATTATCTACATGTATCACCCAAGTCCAACTCGAAATCTGAATACTGGTATTTTAATTCAGAAATATTGAGACTGACATATTTACTCAAATTCAATGTTTTGACGCCTTTAAAACTTGTAAGATCATTGTAAAAACTCCTCTGCTTTTCGACTAGTGTTTTGCAATTCGAAGGCTGACAGTGTTGTGAGTTTAACCTTATCTGGCAAACTGATCTCGGCACAGTATCAGAATGAACAATTAGTTTTTCTTCGGTTACTCGATCTTTTAGGAATTTAACCCCTGTATATGAAAAAAAAATTAAAATAAAAAAAATATATTTATATTCTGCGTAATTGTAAAACGGTCGGTCTGAGTTTAATCCTGGGGTGGGCGGGGCCTGGTGTCGACATGTGTTTACGAAGCTTATCTTTGTAGATCGGTGTGTATAAAGATTAATGAAGGTAACAAATGCCCGCTAGTGTCTTTTGTGCTCAATCACCAACCGGAAAGTTTATGATGTGCTAATACGACTCTAATATACGATGATCCCCCGATAAGATAGAAGATTCACCGTACAAATAATGTGAACAGAAATCTCATATGCTATGATATTGAAATTTAATATTAACGACAGTTTACCTTTTTGACAATAGTCCTAGACCACCTTCGATAGACTATAAGGTTATTGTTTCATGAGGGTAATTTAATTCGCGATAGAGCTGGGAGCGCGAAATAAAACATAAAGACACCCGTAAAATAGAAGCCGGGGGAGAGGGGAACAGAATTTAAAGACATTGGCTTCTTGTTTGTTTAAAATTTGGCTACTCGTGTTAAGAATGTGAATGATAATTATGTGAAATTGAAGAGCTAACGTGTAATTATAGAGAAGGATGTACCCAAACAGACATCCATTATAACAGGTTCCCTACACGGTGTCATTATGATGGCTAATATGTATCCAATTTCTGAAATTAGCATTTAAAATTATGTTGCGATTGAAATAAAACTTGCGTAGACACTGCTTTCTGGGGCGTTTTGTCGCATTGTGACATTGTGTTTCGGTTTTCCGTATGCCAGAAGAACGGGCAATTTACATAATTTTAAATGTGAATCAAAGACGGTTATTTTTTGCCGTCGACTGAAATGATAGATACGGTGATTCTTGTAATAATATGTTTTAATCCAAACGAGTTGTTCGTAACACGCATAACAATGTTCATCCATTAAAAACAAGGCGGGCCGCGATACACTGTCCTCTGACAAGAACCTTAATACTAAAGTGTAGAGCTTTGATCGAAGACCTCAACGTTTCTGGCAGAAACACCAAGTCCTCAATTAGAACCATATGATCTCCGTCCTTATTCCTCTGCTGAAGTAATAGATCGGTCTTTGTCAATTTAAAGTCTTTAATTCAGTTTGTTCTACACAATGAAAACAATATGTATCTTTGAATAATTGAACACAGTACTGATAGTGGCTGTTTCAAATATTTTAGAACTGTCGATATTCGGTTTTGTGATTTGTGAAAACAATTTTTACAACGAAAATCAGAGCAAACACCTCACAATAGTTAAACACAATGTAGTCATTTTTTTTTCAAGTCAGAGCCTTGGTTCATATCTTAAAGAACAAGTAAGTAACCAAACATTCAGAAACCCCTTTCAAAAAGGGACATCTATTTTATGTCAAGTGGTCAGAAAAGCCTGTGACTTGACAATGTCCCCGGATGTACAACTTCTGGATGATAAGAAGTGGACTGAGCTACTCCGTAGGTACAAGCGTTAACAGGCCTAGGTCGCCCCCGACTAATATCCAGCTCCAAACTTTGTGGGATGTTTAGACAGTTTAAATGATTAATTGGCCGCTGACAAGCAAGTTTGTATTTCTGAAGCATTTGAAATGTGCTGCAGAAGATCCAGTCGAGAAAGGCCCTGCCAAAGCCGCCATACAATTACCACTATTACAGTTACTCGTGTAAATACGACTCTACACGGAGACCATTTTGTTTGCAAGCCAAATGATTACCTGAAGAACATTCCAATTCAAGAGAATTAATTAGAGACCAACGGGTCTGCAATGGCGATTTAAGTTTTGATGGAATTGATGGAATTGATAAACTTTCAAAACGAATGTGTTTTGGTGTTAAATCCGTTTTGGTTTCACAATATTTACTTTTAGAGTTGAAGGGAAGAAACGCGCCGAAGAAAAACAACCGAAACAAAGATAATCCCTCATCTGCGAGACATGAAAGGGTTTCCTTACAAGTCATACACCCTAACTGATTGGAAATTATCGGGGATAGTTTCATGTAAACTATTGAGGTTTAAATTGATACATAAATGCATAGCACCTGTATCCAATTTTAAACTTGTTTAATCACAATGACTTACAATTATTCTTTACTTGCCGGGGAAGATTAAGAATTTTTTTTTCAAATTCTTATTTAGAAAGTTCCAAGACATACCTCAGGAAAATTTAAGAAACATGTAAAGTTAAACTTAGTGATGAAAATAGAATAAATATGGTTATCTTAGACGTTTTAAGTGATTATGACAAAGATATTTGCAGAAGTGTATATACCAAAACAATTATACTGATAATTCCTGAGTGATGAATTGAGCAAAATTAAATACAAATGTAATTCCGTTTCCTCAAATCTTATTCATTTTTCTTTATACATGTATTCTATAAAATCTACTCTTACTATTCTCGTAAGAACTTTGATATATACGGCATAAAGTAACCTTTAATTTTTCTTTATTTAAGAAACAACTTTAAAAATGTCATTTTGAAAAAAAGAAACGTTATTGTTGTTTTCAAATATACCTTAATCAAAATAAAAATTAAATCATCCTTGATTTGCATTTTGATAAGTGGACTTTTGTTACTTTGTGTGCTGTATTATATGATTGTATAAAATTGTACAATATTTGTTTAACAGAAGCAAAATAGTTCAAATATTTTTTTATAAAATGCCGAAAATGTAAATAAAAAACTTGACTTCTACAAATGGCCTAACTTAAAAAAACCCATAATTTTGACATATTACATCCAAAGGCATATGTACAAATTGTAATTTAAGAGTAATGATTAAAAAGATAGATAAATAAATAAATAAATAAATAAATAAATAAATAAATAAATAAATAAAACTATGAAACAAAACTACGACGAAAAATGTCCCTGATGATAAAAGTTAGTGAGTTTTCGTGTTTGGAGACAGTTTTATCAACAAATCAACATAGTGGTGTCAACAGGAAAGCAGAGATTTATTTTGGATTTATGGCTTGTTTGGCAGATTCCGATAATCCCTTAACTGTACAATCGTCCGGTAATGGTCAGCAACAGACATTAAATAATCATGTCCATTGACTCCAATAAAATTATTTCCTTGGGAAATCTAAATGAAATTTTACACGCATCCGTAAATAATTATTTCAGTTCTAGTCAGTTCAGTTCTTTATTCCTTGAGACAAACATCTCAGGTGGGGATTAAAAATGTACATAAACCATAGTTAAATGTAGTAACTTTAGTATACTTAGTATTATAATAAGTACAGATATAATCATATTATTAACTATTTTTTCAAATATTGAGATCGACATTAGCAATTTACAGATATTTTTCTACATTAATATCGATTTATGTTTATCATTTATTTATAATCAAAGAAAGAAACGCAAACAGAACTCATTTATTTTTTACTATGCTTTTTTCCTGTAAACTTCTTAAAGATTTTGTACACCACTAAAAATTTGAAGAAAAATTTACCATCATCAGGTAAAACATTAAAAAACTTATTTTATTCTTTTTTATTTCAGTCCTTTGCTCGTTGACATTGTTTGTACACTATCCGTTCAATTAATTCAAGACGGTTGTCCAGTTCCTGGTATTTCAATGTCAAGAAAAGCTATCAATAAATAATTTCAAAATAAAAAGATTGGCATGTAATTTTACTTAAGTTGGGCGAAAGTGTCTAACATTTTTAATTTACTTTATTGCACGTGTCAAACTTTAAATAATTGAGTCCGATTGGAAACAAGTAATACATCTGATCGTCCTGAACGGACAGGTCATTCATCAGCGCTCGGCCGGTCACCCTTATCAGGGTTACATCAACTGTTTTTGGTCCGGGAACGCCTTTCATTACATCTCTAACACCATCCATTCAATTTACATGCGTAAGACAAAATTAAGTCATTATTTATAGATCTGCCAGTATGATTGTCGTTGCATTGGGCCCAGTGGTCACTGTGTTAATCAGATGTAACTGGTCATTGCTAATCTAGAATTATGAGGGGTATCGGTTCCACCCGATTGGTCCCACCCTTAGTTTTTTGTTACTCGGGTTTGACACGGCGATGCTGCAGGGCTACATTTGATATACAACGGTGATAACTAGAATATCCAATCTCAGGTACAGGTTACACCGATTTCAATTAGAAAAGCATGATTGGCTCAGGGATATAATTGATTAATAATATGCCAATATCTACCCCATACCCATACAAAAAGACAGCTGTTAATTTCATCCAACATTTTAAACGGTCTAACGACCCTAAATCTGTCAGTCTTTCCGCGGATTTTCGCTGTTCCGCTAGACCAAGTTTTACGGCCCATCGTTTGGACTACCTCCACCCGTTCCGTATAGGTGGGCGGGGCCAGCTGTCAGCGACTTCACAAGACAACCGTTATCAATGGTACCTTTACCGGGATAATATTTATTTTGTTTGTCCGATGTGTTGATACTTAATAGACAAAGTTCTTCTGTTAGTGGCAGTTTAACAAAATCTGTCCGACCATAATTGGTAGGTGCACGAAAGGTGAAAGGTGCCCACTCTGTGAAGACATAACCCGGAATTTGAAATGCTACAGTGTACAAGTTGGTGACACTAGTTTGTAGGAAGAGATTTAGAAATTTACAAACGTTTATCTATCTGTGTTAAGATGTCGCATTTATCACCTCAAATGTCCGCATTACCAGCCTCCAAGGTAATTTCAATTTATTTATTTTGTTTTACTTTTATACTAAGATATTTCTTAAAATCAACTCAGTGATATAAATTGTTTCAAAAATACGTTTTGATATTGCAATTTTTTTCATTAATTTTTTTCAAGTATAATGAAATAAAAAGTATGTATAATCTGCAGCATTGTTGAAGCCCTTTGCAAAATTTTTGATGATCTGTGAAATTGTTAAATTAAAAGTGAATTTTAAAATTGATTACAGATAAAGAATAGAACATGTAAAGAACATGTAATTGATTTGATGTGATGGTCATATTTTCTTTATATTCTAGTCACTCATTTACGGTTTACATATTTATGTATTTTTTTTTTTATCATTTATGGTTTATATTTTGTACGTTCTAGTTGAACATTCCCCCTAAAACCTCTCTTTCGGCCTGCACGGATGCTAGTCGGGCTATCCTCCACGACAGTCCCTTCCCCACAGGAATGGCGATCCCGTACCTCGCTCGAATCGGAAACCTAGGAGAGTCTTTGTATGCTACTAGCCCGGTGACCCCGAACGCATTAGGTGTGGAACCCTCGGCTTTTTACCCGCTGGTCAGTTTCAATTTTCACACTTACAAAATTAAATTTCAATGGTATCAGATTATGGGTCCCCGTGTGGACTCAGATTCTGTTGAAAAGATTGGGAGATATTCAATTATGAGAGGGTCTGATTTATCACTCTTTGTGTCTGCTAATCTTCGGGATTTTTCACTTTTTTCGGTCGTGCAGGGTGATATGTTTCGTCCGATTTTTTTCATGTAAAACCCCAGTATCAAATATCGTCTTTCATGTTCCCACTGAGTTGAAGCTGGTGATTACATTGTTCAAAGGTAGATCAAAATACTTGTTTCTTTCCAAACTTTCAACAAATTGCCGCTTTTCAAAAAACAAAATTCTCAATTACACCATTTGACCAGCTTTTTTTTCTCAAATATTTCGAGAAGCGCATATTGTCTGTGTCAAAAAAGGCCGGTAATTATTCTGAAATAATCATCAACTTCCTTTAAATGACAGTTGTAAGGTTTCTATAATCACCATAAAACTTACAATACTCTACCATTATATTTCAAATACCTGAGAACTAAGTAAGTGTTGCATCCTTAGTTTAAAAAAAAGCGAACATGTTCAAAAATAAAAAATACATACATTTTCAACAGTTTTACATTTCCGTTCACATTTCTAAATATTGAATTTCTTAACGCAAAATTATATACTTTGAATTATTTATTCACTTTTTCATCCAAACAAATTAACCTTTAAAATTTGTTAGCGTCATAGTTTTTTTTTTAATGATTTGTTGATATTAGGTTACGAATTGTTAATAGTAAATATTTTAAGTCAGCTATTTATCAACTATTTTAAGTCTACCTTTACATCAACTATTTCATTTACTTTCTTTGATATAGTCCGGAGCTTCCCCTGCCCTGGGATTGGACCGATCACCGGAATTCTGGAAAAACCTCCAGCACCCCTCCTTGGTTTATCCGATGGACCCCATGATTGGGATGCATCCCTACGGCGCATTGTAAGTTTCTTAGAGCCCTCTACATTTTTTAGAAATTAAAAATATGGTAAACTTTGTGTACATGCTCTAGAAAGCATGATCAGGAAAATTTC
This sequence comes from Magallana angulata, assembly GCF_025612915.1. Lineage (NCBI taxonomy): Eukaryota > Metazoa > Mollusca > Bivalvia > Ostreida > Ostreidae > Magallana > Magallana angulata. The sequence continues at coordinate 4,254,346 of NC_069116.1, read as the reverse complement.
TTAAAAAGTAAATGTATTCTAAAAATGTTAACGATTGAACAAAATGTTCTCTTGATTTATCAATATCTATTTATTAAACGTAGCAAAAAAAAATAAGGAGATAAACGGGAATAAAAGATCAAAATTACCAAACTAATTAATGGTTGAACTTTTCTTTCACTATACAAAATTCATTCTGTTGAGAAGAAAATATAATAAACTATTTTATATTTCAATAAAAATAACTTGAAAATAGTGACTTTATTTTCAACAAAATTTTTCATATTACTAAATTTGAATTTGAAAAAAAAAATAAAGAAGATCTTTTAACACATTTTTTTTTTTTGTGATTCATCGTGCATTTTAAGAAATATATTCCATGAATTTTATATTTGTACGTGTGCTTTGAACACCTGATAAAGAAATGTTTTTTTGCTAAAAAATGATAAATGTAAATGCACAAAATAATTATATACATTTATTCTATAATTCTGTTAAAAAGATTTCGCGAAAGGTTTTATATCTCCACCTTGTCAGTCATATCACACAACTCTGAAATAAAACTGAATAAATTGAGATAAATCTATAAAAAAAAAATTACATAATTTATTTATTCATTTTTTATAGCTATGGTGGACTTGACTTAAACAATGCTGCCCGTCGTAAGAATGCCACAAGGGAGACAACCAGTGCCTTGAAGGCCTGGCTGTACGAACACCGGAAAAATCCCTACCCCACGAAGGGCGAGAAGATCATGCTGGCCATCATCACTAAAATGACGCTGACCCAGGTCTCCACCTGGTTTGCTAACGCCAGAAGGAGGCTGAAGAAGGAAAGCAAGCTGGGATACAAAGAACGGGATATCGACGGAAGTGACGTAGAATCTATTGGGTCTCCGGCGGAAACGGATGATGGTGAGTGTTATTCATTTTAGTTACATGAAGTTTCTTTGTGGAAACATTATTTTTTGTTAAAATTCGTCTTATTGAAATTAATTTTAGAATAAGGGCAAACTTTAAATAATATAAATTTTTATATTTTATTTTAATTCAAAAGCATGGTAATTTTGTAAGCTCTCGCACTGCTTAATTTGTATTAAAAAGAAAAGAAAATGAGGATAAAAATATCTGAAATGGGCCAAAAAAAATACCTTACCTGTATCTCAATGCAAGATTTAGTTGTTCGATTAAACAACGGGGAAACCCCCCAAATAAATTTATTATCGTCTTTAAATATTTTCAATTTATGGCAGTTTTTCTCTTTTCTGAAACATAACTAAATGTTATTTTATTATCAATAAAATAGTTTTTGAAGCAACCACAGAGTAAATTCTGTAATGATTAACTCTAAATTTTGAGAGCAAATTTCTTCTTGTGTGTTCTTTGCATTTTTGATTGAAATAAAGGTAGCTTAAGGTTTCATTGTTTGGAAAGGAATTGGTGTTAATGCATCGCCTCTAAATTGTATTGAATACCTTAGACAGAAATTCGTCAGCGTGAACAAAGCAGGTACTCTGTGGTTAGCTGCCTTGTGATGAACCCCAATAAATCTAGATTAATTTAATATACATCCCAAACATGTCTGAGGATGAAATATGATACAATAGCTTAGTGTGAGCAGGCCTGCATGGTTTATACAACCACTAAACTGGCCTGACAAAAGATGCTATCGCTCCTCAAAACAGACATTATTGTACAAGAGATGTTGCAACTCGACTTCCCCGGCCTCACAATTTACCGCCATTTTATTGCCTGTATTAATCTTACGGGGGATGATATTTCAACAAATTATGCGATAACAATCTTTTAAGGTTATACCTGTGCATAAAATCGGTAGACATTGTCATTTCAGCTGTCAGTTTTTTATCAAGAGCTCATTACTTATTGAAGTAAATCTAACATTTAACACTCTCCCATCCTTCAGAATCAGATTGCTGTTTGCGTTCCGCCCTCCAAGGAGATTTTTTGTATTCAAATCTAAATTGTTGTTAAAATAAGAAAATCTAAACCGCTTACACAAACCTTTTCATGTAAAATATGAACTTTTCACATAAGCATTGAAGAAGCTAATCTCGGGCTATTAATGCTGATATGATAGAAGGTTTCTCGTCTTGACTGATGTTAATTGGATATTTGAGAATTGTCGAGGCCAGAATTGGATTAGGGGGTGATATCTGGTGTCCTATTCCTTTTTGAATTCTTTGGATATGAAATATATGTCTTGTCATATAGTTACATAATGCATTCATATACGCCCTCCAAAAACCGCGCGTCTTTCTGTGTCAGAACCACGTGACACGGCGCTGTATGAACGCTCTTATTCTTTTATGTCAGCAGTAATTATCCGAGATCGCTGATTGTTCATTAACGCTCTTCTATCACCTCAGGGAAATATCACGTCTCGTCGCCAAAAAGAATAAATATGCTCCGGCTAATCAACTGGTCTGTTTTCCTTGTGTAGTTAAAGTGATCCTTTTTATATCCCATTTAACACATTTCATCTTCTAAAACGAAACTTTAATAACCGCATTGTATGGACCAAAGGAAGATAAAATCTGGAAATGGAACGGCGGTCGTACAAATGAGCGAAATTGCCGGGTCTCGGTTTTCACCGGATTAGGTTTCGTATTTTACATCAGATAGCTCGTACAGAAATATAAGATTACGCGAGTTCACCCCCTCTTTTTGATATCACTTGATGCCGTTTAATAATGTTCGTGTCATACCATTCTAAGGACAAAGGACAACACCAGATTCTCCTCGACCGAACGCGTTCCTTTGAATAAAAACTGAATGTACAACATGCCTATATCAAATTCAATCATAATTTAATGGAAATATATTGCATCACTTTAAATCTGATCTGCATTGGCGCCAATTCGGGTACATTAAACATAGAGACCAGATAGTGACAGTGATTGATTCCGGGACATCTGCATATTTTGATGAATGCCGCTGATTACTTGATTTTAAAATAAGCCTTGATACCTGTCCTTAAATCAACTCTTAATTTTTTGTTTGCCCTAGCCGCTTCCAGTTTTTGGAGATTTTTGCATAATTAATTAAAAGATAATTTGTGAAGATTGGCCAGATTTTGAAAGTAGTGGATTCAATTTCTTTTACAGAGAAAACCAGAATAGGTTCGGCGTCCTCGAGCTTTATAGCCAAGCTGGACAGTGAGAATGACGAAGACGCAGACGTGAAGGTGACATCAGACATCTCTGATTTCTCAGACGAGGAGGACGACGAAAGTAGGGAAAGGAAAGAACGCCTCAGCCCCATCCACTCGCAGTCACAAACCAATCAAAATGAAAATGCTGCTGCAGTTGCTGGTTTCAGACTTCCAAACGCCCCCATTGGCCAATCAACATCACGTGATTCAAATAACTCATCGCAATCAAATTTGAGACCAAAGATTTGGTCGATTGATGAAATAATGAATAAAGACAAAACAATTAGTGAACATTCAAGAGTTCCTTCCCAGTTCAATCCCCTGCTGCAGTCTCTTAATGCGTACCACTCGCAATTACGAAACGAAAGGGCTACATCACAAGAACCCAAAAATCAAGAACAGCTAAAACGTTACAGTGATACTTTGAAACAATTACCTTACCGGAAATCAAACTCGGAGACGGCATTGAACCTGGCAATTAGTGATAAGGATGGATTAAACACAGCACGAACCGGACCGGCATCCAAACCATCCGCTACAGGTAGGATCAGCGTGTCAATAAAGCTTTGTTTGGTCAAAGCAATCCCCATGTTTGCAAACGTTTCTCTAACTGTAATTTAGGGATCAAATTGTGTGTGAAGAGATTTTAATTAGAATAACATTATCTAGATGATGAACTCATTGACAGTTTACTGTTTGTAAGAAAGTTTTCGTGACTAGATAGCTTGTTTGACATGTATCGTACAAACATTTCACACACTGCCGAGGTCGATGTTTGTTGTTGTATTCGGGTTATCAGTTTACCACTGTTTTTGTGTCACTTTATCCATTTATGACAAAACCTCGCAGAAATTCTCACATTACGGAAAACCTTCACGATTCCTATCTTTATTTCTTTGTAGTGACCTCCGCTTCCAGCGACTCCGAGCGAGAATGACCAGTGGGTGTCCAATACCATTTAACTGGTGGTCAGTCTCCTGTCATCCTTAAACTGGTGCCCCGCTTCCAGTGATCCGTAGACTGGTTCCCCCAGAGAGTTGTATCGTAGTGCTCAGCATCCAGCAAAAGGTCGTGGGTTCTTTGATGAGGTCCCCTCTTAATTTAATCAAACTTTAATGTTATTGTAATATTTATCAGTTATTATGTACTATAGTGCGCTGATTATTTTTGTATGTTTGACCCAAAGGTTAATAAAGAATGAAAAAAAAAATCGTTTTTTTAATTCTCGTGCATGTGTTTAGGTATGAACATATCCTCCCTACTCTTTGTTATTGATATATTTCTCCAAGGAATCTAAGATGAAATTTAAAAAATAGTTTTTAAAGGATATATCTTGGATAAATGATAATTTTAAATATTAATTAAAATTTCCGTTGTAAGTGTGTATGTCTAAAAATTCACCACTGAGGTACCCTTTGGAAAAATATTACTTAGGTAAAAAATTTTCTTTTTAGTTCTTTCGGCCTGAATTTTTGGGATATGTTAACATTGTGTTGACTTACAATGTACAGTAGCCTCTCAAATATTATTTAACCTTACGGAAGGATGGTTGAATTTTTTTTAATCTCATACAAAATTTCATGAAAAAAAAAAATCTGACGTAATCGATATTATTTCTAATGATTTATTTACATACAAGTTGTATATATACACGTTGAAAATTCTAAATAAAATCACAAATCATTCGCATTTTATTCAGGTATTAAATCATTTTAGTGCAAATATAAATATTGTAACTTAGCATGTTGATGAGTAAAATGAAACGAAAAGTTCCGAAACCCTCTCTGACATCAAAAGATGGTTGAAGGATATTTTGAGGAGGAGTTTAAAATAAATGTTGAAAACATATGTTTGATGTAAAATTCATCAATTTTTTTGTTAAAAGCTTCTGCGTGACTTTAGGTATAAATATAAAATACCATCATTTTTTTCATTTTTGAGAGCTTATTACAGTCAATAACAAGCAAAACCAACAACAGAATAAAATTAATTTCAAACCAAAAAAAAAAAAAAAAAATGGAAAAATGATACATGGATATGTTTTTAAAAATTCAGTATACTCTGTTTCAAAATAGTAGCGATAAACTCTAACGAATACAGTTGATATTTAATTATGCGTTTGCATTTCAAAGTAAATAGTATTGCGAACGGTATAAGTAAACTATTCAGTAATTTATCCCCAGGGTCTGCGTTTGAACATATAGTCAATGCTTCTATACAGCGATAATTGATCTTTAACTGCACAATAAAATCCTAAAAGATCACCCGCTGTTTACGAGAAAGATTCTTCTTATTGTCAACACACAGCTTTCGGGAGACCGGCGGAATTCAAACAAGATAAAAGCATGACTTGGAATAAGAAGCACATTTAAACCCTTGTTGAACACTAAAACCTGCATACATCTTTTCCTTACTAAATAGATTAACAATACACACCTCAAAGAATTCCTCTGATTAACAACTAAAAATCTATTACATGTCTAAATAGGATCGGGCTCGGACTATGGCGACCTGATGCGTGGTCTGAGCCACCTGTTTAAATAAGCTCAGGTGTCCTCTGGACACACAAACAAATTGTATTACACGTGTTCTGTCGGTCGGAGACTGTCCTTTTATGTGGACACTGAAATTATAACAAACGAAATTAAACCGAGGATGGAGATTCTTTCTTCCCGTTTATTACATCTTTCTTAAAAAGAGCTATAGAACATCGTAATGAATTCATTATCAGACGCGGGGTTTGTGTGCCTATTAAATGCAGACAAATAGTTGGAGGAATTCACGACTCCCTTACAAGTTTATTCCTGTTACACTGAATCAGAGCCCAAACTCCAAAGGCCTTTCGTGGGTTGCTCTCTTACTTCTTTTAAACCTACTGATTTTTTCCGACCAGTAGTAGGAAGATTAAATGTATAAATGCTAACTAAACTTAGTAACTAAAGAAGGTTAGAACATAAAAAGCGATTAATAAATAAATTTTATTCCAGGAATGAATGAAAAATTTAAACAATTTCAGATTAGGAGAGAAAATATGAGTTAATAGATAAATAAATTGTAATCCAATGAAAAGAAATGAACAGTTAATATAAACATTTTCAAATGTATATTAATTCATTTTTTTCTTATACTATCAACCATGAAATAAAGAATAAACTTCTCATTAATACCTAACAAATTGAACACGTATCTTGGTTTTAGCATTAAAATGAGATGATCGTATACATGTAACATACAAACAGAATCAGAAAGCATTGTTGGGAAGCTGATTTTCTGCCATAGCAGAGTATATAAGATATATAGTTTATTGCATGTAGCGTAATGCCTAGCATTACATAAACAGAGCTGACCAATGATATTACATGTATGCCGATCATCCCTTTAAAAGGAATACTTGTCAGCTCCTGTACAAGGGGGGGGGGGGGGGGTTTTCACGTGACTTTTTCATGCTTGTGTGTGCGGGGGGGGGGGGGGGGTGTCACGTGATTACTGCCTATTTAAGACTGACTCCTGCGAGGCATATTCATTAGTATTAATACTAAACAACCATGCGGACCAGATCCAGACACTACCCCTCTCCCCCACGGAGCCGAGCCCGAGCTTCCGGGAACTCTGTCCTCAAAGAAATCCTGCATCTGAGACAGGAAATAATAAAAGCCTGCGAGAACTGTCGTATCCTTCACGACAAAGTTAGCGCCACGGACCACCGAATGAAGCGGCTGGGGACCTCCACCACCCTCCGGCGGAGCCTCTGTCTGAGGCTACAGGTCTACCTGGGGGTCGCCAAGTTCTACGCCAAGTTCGTCCAAAGAAAATCACTGGAGTTGGGGCAGCTTGTACAACTTGGTCTAGAGCAGGAAGAGGAGAGCGAGATGAGCGAGGAGTTCTGATCTACAGAACATCCATATCTATACACGGCCCTTTTCAGGGCCAACCACATCTTTAGAAAAGATGCCGCTATTTCTCAGTTGAATCTGTGCCTCTCAGAATGAGGAAATCAATAATTTATTTAGTCATTTCTCTCGAACCATATCAGTATTTAATGAGGAAAAAAATAACAGAAATGCAAATTAAATTATTTTCTTAAGCTTTGACAAACATACATGTAGACAGGTTATTTAATGTAATATTTAATTATTCTCCGAGGAAGTCATAAGAATTCAAACTTAATAAGTGTTAACATCAATTAAATATTTCTCATATTAATTAGTTTTTTAAATATGCAATCCACTACAATGTGAATCCAATCAATAATGGAAAAAGTCAGAATATTATTCTGAATCATTTATCTATATAACAACTCCAGGTTTTGGTTTGCAGTTTAATTATGATTTGATATTCTCAATTTTTTTAAATAATCCCAAATCGTTTGAAAAAATCTTAACATACATGTACATGTCTTGTACATATTTCATTATATTCCTTTTTCTTCACTATAACTTCTATAAACTTTGTCACTCATGTGCTGTATTTTTAATTTGTGTTAAAATGTTATTCTTCATGCAATCTCCTATGTTAGGAAATAAAGACAGAATGAATAAAGATATGTTTAAAAAATTAACACCTTTCAGCCATTATTTCAACTGATTCCAAATATTAAATTAGCTGATCAGCTAGAGCAATGTGTTGATATGGGATTGGGTGTGATAGACTGCATTTACTAATAGATATATTTACACTGAGCAGGAATGTTTATATAAAATTATGGTAAAGATGATCATCATAAAATTACACTGAGCACACATTTACAAGTACATTTGTGATAATATAGAAACATTTGTTACACAAAAATCTTAAATAAAAACTTTAATTTTAAAACATATACATGTCAAATGTTTAAAAAGTTTAAACTTTAAAAAGGTATGAAGATAATCATACAGACTTTAAAACATTGTAATAGATATAGAAACGGTTAATGCATAAAAATCTTGGAAATCTTAATGTTACGATATTTGTGTTTAAAATGTTTAATTATAATAAAAGTTATTTAAAGATAATTATAAAGAACATCATTCTTGACATGTTTCATAAATATTGAAACGATCACTAGAGAAACGTCAATATGTTCCGATATTGTATGTAAATGATATCATGACTACCGATGTTTCTTCATAACAAACGTTCATAGTATTTTTTGAAAAGGAGTGTTAATTTCATTCAACAAATTTCTAATTAAGATAATTTCTAGAGAGAAAAAATAGTGTACTAACATAATTTTTTAACAATATGTATATACATGTATCATTGTATCTATAGGCTCTAGGTGTAAAGGACAGCAGCGGGGGGTACTCCTCACACCTTGTGACACCTGGTATACAGGTAGCAGGTAGCGAGGGTGGGTGGAGAGGTGGTGTGTGTGATACTCTCTCTCGGACGGAGGGGGCTGTACATGGAAGTATACACTGGGGGGAGAAAGAAGGTAGGTATACCGTGTGTACGGCCAATAAACAGACTGAGGGAGAGAGAGAGAGGGGGTATACCATGTGTACATAGACTGTAAAACCAGACCGTAAAACAAAGGACATCTCTAAAATATACAAATAGAAAATAACAAAACAATTTTCTATAAACATATCATATTTCTTAAATAACCAATCGAAATAAATAAATAAATAAATAAATAAATAAATAAATAAATAAATAAATAAATAAATAAATAAATAAATAAATAAATAAATGAATAAATAAATAAATAAATAAATAAATAAATGAATAAATAAATATTTTTTTTCCTATATAAATTGCTTTGCTATGTTTAGTTTAACGAATAGGACGCTTCTTTGTCACTTAGTATAGAATATTGCTTTTGGAAATTTTTTCACACCAAGTCTTCAGTCTGTTTCTCAAAGCTCTCCTAACTTTATGAATCGCTATAACTTTGTCCTAACATTGAGGCATCACTTATCTTGTCCTTAGACCATCCTGTAAAATCATAATTTTTTGTTGGGAGGGGATTTTGGGACTGTCTTAAGACATGTAGAATAAGGCAACCTTTTCTACAGTTCCAGCATTTCCAACGAACCCCAATTTCCTAATCCCGGAGGTGGGGGGGGGGGGTACATTTACATTTATTGTAACATAATTCTGTGGAGAGGGACCTCGATCCCCCCTTCTTCGTTGCAACATGCCTGCCTGGGAGCTGACCAATTAAACAAAGTTATTTTTTCCCGCAAATAACTATTTGGCGAAAGAAAATCATTCATTTAAAATATATTAATATCTACACTACATGTAAGTAAGTTATGAAATTTTTGTATTACTAGTATTGGCCAAAATATAATATCTAAATGTTCTTGACTAAAAAGTAAATCTACATTGGTTTATATTTAAAAGCCATTGATTCTTAATTTTTATTACTTCCCTCTGAAAATTAATTTTTAAAAAATTCTAATATTGAATGCTGTATTTATGTATTTCCGAGACATACTCATATATTACAACTTATTACATGTATTTATTGCAGATTAGAGGTGAATTGTTTGTGTCTGTTTACTTAACGTTAAATTCTATGAAAAGAAAGGAGTATTAAATGTTAATTTAAATAGCTATTTGCTTTTAAGCTAAAAGCTGTCCTAATACATATTTTCCTTACACAAAATATCAGTTACTGTATGTGGATTTCTGGGGGGTTTTTATGTTCGAACTAGAATTTTATTGGTCACTGATTTATATTTAAATAAATCTATATTCTTTAAGAATGTATAAAGATTAAAATAACTGGTTATAGGCATATCGTCTTACCGAAACGTAAAATTTTCTCTGGCAAAATGTTTAAATGAAAGACCCTTTTCACTGGTCTTTGAATATGAGGTCGCAGACTTGTGCAAAATGAATAAAAATCGCGTGATATGCTTTATGTTGTTATACCATTAATCAATGACCAAAACATGGACAGAATATAGGTACATGTAATGTAAGTACAAGGTGTTATCCTGATCTCTAGATCTCCATTGCCGCATCACGGTCCTGTTCCATGAAACCAAAATCAATGCAAAACACGGGAGAAGACATGCTTTTCCACTTTGTTTTTCTCGGATACCAGATTCCAGAAAGGAAATGGCCGTGTTTGCTGGCCATGATAATTCATAAACTGTTCCAGGATTCGATATTATCTCCCGTTACCTGTCTGTATTACCTGCTGTGAATTAATTGCCAAAGCACACTTCACGCCCCTTAGTAAATCGAAACCTCAAAATGACATCGGTTCAAAGCCGCGTTGTCTAACAGTGATATAAATCGTCAATAGTGTTCGATCTTATCGGGAGAAGTAACATGTTTCCATTATTTGGTTACATTTAACTAGATGTTAAAGGATCAGACTGAGATTTAACACCTACGCCGAACAATTGAACGTCTAAAAGCAACCCGAGCCATGGTCAGCCTCCAACATTACAGGTATTCAGCGTGCAGTGGGAACTAATGAATCCGTGGCCCAAGATTAATGGTTTAAGCAATACAAATTGTTATCATTAAGTGGCGGCTCAGGTGTCGGTCCGCTATCTAACAGTTTTCTAAGCACAGGTGATTGTTTCAGGTAACAAAGACTAGTCGTTATCTGGTAATTGAATTATTATTTACAAAGATAAACGACGTCAAAACGTTGTATAATTATTCGATATGGCGGTGTCGGTTTCTGTACATCGGTGACGGCTAGAGTAGCCAATCTTTAGCTGTCAATAAGTATTACATTCTCTATAGATCATACACTGCAGCTTGCTGACCCAACCTGTTGGGAATTGTCATCAAATCGAAGTAAATAATTCGTACACTGAAGAGGATTTTGAAACATAATTCTTTTTTAACAGCAGCACCTGCGATTTTTAAAATCTAAACGTTGGCTTTTTATGAATATTATTAATAGCCAATGTTATTAATGCATTATTATGTAATTGAATTCAGTTTGGAGAGCATCATCATACCAAGAATTATGGGCTTAAGAGGAAAATGGCTATAAAAAGAGCTTTTTGGATCTAATTAAAGATCAGATTTTAGTTGATCCCTTCCGGTTGATGGAACTGAAAAGACGACTGTGTAAACAGAGTTAGGGTCTGTCCAATGACCAATCAGATTAGACGTCTCTTTCTGAAACGCAAATCTCCTGAAACTAAAGTTAATTTTTTCACGGATGTGCAATTTCTCAAATGTTTACATGACGGCGGATTGCACACGACTGAGTCTGCAGAATCTTAGATAATGGCGTTTTGCTCGACGTTATTACATTTTGTACGCGACCCACTGTGAACAACAAATGGCGAGACCGTCAAAGCGTTTGAAATTCTGTCCGACACTGCCATTTGAAGACGACAGCCATCATAATTTCCATAACTATGATGACAGAGCAGTAGCATCACTAGGTAGTCTCTAACGCCGACAGATGGCCACTTTTTATGCAAAAAATCGTCATTTCAAATTTAACTTTAATTAAGACTAAGACGTTATTGAATGTCCACATTAGAAGCATGTTGAAATATACTTTTTACAGATTTACATTAATCATAATTATCGTAGATATGAAATAAATGCAAAACTGCAACAGTAAAACTCAATTTTAGAAAACGAATGTGAAAATGACTTGTAACTACGTATGTACTGCATTTCACTAAGTATATGACAGAATGGAATATTTATTCACATATACAAGGCCTATGGTATTAGCGAGTGTCTAGTAGAATACATACACGTAATATAGCTATTATTTATTTCATTACTTAAAAATCTTAAACACACGAATTTCATGAACTGTGGAGTTAATATGACTACATGTATTAAATTATTTAACTGAAAATCCAAAGTTAACAAACCATTTTAAAGTTATTTGGTATTAGGAGATTCTCGAGACCCAGAGGTAGGTCTACACACTGAACCTTCAGAAGTTCTAGCGAAGCAGGCATAATGTCCCTGATGAAGGCATTGATAAGCTTCATACCCCTTCTTCAGATCTCCGGATTATCCTAGCAAGCTCTCGGCAAGGTAAACAAGACTCAATAATGACCAGCAATAGTTTCTACCTCGGAAGGCGCACTCGTGTCTGGATGCTGGCGCCGGCGCTGTCCTCGTCATTTGTACGCACACAGTGTGAGCTAATGTAACTCAAAGGAAGTGAGCTGTAGAGTGAAAGAAAACGGCGTACATATATCACAGACCAAAGGCGGGGGTAATTGATATCTGTACCAAATAAAGAGGCCAGAAAAGCAGATTAAAACATCACAAGATCAATCTAATCAACCACGAACGCATCTTACTCTATCTGTCAATAAAGCAAGGTTTACATTTATGTTTGAACAATATTCACCAATCGAAAGCGGGAGGGTTATCTTTAATAATGATGATTTTTTCTATAAAAAAGTCGAGGTCATACTTTCTTGCATTTCCTTGGTTAAACAGACAAATGTCAGTCAACCCAAAGATCATTGAAATTATAACTGAAAAAATAACGTTTGTAATAAAGTTGTGATTGAATTATGAAGCATTGTAATGTTACTATGATGTTTCCATAATCTAGCAAGAACCAAAGGTATCGATTATACAGAGTGAAATATGTACCATGAGCATGCGCAGACAAATAATCAAGAAAGGGTAACAAAACCCTTGATACACCTTGATTAATTACTTATTGTTTTGCTGTCAACTTTGATTAATTGGTCCACAACTAACCTTAGTATCACGTAGTTGCAACAGAAAGGCGTTTGTAAAAGGATAACTTTAGAAATCACAACCTGGACCAGATCCTATTTTATATGTTCAACTAAATAGATGGTATTTTGTATTTGTTCACTTGAAAAGATACCGTTATGGGTTTTTTTTTCTGTGGAAACATTTATGTTAAAACATTGAATATATTTAAAAGTGGGAAAGCTCATGTAGACGACCCAGTCCCTGCCTGTGGGGGTCCTGCCCCTCCGCACACCCCTCGGTCTCTCTCGTCTTCACCGGACTCCCAACGAAATCCCAGACATGTCACGCCGAGAGTTCGAGCAGCACGCACAATGATGACGACAGCATCCAGGCGCGGTCTCATAAGCTCTTCTTTCATGAAGGATATTTTACACAAATTACAAACGCTTGAATGACATGAATTTGCGGTCCGTACCGCTGGTTTGTAAATTTACAAATGCTGCAGAATGGGAGTTATTGAAGTTCAATGTAAGGCGACAAGAGTAAAATGAATCCCAGTGAATTGACAAGTTTATAAAAAGAATATTAAACCCAGCTCCCCGCTGAGAATCAGAAATGAAAATCTTTATAAATTATGAAGGGGTTTGATGTTGGTATAGTTGTGTTATGTGGAAATCAATCGTCAAGAAAAGTTATCTAGTCAAATCCAATAATCCGTAAATGAATGTTTAGCTGTGAATGGGGTGCTTAGTAAGGGGCTTTATGTAGATGATGGATGTGAAGCCAGTTAAAAGAAAGCAGTCGTCGTCACTTCATTACGGCCCGCGTAGACGCTCCACTCCGGCGACAGACACACCAAACAAACTCGCCTATCTCTTCATGTATCTCTGTGTTTCTGTAGGGAGAACTTATGCATACATTGTAATTCTTCAACTCATACAAATTTTTTTGATGTTTTTTTTACTTCAAATCCTCAATGAAAAATTGGCACACATATATAGTACGTTTCGATCTCACAACACTATGAAAAGCGCTCATAGTAAGTAAACGCTCTTTTGTACTGAGTTCAGTTAAAATCTTCTACAAATTCAGTAAGACTCTTGTTCTCAATAACTGTATTTAAATTCATTAAAACGTCACACACAACTATTTATTACCATTTCGCTCGATGAAAATTGAGATTGTGCACTTCAGTGCAACGAACAAACACACATTATCTTAACACATGTAAATTGTACATTTCAGTAAACAAACTATTTTAAGATAATCCAATTCTGATTCTAGTATGAGAAGAGTTCTGCACGGAATTACCGGGAATTTAAGTAATACTACAGAATATCACATGGTAATTTTCACTGATTTATTCAGTGTCAGAACGACAAAGGACTACTTTCTGGATGCTGGTACTGACAGGGTCTCTTCCGGCGTGAGATGTTTACGTCATCACTGCTTTGGAGCCTGTTCTGTAGGAGGATCGAGAACTTCCGAGAGGGCGTGGCAAACAACATGTAGTGGTAGGACAGTTCCTCTTCCGGGTCCGCAAGACTCAAAGAGTAGCGCTGAAGAAGCTGAAATCAACAGTGGTCAAAATCAAGAGGAGTTGCTGCATTAATTAAAGAATAATGGTGCACGTATAATATTCTTTTCAACATAAATTAGCCCCCATAAACAGATTTGTCATATAGAAAATTAACACTGTAAGTTAGTAATGCAAAATATACTTAATATTTTAATCAAAGAAGAACTTAGGAAGATACAATTAACCAAAATACCTTATTAAAATTCTTTTGCGATCTGTTTAAAACATTTTGCTTATACAAGAGAATGTAATGTCCATTTGAAAAATTCATTTTCCCATTATGGATAATGATAAATTTCTCAAGTTGTTATGGTCTGATGAGTGAATTTGATCTTAAAACGTGTTTGTTTAAGATTTGTTGAAGGAACAACACCATTATTATATTACTGTTTTATTCTATTACATCAACTGTTATAAAACAAAGAATTTCAGCAAAATTAATTTCTATATAAAAATGATATAAAATCCATTTTAAGGGAGCCTTTATTTACATTTCATTTACACTGTACATTTATTCATAGTACCACGTCATATTAGATAGATCAGAAAATTATCAGTTACTGAAAGCAAATGATAAGATAAGAATTCATCTGACAAGCCAAATCATAGATTCTGTATATCGAATAAAATATTTTTAAATAGGAAAACATATTTTAAAAATATTGACCTGAACGTTTTGTAAAAAAATACACAAGACATTTAAAAATTCTAATATTTACGAATATTAATAGTATTTCTCTACAATTTAAAAAAGCTACATTTAACATAAGCATGTACTATGAAAAGTTGTAAGAGCTTGATGCTGCAATATATGCCAACAATCAGAATCGTGCTGGACTCCAAAAATTGTATGATAAGTTTTATAAGCACAAATGTAGATGAAGTATCAGGGCTTGGATCATTATCATCTTATACTTTTAGTTTGTTATCTATCTAAATGTGGAACTGAATTAATTCTTGAATAAACCCTATATCTAAAAATAAGTTTGATTAAACAAGTTACCTGTACAGGATAACTAAGTTTCGTACATCTTTCTAAGAAGCAATTAATTTTTCTTTTCGTCTCATTATTTTTTGGTAAAGTAACTACGATCCACACCATTTTTTATTTGAAGATTAGACACAGTTGTTTCCTTTTTTGCGATGTCATCCTACAGTTTGAGGTGGGGAAATAGAATCAATATTATGAACAAACACCAACAATTTGTCTAAGGTTGCTATCAAAGGCGATAATGACTAATACCTTAACAATGAATACATGCATTTGTAGCTCCGCGATTCTTTTCCCCACGCAGTTCCTTCTCCCAAAACCATACGGGAGTACGGCGAATGGGTGAATGGTGGCCCGTGTCCCCGGGGTCCGTAACCATCTCTCGGGGATGTAGGCTAGTGGGTCAGGAAAATGGTCCTCATCCGACGAAATAACACTGTTGCACAATACCAAAGTCGTCTAAAAGGACAAGTACTATTATTTTTACATGTACTTCCTCAACATGAGATACTACTAGTATGGTTGATAAAATCTTTTGATTATGGCAAAATAACTGTAAAATTATAATAACTTTATATTATACATGTTGAATTTACTTTACAGTTGGTTGTATGTAAGTACAAAATGTACTCTATGAGATCTGTTGTCATATATTGAATTTTGTATTTACACCCACCAAGAAAATTGAGATTTAACGATTTGACACGAGACCACCTATATCCGCTTACCCCACTAGGGATGGAGTATCCGGCCACCACTGTATCCCTCTCAACCTCTCTCCGAATACCGTCCCGTACAGGGGGCACAAGTCTGAAACAAAGTCAACAAAATGTATACAAGTATGATCATCGATGTTCATGATCAACCATCAACTATGTTTTTATCGCAGATCCGTATTAAAGATTTGAAAAAAAAATTAACTGGTCATACAAGCAATGCTAAACTGTTAATGACTTTCTGATCATGCTATATTGAATTTGATGCTGACAAATAAATCATGTTTGACTAATATAGTGGTCACACATTTTTAACACTCAACAAGACCGTATACCTTAAGAAAATACACATTTCTAGCTTATGCATGTAAGATTATGTCCAAAGTTGTATACAAAAGAATTGTACTTGACTGTCCTTTTGATCAGACATCGTTACTTACATGTACTACCAATGAGTATATCAAATAAATTAAAGAAACAACCGTTGTCTTTGAATTAATCATTTAAAAATTCTGAATACATGACATTCCTTTCCCCCTTTTTTGATAAGTACAAAGTGTTCATAAAATAAATCCTCCATTTTTAAGATTTTTGCGGGAGGTTGAGATATTGCCTGTAAGTCTTACCGCAGTGACTCTTTGATACAAGCTTTTAGGTACGGCATGTTAGCAAACATCGCCTCATTCAGCTCGCCATCTCCACACCTCTGTCTTATTTCTGTGTGTAGTCTATCTTGGGCTGTAGGATTCTTGGCCAAATCATAAAGGACAAACGACAAGACGTTTGCCGTCTAAAAAAGAGTAAGTTTAATATATCACCAAAGTTTACAGGGGTAAAGTATCGAGCAATATCATAGATAGTGTCGATAAATAAAATAGTATGTTTTTAGTTTAATGCCTTAATTTCGAGCTTACATGTACATGAAGTTTATATTATGTTTTCATAAATGATTTTTGAAAGTTTTATAATGACAATAAATGCAAGAATAATATTTATAGAAGGCATAAAATGAAAAACGCCAAAAAAACATAACTTTAAATTCACAGGTTACAGAATTCATCACATATTGGAGCAATGGTATAATAATAACGGTTATTGATTCACAAAGAAGAGAATCAAATCGAGTGTACATAAATATTATTTGAATTTTTTAAAAGAATACCAGATAAATAGAAAATGTTTATTTAGTATTTTTATGGTATTTTAGTGATTCCTTACAATGTCCACCCCTGCAATAAACAAATCCGTGATGGCGCTCTCCACGACGTCACGTGACATTCTGGGATCCAATAGCAATTGTTCCATAAACGTGAAGTCTTTAACAGATAGAGCAAGCTTGTAGTTAATCGTCTGTAGACAGTCGTCCATGAATTCCGAAGTCTAGCTGTGGTAAAAACAATACAAGTGAGGGTTATCTATCTTTCTGAAATCATTTCTGGATGCATGTTGTATAAAAAGAAAGATAACTGGAGGAGCTATACACACCGCTTTCCGTACAATGCCATAAAATTGTTCAAAATCTCTGTAGAATTTGGTGGGGTAAAAGCAGTAGGACGGGAATCGATCAAACGACTGTCCCAGAAAGTAGTGGACGTCCCGAATACTGGAGAGTAGTTCTTGGTGATCCCTTGTTAAACAACCCAGCCTTGTGTTGTAACAAAGCATTCCAGAACCTGCAAAATATTTGTTTACAATTGAAGTCTGTTTAATGTAAGCATTATTTATTGATTAAATAGGTTAATTTTTCACCATCATCAAGATTGAGAAATACTGTCTAGTATTATAGTAAACAATATCTCAAAAAAAAAAATACACAAAAATTTGAATCAAAAAGTGGCCCACTTTATGACGAGGAATGAGGGACTGGCGGTTACTCACTCTCCGCTGATAGTCGTGTCAGCTCAGACAGCGTATCCCGGAGTTGATTGCTTCCATCGATCCGGAATTTTATAAAATCATCCGCTATTTCAACAATCCATCTGAAGTGTCTGGAAATAGCATTAGGCTTGAGCATAAGTTCCTGGATGGGCTGTCGTAGTTTTATCCATTTTTCATTGTTTCTTTTCAATTGGAAAAAAAATATGCAATATCAGTCTCTTTTCTATATTGTATACTTATGTTATATGATTTTGTTGTACATAAAATGTCAGTTTTTTGCTATTGAAATATCTGTCGTATGATAAGAAATATTAACTTTAGATCAGATATTTGGCTTAACTCAATTATTGCAACTTCATTACTTTCAAGAATTATGTCGACAAAGTCAAAGGTAAACTTACTGAAACGCCATACTTAACGGGACGTTGTTTCTCTGGGCGTAAACACACATGAGTGAGGGGGTCGGTCGAATAGGGTACTTTTCGTACTGGAACAGGAGTCGCTGGAAGTCCATCGGATTGAACAGGAAAACCATCCACTGGTGGCCAAGCCTCTGTCTCACCACAGGACCGTGCTCGCGGCGGAGGTATCGGAGGAGCTCGGTGAAAGTGCTCGGTAAAAACCGGCCTACAACACGTGATCAGATGACTTGTACTTATTCACCATATGATGAGTTAATAAACTAAAGATAAGGGAAGAAATACGCAACTATTCACATACTTCGTAGCAAATTATATTTGATAAATGAACTCAATGTCTACCCAGGTTATACGAGTATTGCTCCAACCCAGGTTATACGAGTATAACTTAGGTAGACATTGAGTTCATTCCTTATAATTCAATGAATTATTTATGGTCCATAATTATATAAATCGCAACGTGTTACGGGGTTCCACCTTCTATACCATGACGCATGCGTATTTATTATAAACAAAACCCATGTAGGGCTTGCAAAAATTCTCCTGTACGGGTTTGTTGATAGAAAAATGTCTTTTTTATTTCTTGAATGGGATTTTTTTGTACTTGAACTGTCACAATCAACGTTATTTCCTATTTCTTATAGATACAATGGGTATATCTGAAGTAAAACAAGCATGTTTTTAACGGGGCATGGTCACGACTTTGGCCAAAATTATTTTTCGATTTTAATGTTTACAATGCTTCAGTATGGCTTATTTAATAGGCAACCAGAATTTGAGTGTCATTCGTTGAGTTTTAAGCTAATTTCAGAGCTTACAATTCTTTGCTATGAAAACAAAGCTCTTGTTTACATTATGAATATTGAAGTAAAAATCCCAGTTTTAGACCTATGTTAATGTTTAAAACGTTAGAATTTGTTATTGGTGCTTGAAATAAATAAGAAGATTGAAAAAGACTTTATACTGGTATATCGAACCTACATAAACAAAAACAGGACATGAGAACTGTGAGCCATGAAAAAGAACTGTGAACCCTGTATCTTGCTTATATCTCAACGTTTGACTCTCAAATTTCATTCGATCATTAGAAATGCATTCCTAAAGTATTGTAAATAATCAAAACAGAAAAATAAAGTTTGACCAAAATCTTGACCATGTCCCTTTAAGCTGTACTGTCTCTTTAACATATATATGATGCTTCCATTGCCAAAGTGACAGGATGGACTTATAAAAACCCAGATATGCATGTAGATTTACTATAAATAGTCAATTTGACTGCAATTAATGAATTACAGCTAGGTCAACATGACAAACATTTGCGCATTTTTACACAAACATTTGCACATTTTCTGAAAAAGATACAATGATGGTGACGTAGATATTGGGGCCCTCAGTGGGATATTTTTGTGCTTTAAGACAAATGTTTAGCGATTTAATATATTAACCATAGGATAAAACAGATATCTCATACATTTAAGATAGTTTAACTGTTTTGTAGTGTTGTGTAAATTATACCATGGTTTGGGATTCACGAACCCGGGAAACCTCACTCGACTTTGTCTCGTGAGGTTAAACCCGGGATCGTAAACCCAAAACAAGGAATACTTTACACAAAACAGTTAAAATTATATGGTATATCTTTAACTTACCAATGATTATGAAGTATAAAATCTCCATGAATTGGTCCAACTAGATTCTGTTCTTTTCAGGCCATTTTGATAAAAAATAGAAACTTACCAAAAGGTTTGAAGTGAAAGACATGCCCTATGTAAGACAGGCTATATCTACCCGAGGGGCCGGGAATGGCATCAAATGATTTAGGTTTCTCCTTAACAACCTGGTACGCGTGGTTAAACATCCTTCGTCGTGGAGTAAATAGGGTCATCTGCAGGAAATACCGGACTTTGTTATGTTTAAAGTACAAAATTGAAGATGTTTCACCCTAGCAGAAATATTCTCAAAACGACATCAAATACAATTAATTATATAAATAAAAGAAACTAATGTATTTAAAACTATATCTGTAGATATCTTATAAGATGACTCAATTAGTAGAGAGGCGTTTGTTAAAGATATGTTTAAATGTTGGACTTAAATAATAAAATTACGCGTTCCAAGGCAATAGAAAAAAGCAGCGGACACCAAAAAAAATAGCATAACTAATACAACTGACTACTAGTATTTAGTTTTTTGCGTACTGTACAATTACATTTTGACTAATATCATAAGAGTGTTAAAGGTATATGTGGCGTATTGTAGTGAAAAGCAATGATACGATCTGATTATTTGCTTCATTTCTATACTAAAAGATAGAACTTTCACACAAATTACGCTTTATAATTCAATCGCATTACAAAGATACACAAAAAATAAAAATATATTTTTTAATTTTTACCGGCACGGTAAAAAATACTAAAGATTTGAATTATCCCGCCTTAAATGAATCACGTGACATTCATTTGGTGACGACGACGAGAACGATAATACCGTTAAGTCTGATAGATTTGGCAACGAAAAAAAAACCCCGAAACAGACTGAAAAGGATAGGGACAAAGTGAAGATTGTCATCGGAGACCATGTAGATTGATGGAATAGGAATTAAAGGGGTTTTGCTAGTTAGGTTCGTGCTCCATGTGTTCCATGTCTTTTCTTTATAAGTTATAAACCACAAGTGGATTTTCGTTTAGAGGAATTTTTGAATAAAGCATAAATAAACACTCTCAGTACATGCATCCCCCAGGGAGAGGGGATATTTACCCAGTTTACCGTCTCGATGATCCTAAAATCGTATTTCATTTCTATCACACAATAATAAACAATTTATATCGTTCTACATGAATGAATATCGGAATACTAATGCTCATCTGATATAAGAATTATCCAATTTAAGACATGAAATAGGTGATTCTAATTTCTTCCGTCGTGTTCTCAATACTAGGTTTTCCCGCACTCATGCGCAATGGCGTTATAAAAGGCGGATCACATTAATATTCATCAGATGTGTAGCAAAGTTTAGAGACAATAACTAAAGAAAGAACATGTTTTAAGGGCCTAGCGTTTGTGAAACGTCTAATTAAAAGAAGCATGATGTATATTTTTACTCAAACTCATGTCAAAATTTTTACTCCAAATACGCCACATATATACCTTTAAATTTGAAATAAGATATTCTGCAATTCTATTTTAATCATCCTAGATAAGCTGTATAGAAATAAATTATACTGTGAATAGTTTTATTCGTTGCTGAAATTTAGCTATATGTGTACGTAGACGATGTACATATTCATACTTGTATTTGTTTAATCATTCCTAAATGTATATACGTAAGCTTCGTCCAGACCGGCAAGTCGATAGTCTATGCCCTTGTTTATCAATTCACATACCAGACTTCAGATCATTGACCTCTACCCGTAAAGTTATTCAACCCTCGGTTACATGCATCCTACCTGTTTTCTACCTGTGGTTGGATCTGTGAATAAACTTGTAAATATGCCAGTGCACGATGTAATTGGCCAGGGGTAGACTGTTTACTAAGCCACTACTTTCTTATATGCTATGTTGTTTTGGTATCGTTATAAAATAAAAAATATAATGTATCAATATGATGAGACATTTGTAAGGAAATAAATTTACGAAAAATTTGATATAGATATATGAATGTCATGAATTTAGGCATCAGATTCAAATTTTAACTTAGTAATAACTTTAAACTTTTGTTTTTTTTTTTTTCTTTAAAGTACATGCTTCACTACCAATGTTTGTATTAGAAAATAAATCATCATTTTTGACTGTTATTAATATATCAGTCTTTATAGATATGCGATCATTGGATCTGTCACAAATATCTATAAATATTGCAAAATTTGAATAAGAAATGAATATGAGCCAGAATAATATATGATTAAAAAAGTTAATTTTTGGCTTAGTTTAGCAGTTTTGACCTATGAAAAAGGACACACGTGTACAACCTTATTATTTTCTTATTGTTTGTTGAATCAATACAACCACCTGTATATACTGTCCTGTATTATACTATACTATATACTACGGTATGATATGGTATGGTATGCTATAAATATGATATGCTATAGTTATATACAATACTTTTCTGTACCGTGTTCGTTAAACTATACTAAGTTTTGCTGCTTTATACTATTTTTGTTCCACTATACTATATTTTGTTGGACTTTACCATGTTTTGCTGCACTATAGCATGTCATGATGTACTTTATCATGTTTTGTTGAACTATATTATATTTTGTTGTACGATACTATGTTTTGTTTTACTATTTTACAATGTTTTGTTGTACTATATCATTTTTTGTTGTACTATTATATCATGTATTGTTGTACTAATATATCATGTTTTGTTGTATTATACCATGTTTTGTTGTACTATACCATGTTTTGTTGTACTATTATATCATATTTTGTTGTACTATTATACTATGTTTTGTTGTACTATATCATGTTTTGTTGTGCTATTATACCATGTTTTGTTGTACTATTATATCATGTTTTGTTGTACTATTATACTATATTTTGTTGTACTATATCATGTTTTGTTGTACTATTATACCATGTTTTGTTGTACTATTATACTATGTTTTGTTGTACTATTATACCATGTTTTGATGTACTATAATACCATGTTTTGTTGTGCTATACCATGTTTTGTTGTACTATTTTACCATGTATTGCGGAACTATCAAACCATGTTTTGTTGTACTATACCAGTCTTTGCTGTGCTATACCATGTTTTGCTGTTCTATAGCATGTTTTGTTGTACTATTATACCATGTTTTGCTGTGCTATTATACCATGTTTTGCTGTGCTATTATACCATGTTTTGTTGTATTATTATACCATGTTTTGCTGTGCTATTATACCATGTTTGCTGTGCTATACCATGTTTTGCTGTGCTATACCATGTTTTGCTGTTCTATAGCATGTTTTGCTGTACTATTATACCATGTTTTGTTGTACTAATATATCATGTTTTGTTGTACTATTATACTATGTTTTGTTGTACTATTATACCATGTTTTGTTGTACTAGTATACCATGTTTGTTGTGCTATCATACCATGTTTTGTTGTACTATTATACCATGTTTGTTGTGCTATTATACCATGTTTTGTTGTGATATAGCGTGTTTTCTGTACTATACATATTTGTTTTAACAAGTTGTTAAGGTTCATAAGCCTGGTACAATAAAGTAATTAAAAATAGATTTATTATGTACATGTTTATTTTTTTTTAAATTATTATATATTAAAAAATACTGTATATTGTGGCATTTTCTCCCCGTTGTTTTTATCTTTCGAGTTTCTTCCCTTGCATACGGTTTCGCTCCGTCTTGAATTCGCACAGACACATTCAGAAATACATACAGTATTTTTCTCATCAACACATTTAAGAAAAATTGTTTTCTATTCAGCAAGACTTAGATTCGCCCTCTTACAATGAGTGTAAAATAAAACATTGGCCTGTGTACGGCAAACAAAAGGTCCTATATTATTATGTGAAAAAAAAACAACACCAAAAAACCTGCATTTGCTCTCCTGATACGTGATGTGCCGACTGCTTATGTTTGAATTGTAGTATTTAAAAAAAATTAAGGCAAATAATATAAAAAGTCATGTTATATGTTATGCTGGCTTACTTAATTGGAATTTCCCTTTGAGATCAATTAAGAACATTAGTCGTTTTTTTATTCATTATTTAATGCTGTATATATAAAATTACGGGTACATATTAGATATCACTGTTTTAATCCTTATTAAATACACTTTGTTAAAATGACCAAAAATCCAGAAATATTGACGTAACAATACATAATAGCAATGCTTTTAAATTAAATGAATAGCGTTTATCAATTTTTTTTAAATTATACATGTATTCTACTACTTGTATTTATTTTTAATGTCATGTTCTTGTACTTTTGATAACATTTTCTCATTCAAAGAAATTTCCAAATAAATTGGGTCCATTACGTGTACATCACATTTAAAATTTCATTTTTATCAATTAATGGTGTTAGGATATGCTTAATTATGATTAAATCTCTAAACTAAAAAAAAATATACAGATAAAAAAAACCACCACTTACCTTATACCACAACGTGTTCTTCAGAGAGACCGACTGATCCCCTGGTTATTTCATCTCGGCTAATTAACGGCATGTTTAATATCCAGACTCCTCGGCCAATGGCAGAAGGACTCTGCGATTGAATAAGGCGTGTATCTTCTGCATTAATAAACGTCAAATACATTGGTTACAATCATAATTATGAATGACTGTCACAGTTGTTTGTATTTGCGTAAATGGGCGTCATTTCCTGCTAGTCTGTCCCAAGATATTTATGCTGCATATTTGAACAATTTTTGTTATAAAACTACACATATCTGTGACAGGAGTGCAATTGAAATCGATGAAAGGGAAAACTTCCAAGATAACTTCATTCACACATTATCATTTTTTCCTCGTAAAAATTCACAGGAACGAAAAAGAGATTTCCTACGGAGATTTATAATGGGGAATGTTGATATTTTTTCTCCATTCGGAAGTAATCGGGACGCCTTGCGCAATTTTTCAACGCTATCATCTGGGCGTCTTCATCTCCTTAGCAATGGAACATTCCAGTAGACTTTTTATTTTTAGCCGTGTATTGATACCCGACTAGCTAGAGGGGGCGTTTGAAAGGTGAAATCTTGGGATTTTTTCACACTATTGAATGAAAATCGTCTGAACCAAGAGGTATTTATAAATATCGAATGATTTAAGAAATATGCGGCAAAAATATCTTGGGACAGACTGTAGAGTTGGCATTTTGCATACTCTTGTAGAAGTTGTAGTTTTGTACCCGTGTCAATGCATGGGAACGTCTAACTGACTAGGTTATTAGTCCCCTACCGGTTTTCACCGGAGGGGACTATAGCTTCCCTCTGCATTCGTCAGTCCGTCTGTCCGTCCGTCTGTCTGTCCCACTTCAGTTTTCCACACTTTTTTTCTTCATGCGTTTGAGGAATAATATGAAATTTGCTGAACAGCTTCAAAATGTCAAACTACAGATCAAGTTTACACATTTGTAGCGTCTGGTTGACATATTTTAATTCGAGAAAATTAATTTTTTATATTCCAATTTTTTAATGTTCGGGTTCGATATTCTGCATAACAGTGCATCGTTTTCACAATTTCCACAAACCGGTAGGGGACCAATCGCAACTTCTCGGGCCTTTCCGGCAAGCTCGGAAAAACACCTCGAATGTATTAACATCACCGGATGTTAGAATTTTATACAAAATGGAGTCGCTTCCCATTAAAATAAGTATCGGCTACACAGTCTTGTATGTCGCTTCTGTGTTATATTTTAGTGTATATCGTTTACTTTAATGAAGTATAGCTCACATCTCAACAGATCGTAAAATGTGTTCTATTTATATCAAGTTTTACAAAAAGGGGGGCTGTTATGGACGCCAAGGTAATACATTCGAGGTGTTTTTCCGAGCTTGCCGGAAAGGCCCGAGAAGTTGCGATTGGTAGGGGACGTGTATTGCTTATGCAATACTCTCAGGGTACTTGTTGTAGTTGCATTCGTGGGGACTCAAGTCGAGCTTATTTAAACAATAAAATGCTATCTATGGTGATTCTTGCGGGATATGAAAGTGGCGACATTGAAGAAAAAAATCAACTTTTTTTCTGCAATTTTGCCCCCTTCATAACCCGCAAGAATAATCAAAAAAGTATTTCATTGTTTATATTTACATCTTATTTAAACAAATCAATAAATTGATTGTAAAAAGTTAGTAGAATTCACTAAATTACTGATATAATGTTAATCAGTATATCAGCTGAAAGAAACAGCCAAATTGTCTCCCATGGGACTATGAGTCGGACATCATCAGGAATATTTCGTGCAGTCCGTCATTTTTCTTAGGTCGCTGTAGGTTTTACCAATCGATAAACAGGGCGTGTAGATTTCAGTCTTGCTGTTTCTATATTATACTATAGTATCACACCAACCATGTTCACGTCACGGAGCATATAATGTTGGCATTGTTATTATTATTGTATCTGCAATGCAAGTAGCGTAACTTAATTCAATTCATAGCCGTTTGAATCACCAAAGGACCATCTGAATTTACTGTTTATATTTATTTCCCGCTTTGATTCTCTTAAATGCAACATTATAATAAACTTTCATATTAAGTGAATAGATAACAATCCTTTGAATGATTTATAATATTTTTTTCTTTGAATTTTGCCTATCCCCTGTAGAATATAAGAACCCTGTCAAACAAGTACAATCCCTTGTCCTTGTTACGAAACAACGCCTGTGTGATTTATGGAGGATAATCCAAAATAGTCTCCAAGGCAGAATTATGTCCATTGCGCGAATGAAAAGTTACATTAAAAAACAACAATTAAACAGACCTATGAATTTCCTGTCAGGGCGGTTTATAATGATCAAAATTAAATGAAAATTGCATAAATGTAGCATAAACCTCAGCCATGCATGACCTTACGTTACAAATGTTGATTTAGATTTTATATCGTTTATTTACAAAAAAGAAACGTTAAATATACACAGAACAGTACAAGTTTGGTTTTCTATTCCAGACAGATTAATTCAAATAGGTTTCAAGATTTGAATGAAGGGAATGAAGGGAAAAGGCCTAGTAAGACAATAAAAACCTTTATTTAAATATGGGACACCAAAACTAGGGCAATTTAGGGATATTTTGCATTATAAAAGTACAACCATTCATGGTTTGCTCAAGGCTCTTCTTGCGTCATTTATCAAATGATGCAGGCCAATATATTAAGGTTGTTGCACTGATGAAAAAATGACAATAACAAACCGTTAATCATCTCAAACTGATGAAACTACTTTCATTGGTACTTAGTTTTATAAGATAGTGTTACAAAAGTTAAAAGAATATCGTTTGTACCAAGTCTAGTAAGATAGTGTTACAAACGTCCAAAAAAATGCGCACGAGGCCAAATTAACGACTGACTTATCTTTACCTTTCAGAATAGCTTCATAATGTATAATTTTCCGGGGTTTTTTTGTGGCATAAAATATGCGAACATGTGGTAGATATGTGATTTTAATAGTTCCTAATAGAAAACAATACTGGATATAATTTCTGCATATTGCTATGTCACTGTGATCGCGAAAAAACTCCGAAATCAGATCATCACGAAATGACCTGGATATACCTTATATTTAATTATATCATGAATATTTCAATACACTTAACATGTATGTATTTTACAACAGTGTATATGGCCTTTTTGAAGAACCCTTATACGTGAGTTGTGATTTTTTATGTTTATTAATGGTTAATGATAGGTTTTCCTTCTGAATTTACAAAGATCCAACCCCTTATTTAGATCATATTGTTAATGCAAAATTTAAATTTGATGTTTTTTTCCCTTGAATTTACAAAGATCCAAACCCTTATTTAGATTATATCGTTAATGCAAAGTCTAATTCGAATATAAAACGTTTTGACGTGCAAACTTCAAATTTTCAAAGATGTACTATTCTATAGTGTTCCGATGGGGCCACTTCGACCTTCGCACTTTCGCCTTTAGGTCGAAGATGCGAGAGTGCGAAGTTGCGAAGGCGAGAGTGCGAGAGTGCGACGGCGAAGGAGCGAAAGTGCGAAGATGCGATGGCGAAAGTGCGAAGGCGAAGGAGCGATACCACTATCGCTCCTTCGCCTTCGCAACTTCGCACTTTCGCCTTCGCCTTTTTTATAACATTCAGAAAGTCTCGGTCGATTACATACCATTGTGTTTACTATGAATGTTAATAAATATTTTAATATGTTTATGTGACATATATGTTTACCAGGCTGACTATGCCTAATCATTATATACTCCATATGAAATGTAATGTCCGCCATAATGTATACATATGCAGTTCCAGACTCCTGTCACTTACCAGCTGTCTGTTTACCGTGGATCAAACACAGTAACATTCTAATTTCATTATGCGACACTCCTTGCTCATGTATGGATCTAGAGGGGGAGAGGGGGTCCCCCCCCCGGAAAATTAATAACTTCACACATGCAGTAAACGGGGGAGAGAGGGTCCGGGTCCACCCCCCCCCCCCGGAAAATTTTATTTTATTAATTATATATAATAAAATCTACAAAATATGTCTCGTGACACCCCCCCCCCCCACCCCACCCCCGACAAATATAATTATCCATCGACCCCCCCCCCCAACCCCTAGAAAAAGTTATGGATCTGCGCAGGCTGTTGAAAATAAATTCTAAAAAGTACATCGTCTGCCCCAGATGTATGGTGTTCGCCTTTAGGTCGAAGATGCGAGAGTGCGAAGTTGCGAAGGCGAGAGTGCGAGAGTGCGACGGCGAAGGAGCGAAAGTGCGAAGATGCGATGGCGAAAGTGCGAAGGCGAAGGAGCGATACCACTATCGCTCCTTCGCCTTCGCAACTTCGCACTTTCGCCTTCGCCTTTTTTATAACATTCAGAAAGTCTCGGTCGATTACATAGAATTTGATGCAGGCACCGTACTCGCCAAGGTTTTCCGATTAATCCATGATATCATTGGTACGCATGCGCTAGACCATTGTGTTTACTATGAATGTTAATAAATATTTTAATATGTTTATGTGACATATATGTTTACCAGGCTGACTATGCCTAATCATTATATACTCCATATGAAATGTAATGTCCGCCATAATGTATACATATGCAGTTCCAGACTCCTGTCACTTACCAGCTGTCTGTTTACCGTGGATCAAACACAGTAACATTCTAATTTCATTATGCGACACTCCTTGCTCATGTATGGATCTAGAGGGGGAGAGGGGGTCCCCCCCCGGAAAATTAATAACTTCACACATGCAGTAAACGGGGGAGAGAGGGTCCGGGTCCACCCCCCCCCCCGGAAAATTTTATTTTATTAATTATATATAATAAAATCTACAAAATATGTCTCGTGACACCCCCCCCCACCCCACCCCCGACAAATATAATTATTCATCGACCCCCCCCCCCCCAACCCCTAAAAAAAGTTATGGATCTGCGCAGGCTGTTGAAAATAAATTCTAAAAAGTACATCGTCTGCCCCAGATGTATGGTGTTCCGATGGGGCCACTTCGACCTTCGCACTTTTGCCTTTAGGTCGAGGCGCGAGAGTGCAAAGTTGCGAAGGCGAAAGTGCGAAGATGCGACAGCGAAGAAGCGAATGTGCGAAGATGCGACGGCGAAGTGCGAAGATGCGATGGCGAAAATGCGAAGGTCCGAAGGCGAAGGAGCGATACTACTATCGCTCCTTTGCCTTCGCAACTTCGCACTCTCGCCTTTGTATCTTCGCGCTTTCGCCTTCGCCTTCGCCTCTTTATTATTGTGGAGCTCTCTATCGTTTAAAGACTATTTTAGATGTATAAAAGGACATCTGAGGCAGACGATGAACTTTTTAGAATTTATTTTCAACAACCTGCGCAGATCCATAACTTTTTCTAGGGGTTGGGGGGGGGGGGGGGGGG
The DNA here is from genome assembly GCF_025612915.1 of Magallana angulata. Classification (NCBI taxonomy): domain Eukaryota; kingdom Metazoa; phylum Mollusca; class Bivalvia; order Ostreida; family Ostreidae; genus Magallana; species Magallana angulata. The sequence continues at coordinate 4,224,468 of NC_069116.1, read as the reverse complement.
GGGGGGGTCGATGGATAATTATATTTGTCGGTTCCGAGACATATTTTGGAGATTTTATTATGTATAATTAATAGAATTAAATTTTCCGGGGGGACGGGATCCGGACCCTCTATCCCCCTTTACTGCATGTGTGAAGTTATTAATATTTAATTTTCCGGGGGGGGGGTACCCCCTCTCCCCCTCTAGATCCATACATGAGCAAGGAGTGTCGCATAATGAAATCAGAATGTTACAGTACTGTGTTTGATCCACGATAAACAGACAGCTGGTAAGTGACAGGAGTCTGGAAGTGCATATGTATACATTATGGCGGACATTACATTTTTATGTGGAGTATATAATTAAGCATAGTCAGCACTGGTAAACATATATGTCACATATACACATTAAAATATTTATAAACATTCATAGTAAGCACAATGGCCTAGCGCATGCGTACCAATTATATCATGGATTAATCGGAAAACCTTGGCAAGTACGGTGCCTACATCGAATTCTATGTAATCGACCGAGACTTTCTGAATGCTATCAAAAAAGGCGAAGGCGAAAGTGCGAAGTTGCGAAGGCGAGAGTGCGAAGTTGCGAAGGCGAAGGAGCGATAGCAGTATCGCTCCTTCGCCTTCGGACTTTCGCCATCGCATCTTTGCGCTTCGCCGTCGCATCTTCGCACTTTCGCCCCTTCGCCGTCGCACTCTCGCCTCTTCGACCTAAAGGCGAAAGTGCGAAGGTCGAAGTGGCCCCATCGGAACACCATACTATGTCCTTTCATACAGCTAAAATTGTCTTTAAACGATAGAGAGCTCCACAATTATAAAAAGGCGAAGGCGAAAACGCGAAGATGCGAAGGCGAGAGTGCGAAGTTGCGATGGCGAAGGTGCGATAGTAGTATCGCTTCTTCGCCTTCGCAACTTCGCACTTTCGCCTTCGCATCTTTGCGCTTCGCCGTCGCATCTTCGCACTTTCGCTCCTTCGCCGTCGCACCTTCGCCTTCGCAACTTCGCACTCCGACCTAAAGGCGAAAGTGCGAAGGTCGAAGTGGCCCCATCGGAACACCATACTATTCAGTTAAGGTGGAATAACAAATCATCACACAATGGCTGACCTCTGATTAAAATGACTTTTCGTTTTATTAAAAGGATTTTATCGACGGAAACATATAACTTACTCCATAGCTGAGTGGATAACGTGTCAGCCTTGTTATTCGTACATCCGAGTTTGAATCCTGCAGGGGCTTTTGTTTTTACTTACTGAATTGAATTTTTTAAATATTTTTTTTATCCCCAAACTGCAAATTTTTCGAATATTTAACATATTTACAGTTTATTTACCATTATATCTTTTATAATCAAATAATTTGCTGTTAATTTGAGTTAATTTTTTCAGGTGAGTTATTCCACCTTAAATGAATTAAACCAAAGATACATGTTGTAAAAGTAAAAATATGGACATTATTTGAAATAAAATCAAGATTAAGGATGAATAGCGATTTTATCTTTTCATCTGGAATTCAATTCCTAGACTGATATTTGTTGTGTTTTGCTGAGCAAATATATCATATCATATATCTAATCCAAAATAAATCTCATAAAAGAAAAGAAGTTTATTTGTATCAGTGATGGGCGACGGAATACAATGAATGCCTGCCGTATCTGTTACTCCAGCCACTCCTAAACTCGCTGGCGGAGAGGTGTTGATTCCTGTCTGTAACAGAATGTTTTCAGAAAAATTAAAATGCTTCTAAAACTGCGCAAGTAACCCCTGACAGGAATAAAAAATGAAAAACAAAACAAAATAACTAGTGGGAATATTAATTAAGGAAGTCAACATGCTTATAAATATAACTTTGAATTGCATGATTGCGTTTAAGATGCAAATAAGATAACAAAAACATAAGAAAAATCAGCTTTTTTACAGAGTTCCGCAATGTTCAGAACTGACAGTCTTCTGGTGTATGTAATCAATTTAAACATGAGTCTGAGGACCCGTTCTCACCGTGATCAAACTCCTGGAATATGTTGTTTAAGTCGGTACCCGTGACAACCATGTCTCGGTCAACGTCCGATTCCATGAAGATCAGCAGACCGGCGGTCCTGTCCTGGATGTCACAGTGTCCGGTTCTCCAGCCGTTGATCATCTCGTCACGTGACACTTGTCCATCGGCTAAAGACAAAAATTACACTACTACACTTCGAACAATACATTTCCAACAAACAGACCGAATATTACGGTATACAGAAATACTAAGCGTTCCCGGACTAAAAATTTTTGAACCGTATTGAGTCTCTATCCATGATATCGTAGTTATAACAAACTTAGACATTATTATACCTGGAAACTCGGTATCAAATGTGGGTATAAAAATGCCCTTGAATTCGTCAAAACTGAGACCGTCCCGGTGGTCCCTGTCATAAACGTCAAACAGGGCGGGGCAATGGTGGTCCGACCTGACCCCTAGGGCGGACAGGATCAGCCTGAACAAAGAAAACCAGAGGATATAGCAGTGTCCACAGATGCGTCACATAAAGGAGGTTGTATGGTCATCAAATTATCCATCATATCTACTTAAATACTTATAATTTATTTCTGGTTGTAACGCGATTTCTGATTGGTTAAAAAAAATTTCCATCGTATGGTATGTTGCCAACATCATAGTAAGACTAACGTCTAAAACGTATCAGTTTTTTTTTTTATCTACAAATAATTAATTTATAAGATGTTTACGATATAAAATGGTTTGGAACAATTTACGCTTCATTATAAACGTGAACTGCCCCAAACCATTTTATATCGGATAAAACTAAAAAATATTGAATTGATATGTTATTTTTTAGCCATAAACTGTCATTTAGTGTAGGAAAGTTTCAAACATTTGACTTCAATGTTATCCTAAATTACTTAATCTTAATTAAGAGCTATTCTTATCAAAAACATCAAATACATGTATATTTTAGAGTTGGGCGACCAAAAAATCCTCTAAAAATAGATAAGTGTAAAACTTAAAATCTTACAATTAATTTGAATGAAGTATAAACTTATAATGTAACCTATGTATTTCTGATCTACCTATGTATACAGGCCAGTTTTAATGACAAAAGTCGATCAGACAGCATACAATTTGAAATGCTTTTTAACGCATTCAGAAGATAAAAAAAACTTACACACAGGCTACAAAAACAGGACTGGATTCCATCGTGATAGAAATCTGTTTGTCAACTATAGAGATAAGAACCAGGAATGGGCCAGTGCGTCGCTCTGGGAACTACATTGTACGTGTAAGTAGACCAGTACTAATGTAAGTAGACCAGTACTGATAGCGAATGCCTAATACTCAGTAATACATGTAACTACCGTACATCGTGAGTGTATGAAAGAACCATCAAGCTGAGGTTCAAATTAAAGATATTATTTACAGACTAGAGCCACATTTTGGGTTTTTGTTTGTTTGTTTTTTTAGAAATTACAAATCAACACAGTTTACGTTTCTCTTTTTTTTATATAAAGAAAATCTTTACATTCTACAATGTACATTATTGTTTTATTCCGATTGATCAAATCACGGTTTATCATCAATCAAATAATTCATTAAGAATGCGGCAGAGAGGAATGGTCTGTTTCCCTGTCTCCTTGAGTCCCAATCCTCTTTGGGTAATGCTGGCAGGAATGTTGCTAAACTGACGCTACAATGTATATGTTGTTCAAAGCTTTATAATAAAGTGAACGCTCAGCTTCATCCAAAACTCAGCTTCCTCCAAACCAAAGGACAGACTTTGCAGGATGCACTGGTGGATTTGTTATTTTGCTCTTTTAGGTAGGCAATAGTAAATATATAATATAGGTTAGAAGTTTACTTAATATACTTCAAAGGTTTGAGTAAAACGGAATAATTATCATTTACTAGTCCATGTATGTGCATTTATACAATTTTGTAAATTCATAATGAAAGCAATACAGTAACTATTTTCATATAAACTTTTATTGAAGGCATTGTGGCAGAGACAGCTCCCAGCCCGTTGTTTCAATGGCCTTTGGGTGACAAGTCAGGATTGCTAGAAGTTCTCTCGCAAGGTCCTAGCATGCAGAAGCCGGGAAATCACTGTTTTCATTTCGGAGACAATGACGTAAACATTCCGTATCAAGCTATAAGAATAGAAAGCCCTACAACCCCACATCTGTCGGTACTGTTAAACGAACAAAACTCATTTCGAGACCTCGCAATTTCCATGTACATCAGATCCTCAGGCAAACCAAAAGGAACCATTCTTCAGTACAATTCAGACTCTGCAGAGAAAATTCGAGTCGTCTTTGATCCACTCGAGGGTTTTGCGGTCATTTCGTTCCGTGATGAGTACGACATTCCGGCAGGGATCGTGGTGGCTGATGGGATTGCTGTCCCCGACACGTGGACCCATGTGATCTTTCAGAGAGCGTACAAGACAGGTCGGATCACTGTTTACGTTAATGGAGAGAGGGTCGTAGACGAGGACGACGAATTTCAAGACGAGGTCTCACTTCCGGCGACCGGTCAGTTGTTTCTAGGAAACACCGACCCACCGAACTCCGAGGGTGACCAGCAGTTTGAAGGCTTCATTTCTTGTCTCCAGATATTTACACACACACTTAATCCAAAAGACATCATAGCCACGCAGAAGTTTTGTCTTCCAGAGCAGTGGAACCTTGGATATCAAGGTAACAGTTTCTACATTACGTATCAAGTGGAATTCTATGACACAGGAATCTATTATCAAAAGATTTGTATTATAAGTATGTCATCAATAATACTAAGTAATAGTTATTTGCTTGAATGAGAAATTATCTTGATGATCCCGTAATATATGTCAACGGCCCTTTATAAGTTGAAATAAAATCTACCTTGATATTGATATTTTTCAAATAAAAAGAATTATCGCCTCAATCTCACTATTGAAGGGAAACTTAGCGAACAGAAATAACGTCTGTTAGAATAAAACGCGAAACGTACAAATAATGCATTCGCATGGATGAAGATTAATGGCAAATATAATCACATCGAACACGCTTATCAAATGGTGTCACATGACACGCGAAGACTTGTAACTTTATGAAAGGTTAAAGCTGACATGAATTCATAAAAGCATTTGGTCGCCATATTAGTTTCGATCGCTCCTCTACCGCCACTGGGGTATATACATTCACGTTGCACGGACTTCTAAATGCATGAACTACACATTGTGCATGTAGTAAAATGTAGTAATAAAGAATAAAGAAAACAACAATCAATGAAATACAAAGTATATTTATTTTTTGATGTCCAAGGTATCCAAGGTATCTGTATTATTTTGCACAGATAGTGCTGCCTTACTTCGCATGCACATCGAACACGTGTGTCGTTCATACAGAGTGCATAACGTCTGCATCTTCTTGAAAACCCCGGCGACACTACATCCAACACAGTAGATAAATGATAGTAAATCCAAGAAAGTAACAACGTTTCTATCCGTTCCTACAAAAACTCCCCGTTTATAAAATCCATGCGATAATTGACATTGCTCTATCTGCCACAGTGTGTGGTTTGCGCATGTGCGATGTTATAACATACACAGGAAAACGGTCTACAATTATCGAGGATTCTGAAGTATCTGCGCCTGGATTTCAGTCTGTCTTGTTTCGTCGTTTATTGGATATATCTTGCCAGTGAAGTGGTTGTCATATTATTTTTGTTCAAAACGCGTTTTTACAAGTTTTTTCGTCCAAGGTAACGTCTTCGGGTGTGTGAAATTCCTGAATGGGGTGAAGCATGACGAGGGCTCTCGGCCTTATATAGGGTGTGTGTAGCGATGAGCAGAACAATAGAAATCGACAACTAATATGGCGGTAGTCGGAGATAAAAGGGAAGTAATGCGTATTTATGAATTCATGTCAGCTTTAATCGAGTCCACACCATGTAAACCACATCAGTTTATAACTTCTTTTATACAGTTAAACATGGGCGCATTGAGGTAAATTTTCTCCTTTCACCTATAGATACATTTTGACGAAATGCATTTATCATGTGAAGAAGAAAATGAACCTACATGTAATTAAGCGTTTGTATTTTTTAAAATGCTTTGAAATGTGGGGCGAGGCTAAAAGTCCACGGGAATTGCTTTTAGAAAATGTACCCCTAAGCTTACCATAGATAATGATTGACAACTCCCATCTGGTTGTTTTATATTCCAAATGGATGAAAAGGGATTATACATGTATGAGAGTACAAAAATCAATAGTACAGTCATGCATAATAAAATAAACATTCCGATATAATTTTTTGGTGAATTTACTGAGGGCCGTACCTCACATCACACAAAATTAGTTAGATACAACGAACACGATAATTCTAAAAGCAAAGAAGTGTATAATATACAGTTTGTTAAAAAATTCTCTTTTTATGTTTTCAGTCAATTTTGTACGGGAAAATGAGAAATCAAGAATTCGATGTGAAACTGTGAATCCGGATTCAGCTTCAAAATACAAGATCATAACAATGAGCCACTTGGTGAACGAAAAAAATTGGAGAGATCTCAAAGATCACTTCCGGTGGGAACAAAGCGGGAAATCTGATGGATATTTTCGGTTAACTGAAAACAAGAGGGCGCCATTACCAGGGACACTTACTATTGGCAACGTCAAAGTTGTGGATCTGAAAACATGTGCGCGCCTCTGTATTCGTGTAGGTGGGTGCATGGCATTTGCTTTCACGACATCAGGTTCTGATGTTAACAAATGTCTGCTGTTTGACGTCATTCCTGTGCCGTTGATTATGCAGTCAAACGTCAAGTTTTTTGTAAAAAAGGGAGTCACTTACTAGGGAATTTATATAACTGATCTATTAAAATTAAAACAGAAGTTGACCAGTCACCTGAGTGAGTGAATTTCTATTCTGTTGTCATTTCAAAGTTTAAGTTTTACACTGCTCTAGAGCGTGCAAAATTTGATTTCAAAATTATGGTAGATTCTACTACAGTTATTGCCGAGATCAAAGAGATGCCGCGGACATTATTCTCCAATATACCACGAACGTCATCAGTAAATTATCAGATCAGAAATACCTATTTGTCTCGCACTGATCACGAAAGTACAACTTCAAACCGTAGAATTTTTTAAAACCATGTCTATTTCACGTGTTAGTTCCAGTCAAAACGATGTGTATTGCCTCAAATGTTCATTTTTAAGAGATCAATGCGGCTGTTCCTAGGACCTCCCTAGCACATTTTCACTGCGTGTTTTTACATAAAATATATAACGTGTAGTAGTAATTATCGTATTAAATTGCCCTTAAAATATCAGGAACATGATTCAAAGATATTTTATAAATAAGTAAAGAGTATTAAAAATCCAAAGAAAAATTCTGTCGTCTGCATGTGATTCTTTTGATCGATACACATGTAAACATTACTAACAAAACCATTGGGGTTACACGGAACAGCTGTCAAAATGACCTAGATCGTCTCTCTATAGGAGAAATGATCTGTAGAAATACTGAGCTGTTAGTAGCAGAATAGAAATAAAGTTCTTGTTATCGTGAATGTTGCAGGATAACCTCCTCGGTCTCGAAATGTTGTTTGAAATATCACCTCGTCTATTTGATTCACATTTTTAGAATTACTTTGGAGTTTGCGGTGGCTTAATTTTCGTCGACTTCATGGATACAACTCGCCCACAACATCAACGGCGAATTAGGAAGCTTTATTCGTTATACATAGAAAAGAATCAACGAAATTACTTGTACATCACCAGGAACCTTGGAATGATTGATACCTGGTACTAAATCAAAATTGGCCTTAACTTAATTTAATGACTTCAAATTAAATTAGCTTTAACCTGCCTTTTATATAAGATAAAGTTGTAAGGCAAACTCCAAAAAGTTAACATTGTGGATAGTGATGAGCAGTCCGTTACACTTTGATCATATTTTTTGTTAAATAATTAATATATTAGTCTAAATTCTATAATGGTGAAAGTCTTTTTAAAAAAAACCCGATTATCATTCATTTTAGATAACAACAAATTAGTACATTTTTGTGCACATCATCTATTTTGTCTTTATTCCTCAATTGGTTCATGGCGTTTACGAGAAAGTAAAGAATACGAGGGTTGTTCGGAAATTATTGAGACAACTCGAATATCTTCTTTTCTATTTGACGAATTTTGGTGAAAATTGGCATAGATACTGACGAAACGTCAACAAATAATAAAACAAAGTAATATTAAAAGAATATTTAATATTTTGTTTACGACGGTAGATAAACAAGTCGGTGGTCGGGGTACCCGGCGCAGCCATAAACTCGGAGATTTAACGACTTAAACATCTACTTTATAAGTGTCCGTAGAATTACAGTTAATGATAAAAGAAATCAATTTAAATATGTTCATTTTGCTATTCTTTGCGACTAACTTTTGATTAAGTTTCACTGATGTTCGAGTTGAAATACGGATATGGTACATATATATTTACCAAACAATAGAAATCTGACGACGACTTTACATTACATTTTGACGTCAAGGCGGCGCATTGAAAACCGTCAAACTGGTGGAAATCTCAGAAGAAGACCTTTTAAGGCCACGCAATTGCTTAAAAACTATACTTTGACAAGACAATGTATAGAGCCTCAGCTCATCATTTTTTTCACTGATTGTTAAACTAGAATCAGGCCAAACGGATTAATTATCAAGTACTTTTAACACACCAACTGTTGTCAACAGTTCTAAAATATATAAAAAATGACTGCAGGAGACATTCACAGTAATTAGACTTTCGGGTAAAAATAACTCGATTTTTACCCTAAAAAAACAAGAGAATTATAGAAAATATAAATGATGACATCTTGAAATAAAAACAAAAGATGAGAAATAAAGAATAATTCTTATTTCCGTTCGTTTGTAAGGTGTTTAAAACACAGGAGCAATAAGAAGCGTTAAAATGACGTTGCGAAAAGTTTACGGTTGCGCCGGGTCACTGGACAAAGGCACGTTGGTCAGTTTACCAGGAACGATCTATTCAAGCCATGGACAAGAAACTTTTCACGTTGATAATCTCTATCCTGATTTAAATGTTGGTGAAATTTCAAGAGTTTATCTTTTTTACTAAAAGAATAAGAGAAAACGTCTCAATAATTTCCGAACAACCCTCGTATGAAGAAAATAACTGAGCAACAATAGACATTAAATGAGACTTGCATGTCCGTTGACATTGTCGTTCACTTCATTTTATCCAAGCTGAACCACCCCTACGAATGTCATTGTCATTTAAAGTAGTACGAAACACCCCTGAAATTATTTATTTGAAATATTTTCTCAAAAACAGAAAAGAATGACTTAATATTAATATGTAAAAATTGATTTCAATCCATTGTCTTTAGAATCAAAAATATATAATCATACTCAAGGCTAAAAAAGAAATTAAGTTACAACGTATTTTAACAATTTTGAAACATACATTTGGAAGGTGTTCATTTGATTTTTGTGCAATTTTGCTTTATGTCATTTAAATGATATTCAGAACAGAGTTATTGTCCGTCTTTACCACTCTACACGTGGTTGAAAATATAAGTTCTGAATCATAGCCATGTTTGATGCATTACCAATGCTTTTTTAAAAAATGAATGGGTATTTGTTTTGAATTTAAACTTAGTATATCGAGCCATTTTCAAGGAACATTCTGCATTATAAATAGTATAGTCTGTTTCACTATTGATGCACTATTGATGCTATTACTAGTTCAGGCGCGGATCGAAAATTAATCCTATGAGGGATCTCTATTAAGGCATATTAACTGTTGCAACAGCAGACACAAACTATTTTTTTGTATTGTCACATTTATTTCTAGAACACATTTTATCCAGCAATTAATGAAGATAAAGTTTAAAATCAATAAACCTCCATGTTTATGAGAAGCGTAGTGTATCGGAAACCCTTAACTAGCGGAGATGTAAACCATTTGATTTACAAATACCTAGATTCTATGAAAAAGACTATAAACACGAGGCATGATTTTTACTGCGAAACTGAAAGAGTCAAATAAAACCACGTGGTCTAAAATTTAAATGACAATAACATTTAGCAGGGGTGATTGTGGAAACTGCTAAATAGCGCTTACGACAGCTATGAATTGAGCTGTGGAAATAATACCCGTTTGCGCATATTCGAGGCAGATATTCAAAATTTACAAAGAATTTGTCGAAATGGCATAAAAATAAAACAACAAAAAACCACCATAACAAATATAACTAATGAGACGATCCTCTAGGTAATCAGTATGGTAAATGTTTTAACTTTTTAAAACATTAAAATAATTGATGTAGATGAAAAACTTCGTGCAAGAAATTTCTTAATTGCTAATCTTATTTCTTATACTCGGTTAAAAATAGACTCTGTAGAAGTTATTTACAAAAAGGGCATTCAGAAGTTGGAGTTCTATTCGCGTTTCGCTATTCACTATTCGAATAGCGAATAGAATTCTGTGGTCGGTTCGCTATTCAAATTACCGTAAACATGCTAATAAACGTAAATTCAAAATTTCATATAAAGTTCCCTTTTTAATTAAACAAACAGTTTTATACTAAAAATTATTACTTGCTGACCTAATCTCAACATTGACATAATGAACATGGCCAGTAACAGGCTTAGCTAGCCTGGCGAAAATGCGACATTTCCTATAATACAGTTATAATGGAATTTCATTCAAGGGGCTAGCTAACACCCTGTATCCCATATTTGGGCCTTCATATTTATAGAAGATGAGGCCCCGGGACAGCCCAGCTGACTCTCAAAAGGAATTGGTTTTACACGACGAGTAAGAGGCTTAGCTAGCCTGGCGAAAATGCGACATTTCCTATAATACAGTTATAATGGGATTTCATTCAAGGGGCTGGCTAACACCCTGTATCCTATATTTGGGCCTTCATAATTCCAGGGGATGGGGCCCCGGGACAGCCCATTCGACACTCAATAGGAATTCGGTTTACACGACCAGTAAGAGGCTTAGCTAGCCTGGCGAAAATAATGGGATTTCATTCAAGGGCCTGAAAAACACTCTGCATCCTAAATTTGGGCCCTCATATTTGCAGAAAATGGGGCCATGGCACAGCCCAGCCGACTCTCAAAAGGAATTGGTTTTACACGACCAGTAAGAGGCTTAGCTAGCCTGGCGAAAATGCGACATTTCCTATAATACAGTTATAATGGGATTTCATTCAAGGGACTGGCTAACACCCTGTATCCCATATTTGGGCCTTCATATTTGCAGAGGATGAGGCCCCGGGACAGCCCAGTCGACCCTCAAAAGGAATTGGGTTTACACGACCAGAAAGAGGCTTAGCTAGCCTGGCGAAAATGCGACATTTCTTTTAATACAGTTATAAAGGGATTCCATTCAAGGGGCTGGCTATATAACACCCTGTATCCCATATTTGGGCCTTCATATTTGCTGAGGATGGGGCCCCGGGACAGCCCAGTCGACACTCAAAAGGAATTGGGTTTACACGACCAGTAAGAGGCTTAGCTAGCCTGGCGAAAATGCGACATTTCCTATAATACAGTTTAATGGGATTTCATTCAAGGGCCTGAAAAACACTCTGCATCCAAAATTTGGGCCCTTATATTTGGTGAGAATGGGGCCCTGGCACAGCCAAGCCGACTCTCAAAAGGGATTGGTTTTACACGACCAGTAAAAGGCTTAGCTAGCCTGGCGAAAAAGCGACATTTCCTATAATACAGTTATAATGGGATTTCATTGAAGGGGCTGGCTAACACCCTCTATCCCATATTTGGGCCTTCATATTTGCAGATGATGAGGCCCTGGGACAGCCCAGTCGACCCGCAAGGGATTGGGTTTACACGACCAGTAAGAGGCTTAACTAGCGTGGCGAAAATGCGACATTTCCTCTAATACAGTTACAGTAGGATTTCTTTCAAAGGGCTGGCTTAAACCCTGTATCCCATATTTAGGGCTTCATAGTTTGTGAGGATTGGGCTCCGGGACAGCCTAGCATTCCCTAAAAAGGAATTGGGTTTACACGGTCAGTAAGAGACAAAGCTAGCCTGGCGAATAATAGGACAATTCCAATAATACAGTTATAATGGTAATTCTTCCAAGGGGCTGGCTAACACCCTGCATCCCTTATTTGAGCCTTCATATTTGGTGAGGATTGGGCCCTGGGACAGCACAGTCGACCCTCAAAAGGAATCTGGTTTACACGACCAGTAACAGGCTTAGCTAGCCTGGCGAATAATAGGATATTTCCAATAAAACAGTTATAATAGGAGTTCTTTCACGGGGATGGCCAACACCCTGCATCCCTTATTTGGGCCTTCATATTAAGTGAGGATTGGGCCCCGGGACAGCCCAGTCGACCCTCAAAAGAAATTGGGTTTACACAACCAGTTAGAGGCATAGCTAGCCTGGCGAATAATAGGAAAATTCCAATAATACAATTATAATGGGATATGTTTGGAGGGGCTTGCTTACACCCTGCATCCCATATTTGGGCCTTCATTTTTAGTGAGGATAGGGCCCCGGGACAGCACAGTTGATCCCCAAAAGGAATTGGGTTTACACGACCAGTAAGAGGTTTAGCTAGCCTGGCGAATAATAGAACATTTCCTATAATACAGTTGTAATGGGAGTTCTTTCACGGGGCTGGCCTACACCCTGCATCCCTTATTTGGGCTTTCATATTTAGTAAGGATTTGGCCCCAGGAAAGCCCAGTCGATCCTCAAAAGGAATTGGGTTTACACGGTCAGTAACAGGCATAGCTAGCCTGGCGAATAATAGGAAAATTCCAATAATACAATTATAATGAGATATCTTTGGAGGGGCTTGCTATCACCCTGCATCCCATATTTGGGCATTCATATTTGGTGAGGATAGGGCCCCGGGGCATCCCGGTTGATCCTCAAAAGGAATTGGGTTTACACGACCAGTAACAGGCTTAGCTAGCCTGGCGAATAATAGAACATTTTCTATAATACAGTTGTAATGAAAGTTCTTTCACGGGGCTGGCTAACACCCTGCATCCCTTATTTGGGCCTTCATATTTAGTGAGGATTGGGCCCCGGGACAGCCCAGTCGACCCTCAAAAGGAATTGGGTTTACACGACCAGTAAGAGGCTTAGCTAGCCTGGCGAATAAGGAATTGGGTTTACATGGTCAGTAAGAGGCATAGCTAGCCTTGCGAATAATAGGGCAATTCCAATAATACAGTTATGATGGGATATCTTTGTGGGGCTTGCTAACACCCTGCCTCCCATATTTGGGCCTTCATATTTGGTGAGGATAGGGCCCCGGGACAGCCCGATTGATCTTGAAAAGGAATTGGGTTTACACGACCAGTAAGAGGTTTAGCTAGCCTGGCGAATAATAGAACATTTCCTATAATACAGTTGTAATGGGAGTTCTTACACGGGGCTGGCTAACACCCTGCATCCCTTTTTTGGGCTTTCATATTTAGTGAGGATTGGGCCCCGGGACAGCCCAGTCGACCCTCAAAAGGAATTGGGTTTACACGACCAGTAAGAGGCTTAGCTAGCCTGGCGAATAAGGAATTGGGTTTACATGGTCAGTAAGAGGCATAGCTAGCCTTGCGAATAATAGGGCAATTCCAATAATACAGTTATAATGGGATATCTTTGTGGGGCTTGCTAACACCCTGCCTCCCATATTTGGGCCTTCATATTTGGTGAGGATAGGGCCCCGGGACAGCCCGGTTGATCTTCAAAAGGAATTGGGTTTACACGACCAGTAAGAGATTTAGCTAGCCTGGCGAATAATAGAACATTTCCTATAATACAGTTGTAATGGGAGTTCTTACACGGGGCTGGCTAACACCCTGCATCCCTTTTTTGGGCTTTCATATCTAGTGAGGATTGGGCCCCGGGAACGCCAAGTCGACCCTCAAAAGGAATTGGGTTTACACGGTCAGTAACAGGCATAGCTAGCCTGGCGAATAATATGACAATTCCAATAATACAATTATAATGAGATATCTTTGGAGGGGCTTGCTAACACCCTGCATCCCATGATTGGGCCTTTATATTTGGTGAGGATAGGGCCCCGGGTCAGCGCGGTTGATCCTCAAAAGGAATTGGGTTTACACGACCAGTAAGAGGTTTAGCTAGCCTGGCGAATAATAGAACATTTATACAGTTATAATGGGAGTTCTTTCACGGGGCTAGCTAACACCCTGCATCCCTTATATGGGCCTTCATATTTAGTGAGGATTGGGCCCAGGGACAGCCTAGTCGACTCTCAAAAGGAATTGGGTTTACACGGTCAGTAACAGGCATAGCTAGCCTGGCGAATGATATGACAATTCATATAATACAGTATAATGGGAATTCTTTCACGGGGCTGGCTAACACCCTGTATCCCATATCTGGGCCTTCATATTTGATGAGGATGGGGCCCCGGGAACGCCAAGTCATCCCTCAAAAGGAATTGGGTTTACACGGCCATTAACAGGTCTAGCTAGCCTGGCGAAATATTGAAATTAGTATGATACAGGTATAATTTAATTTCGGCTGTCCAGTTTACCATCAATTGTAATTTGGTTTACATGACTTACAGACATGTGTGTAAATAGCTATTTGAAGTGGCAAATATGATGTAAATTGCTATATGGGAAAAGTTTTGTAGGAAGTGACTTACATATTCATATCTTCTTTTGTCAAATGCGGTACATGGTGAAATCAATGGACATTTAAGAAGGAGTTATTGTTCTGAATATATACATGTGTAAGGACATTCACATCATACAATTATCACAACAGTCATCTTAACACTTGTTTATATTAGATATTAAAAGTCAGCGCCATCTCTCTGAAAGTGAACAGAGGTTAATAATTTTGGGTATTACATGTAATAACATTTGCATGCATGTAGCACGTTTTTGATTTTTATAGTGTTTTAATCGATAACGAAACAATATGTTTTATTATATTTTCATGTTAAATACTGAAATCTGATTGGTTTAGACGCAGTTGGTAATCCGTTCTATTACCCTCAGCATTAGCAACACAATTGGCAACGGGTAACACAACGAATTGTTAAATTGTTAAATTATGTGCGTACGGTTCACCAGAGAATTCACTTCATTTCTATATAAAAGCAGTAAAATTTTCTTTCAAATAAAGACATTCAGTATAATAAAATAAATAGTGCCTGTTTGGGAGGGTAACTGTTGAAATTGACACCCCACGAAAACCATTGTCAACCTCCGCTTCGCGTCGGTTGACAATGGTTTTCTGGGGGTGTCAATTTCTACAGTTACCCCCTCAAACAGGCACTATTTACATAATGTGATATGTTCTTTAATCCCGTGAGCAAAGGTCAACGAATATTTAAATCACTATGGGTCTTTGTTCGACTTGGGTTATCTCTCAATATACATATACCGGAGTTCACACGGTGTGTCATTTCATAACGATTTATATGCTATATGATTTATTATATATTATGTGAGTGTTATATGAAAATATAAAAAGGTCGACTGTTCAAGCCCCGATGTGGCCATTTACTGTGTGTTGTGTCCTTGGACAAGACACTTTATCTACATTTTTCTTAGTCCACAAAGATAGGTTCAGGCTGGAAGTTAATCTACGATGGACTGGTGTCGCATCCAGAAGGAGTCAATGATTTTCATCCGATAACCAGGATTAAAATAACGACGGTCACTCTCATTTGTCGGAGAAAGAATGGAAATGCTAGCAATAATGCAAATACTTCCAACAAGCTTGTTCCCCTCTTTACAGAACATTAAATGCTTTGTTTTGGGCTCTAATGCCGATGAACCGCGAGATACTTTCTTTTGTTTAAAATATCATAAATCTTTAACTACTATATTTCTTTCCAAGTCGAAACTTACTATCTACTAATCAAATAAGTAAGGCTTAAAAAAGAAATTTGTACGAGTGTGAAATTAAACCTGGTAGTTGCCGAGACGAAAGCTTTCCCTTTACATAGAATGTATTTAATGAACATTGCCCCATGATCAGTTTGCATTTCGGAGACAATATTAATGATAAATTTTTCAACACATGATGAATTATTTGAATTTTGTATGTATTTTGACATATTTCCATTGTCAACTGTCTGTCTGTGATACAATAACGAATCAATTTTGAACCTTAAAACCCAATAACTTCATAAAACATGAGTGACACAAAATGGGCGTGTCTTATAGCATAACCGAAAAACGGTATTGGCTGCGCCGCGTAGTAATATATATTATAGAATGTGCTACATAAATAATAGTGGTTTTAAAATAATGTTGTTTTAAAGTGGACAAATTTAAAATAATGTAAATATAAGTAATAAGTAATCATTCTATGAATATTATGAGGTGTTAATTGTGGTCGGAGCGTGGTCAAATTTATTGATTTGACCACGCCCCGACCGAAATTATCACCTCATAATACTCATAGAATGATTCCTTAATCCTTAAATATCCATATATAGGCGTTGAATACATGTATATATAAATATACATACTTGTAATAAGCATATAGATATACAATAAACACACAGTTATAGAGAACACGCATATAATGAATTAACGTTTACAGCGAAGTGATTTTCATTCCGACTGAAATTATCACCTTAAAATTCCTTATTTCTTAAATATCTATATATGGGCGTGAAATAAATGTATATGTAGATATACATACATGTATAAAGCATATAGATCTACAGTAAACACAGTTATAGAGAACACGCTTATAATGAATTGACGCTTACAGTAAAGTGATTTTCATTCCCTGTGACTAAATAGCACGTTGTAAATTCAAGCATATCTTTTACAACATACACCATAGCATAGCATAGCATAGCATAGCATAGCATTGAAATCTTATAGCATAGCATTGAAATTTTATAGCATAGCATTGGAATCTCATACCATAGCATATAATCTCATAGAATCGCATTCGTCATATCATACCATAGCATAGCATACAACATTATTTCAACTCGGTTTTAAATGTTTTTATTTGAAAAAATAAATGTTCACATGATAGATTTGTGGTAAACTTTGGCTTCTTAGTATTTTACTTTGAAAAGTGTGGAACTCTTCTGTGTATGGAGGCGCTTTTGTTCAAATCTCATAGCATACAATAGCATAGCATAGCATAGCATACCATATCATTTAGCATTTCATTTCCTTCATTTCAATTTCTCATACCATAGCATACAAATCTCATAGCATATCATTAAAATTGCATACCATAGCATAGCATAAAATTGTAAGATATGCATGTAATGACTATATAACGACTTTCGGTTATAACGAAGCAAAATCACTCACTGGCACTTTGTTAATCATAACCGTGTTTTACTGTACATGGATGCTGTGGTTTATATCCGTAACCTTTCAATCATACAATTGTTCCATCTTGTGGATGTGTTGATTGTACATTATGAATGTTTATTACAAGTTTGCTGTTAACCTTTTTGGAACCCTTTATGATCAATACACAATATGGTTTGGTATGTATTGCGGCGTGAAAGAGCCTAGAACCAAATGAAGAAAAAAATAATTTAAGTTCTGACGAATTTGCTATATGTTCGAACAAATAAATTAATTGTTTATAAAAAAAATTAAAGGGTAATTTAGAGTAATTTAGACTATCTTATCTGCCAATGATGTATATTTCGCGGGGGGGGGGGGGGGGGGGGGGGGGCTGTAATCAAGCCACACCTTTCCTGGATTGTTTTTTTTTCCCTTTTAACAACAATTTTTTTATATACAAATAAATGCATACAAATACTAGTCATTGATATTGATACATTATTTGACATTTTGCTGCCGGAACATAGGTTCAGTTCTCTAAAACTATCACTATTTTGCATGTCGATAAAGAGTGGGCGGATTGAGAGAGAGAGAGAGAGAGAGAGAGAGAGAGAGAGAGAGAGAGAGAGAGAGAGAGAGAGAGAGAGAGAGAGAGAGAGAGAGAATGCCTTCAAGATCAAGAAAATTCAACCCAAAAGGAGGGGACTGGAAAATAATTTTATTTTCTTTCCCCCGGGAGGGGGGGGGGGGGTCCGACCCCCTCACTCTAGTTGTCCACTCTAGGTACAGTTGGTTTTTCTCTGGTATCTATAAAAAATTACTTAATGTCATTTACACACCGCCTCCTTTATATAAAATGTTGTAAAACATTGAGTAATTGGTCGAAGGAAAGGCATATTTCAGGTGTTGGGGTTGGGTGGGGGTGGGGTCATTGCTGCTTATTTATAAACTATTTGGATCCGATGCATAATGTTGATTAGGAAATAATAGGCAATTTTGTGTCTTGCGCGTTTTCTTCTTCTAAATATTGAAAGCGAGCTCGACTGTCATATCAACAAACGGATATTTTGTTTATTAGGATAGGTGGCGTGGGACAGTTTTGCAGGAAAGACCCGGTCAAATTTTAGAAAAAAGGGTAAATGTGAGGTTTGGTTGGGTATTTGAGGGGTATAAACTTTAGAATATCTATTTCATTTATTGTGTGGATAGAAGACCTTATGTCTATGTAATTGACATGCAACACTTTAGATGCGAAACTGTGACTTTTGTGAAATTTTCACTTTCGATTTTATAATGGAAAGGGGGGGGGGGGTGTCAGAACATGAAATCTCACTCAGAGGGAAAGTGTATGATATCAAATAAACTCTTGAATATTTACATGGACATAGCTGCAAATCATATCGTAGTGTATGGGAATTGCCGGGGATTAGAGAGTATATTGGGACCTACGTACCTCAAAAACAGCGAATAAGGGACACATCTTCAAAAACTTTTGAGATCGACCATGGCTGTTTAAGTAAATGTTTTATGTAAGTTGTACATCTTTTATTCTGCAATGTCTGGAAAGAGTCCTAAACATGTCTCCCCTACATTTAAACCAGTTTAAACCTATTTAAAAATCCGCTCAAAAATAAAACAGAAATACGACCAGTATCTGCTTCACATTTCCTCCACAGATAAAAAAAATTCCCCTTTTAACCTACAGTTTAAAATGAATGAACATTTAGCAAAAACAAAAGAAATAATCAGACATATACATAAAACAAATGAATATCAAATTACAGGGCGACGAGCAAAATTAAATATATATAATTTATTTTAAATTTATTTTTAAACCCTATCACAACAAGAGACAGGGCTACCCCAGGACCCCATCCCCACCAAATATGAAGGCCCAAATATGGGATACAGGGTGTTAGCCAGCCCCTCGAAAGATATCCCATTATAATTGTATTATACGAAATTTCCAATTTTCGCCAGGCTAGCTAAGCCTGTTACTGGCCGTGTAAACCCAATTCCTTTTGAGGGTCGACTGGGCTTCCCCGGGACCCCATCCCCACCAAATATGAAGGCCCAAATATGGGATACAGGGTGTTAGCCAGCCCCTCGAAAGATATCCCATTATAATTGTATTATACGAAATTTCCAATTTTCGCCAGGCTAGCTAAGCCTGTTACTGGCCGTGTAAACCCAATTCCTTTTGAGGGTCGACTGGGCTTCCCCGGGACCCCATCCCCACCAAATATGAAGGCCCAAATATGGGATACAGGGTGTTAGCCAGCCCCTCGAAAGATATCCCATTATAATTGTATTATACGAAATTTCCAATTTTCGCCAGGCTAGCTAAGCCTGTTACTGGCCGTGTAAACCCAATTCCTTTTGAGGGTCGACTGGGCTTCCCCGGGACCCCATCCCCACCAAATATGAAGGCCCAAATATGGGATACAGGGTGTTAGCCAGCCCCTCGAAAGATATCCCATTATAATTGTATTATACGAAATTTCCAATTTTCGCCAGGCTAGCTAAGCCTGTTACTGGCCGTGTAAACCCAATTCCTTTTGAGGGTCGACTAAGCTTTCCCGGGACCCCATCCCCACCAAATATGAAGGCCCAAATATGGGATACAGGGTGTTAGCCAGCCCCTCGAAAGATATCCCATTATAATTGTATTATACGAAATTTCCAATTTTCGCCAGGCTAGCTAAGCCTGTTACTGGCCGTGTAAACCCAATTCCTTTTGAGGGTCGACTGGGCTTTCCCGGGACCCCATCCCCACCAAATATGAAGGCCCAAATATGGGATACAGGGTGTTAGCCAGCCCCTCGAAAGATATCCCATTATAATTGTATTATACGAAATTTCCAATTTTCGCCAGGCTAGCTAAGCCTGTTACTGGCCGTGTAAACCCAATTCCTTTTGAGGGTCGACTGGGCTTCCCCGGGACTCCATCCCCACCAAATATGAAGGCCCAAATATGGGATACAGGGGGTTAGCCAGCCCCTCGAAAGATATCCCATTATAATTGTATTATACGAAATTTCCAATTTTCGCCAGGCTAGCTAAGCCTGTTACTGGCCGTGTAAACCCAATTCCTTTTGAGGGTCGACTGGGCTTCCCCGGGACCCCATCCCCACCAAATATGAAGGCCCAAATATTGGATACAGGGTGTTAGCCAGCCCCTCGAAAGATATCCCATTATAATTGTATTATACGAAATTTCCAATTTTCGCCAGGCTAGCTAAGCCTGTTACTGGCCGTGTAAACCCAATTCCTTTTGAGGGTCGACTGGGCTTCCCCGGGACCCCATCCCCACCAAATATGAAGGCCCAAATATGGGATACAGGGGGTTAGCCAGCCCCTCGAAAGATATCCCATTATAATTGTATTATACGAAATTTCCAATTTTCGCCAGGCTAGCTAAGCCTGTTACTGGCCGTGTAAACCCAATTCCTTTTGAGGGTCGACTGGGCTTTCCCGGGACCCCATCCCCACCAAATATGAAGGCCCAAATATGGGATACAGGGTGTTAGCCAGCCCCTCGAAAGATATCCCATTATAATTGTATTATACGAAATTTCCAATTTTCGCCAGGCTAGCTAAGCCTGTTACTGGCCGTGTAAACCCAATTCCTTTTGAGGGTCGACTGGGCTTCCCCGGGACCCCATCCCCACCATATATGAAGGCCCAAATATGGGATACAGGGTGTTAGCCAGCCCCTCGAAAGATATCCCATTATAATTGTATTATACGAAATTTCCAATTTTCGCCAGGCTAGCTTAGCCTGTTACTGGCCGTGTAAACCCAATTCCTTTTGAGGGTCGACTGGGCTTCCCCGGGACCCCATCCCCACCAAATATGAAGGCCCAAATATGGGATACAGGGTGTTAGCCAGCCCCTCGAAAGATATCCCATTATAATTGTATTATACGAAATTTCTAATTATGTCAATGTTCAGGTCAGGTCAGCAAGTAATAATTTTTACTATAAAACTGTTTGTTTAATAAAAAAGGGAAATTTATTTGAAATTTTGAATTTACGTTTATTAGCATGTTTACGGTAATTTGAATAGCGAACCGACCACAGAATTCTATTCGCTATTCGAATAGTAAATAGTGAAAAGCGAATAGAACTCCAACTTCTGAATGCCTACAAAAAGCTGGTTATGCGCGCTTTCTCATACAAAATTTACAGTGTGAATGTTGTCTTGTAAATACATAAATATGTCCTAGGTTAAAATCACACGTTTTAATAATAGGTATTAGTGATAGTAGTGATTAGTAACATTTTTTTCATCCATTCATTCATACGATGTCATTTTGTTACATTGATTTTTCTTGGTTGTGAAATACTTTGATTCCACGTGGTTTTCGGAGTCGAATGGTTTCGTGTCACGTGATGCGTTGGAACTATTGTTGTTTCCAGGCGTGAGAGTGGTTAAACTGGTCTGTGTGGGTGTGGTTGCTGATCAGTGCGCATGTGTGAATGGTTGTGTAAATATCCTTGCATGATTTTCCAACTACATGTACATGTATGACATTATAATAACGACATTGTTCTCCTGCGAGACATTTTTTCATGAAAAGTTTTCCTTGGTTTTCTTTACAGAATCTTTGGATATTTCTGGTAATAGATATTCCTATAAAATAAATTCATTTAATAATTGGGATTAATTAATAATTTACATTGCGTGGTGAATTTGTGCGTTTCATTTCCAATTAGTTTTAACAATATTTATTCATTATAGATTCAAATACATTTACATAATGATAATTACAATTGTAAGATCGGGAAACAAGCCATAGGCAAGGCCGTAACTAGACCTATATTTTTAGTGAGGCGAGGGGTCTGGGGACCGCCTAGGTCCGGACATTAGCGGGTCCAAGGCAGCGCCCTGGTGGGGGGACCAAGGGGCCCCCCGGAAGTTCCTGGGTTTTCACAAAGATAAAGATTACACTTCAATGTTTTTCTGTGTTTATTTTTCAAATTGTATCTTTTTTATGTGATGTTCGATAAGCAGTTAGAAAAATTTTACATGATGTATAATTTTTATTACTGGTTATCGAACTGTAGCTGACCAATTTTTCTATGTCCAGTTTCATCAAACCTCTTGAGAATATAAAAGATACGATCAGTACATCTGGAGGAAACTAAAGCCCTAGGCTAAGGGCCAAGTTTAATTACGCAATATGTTAGACCTAATGGACACAATGACATATGTATTAAGTATAAAATGTTGATCTATCTAGGTTTCAGTTGACTCAATGGTGTCATAAATATCAACACCAACCTTTATCTGGAACAGAATCACTTGACTTTCTACAAGATCCTGTTTTCAAACACAGATCCATATTTTCATTATACGTCATTATACACTATGCATAAATGACGAAATGATCAAACACACCTACAGTGGAGTGTTCGATATCCGAAATGGGAACTAATGCTTGAAAAAATTCATTAGTTAAAAGTACAAATTTAAAAAAAAATGAAACTTCAAAGGCCTTTTAACATAATAAAAAGAAATAAATCTCAAAATTTTCAGTGAGGCATTTGCCTCACTTGCCTCAATGGTAGTTACGGCCTTGATAGGGCTTATATTAATCCCTCTCTTGCATACACTGCAGAAATGAGAGGTGTGAAATGAAATGAAAGTACAGGGAACAAAATAGAAAAATGTGTCAAAAATCAAAGTTGGAAACACATTTTATGAGGTAATGAAAAAAAGTCAACAAAATAAAATATCATGAAAAGAATATTACAATATATTCGTTGGTTGAACATCAGAACAGAAATCTAGTATACATAATCACGCGTTAATGTTCAAACACATCCATACAAAAAAGAAAAGATGGCTTTATTTCTTACACCAATTAGTATCTATGAAAAAATATAATTACGTTTGTGAACCTTGACAATTGGATTTTAGTCTTTGATTTTATGTCTATACATAGCTACATTCATTTCATTATTATCAATCAGGTGTCAATTGTGTACTTTAAGTTCATCGTTTACCTGCATATCTATATATGTTACTACAACGATAAACAGGAAGTGACCCTACTTTTTGGAAACGTGTAACAGATTTTAATGATTTGGGATTTTTAAAAATGTTCCATTTTTGTTAAAGATTTTAACGGATGAGCCCCCCCCCCCTTTTTCAAAAATTGATACTACGCACCTGTGACCCATATAATCGCACACTTTACTTTCATTTTAGATACTAAGAAATTGTGAAAATCTACATTTAAATTAAATCGAAATGAAATCTTCTACGAAGAGCAGAGAAATGGGTGAGAATGATAGTAATATTGTTTTGGTATCTTATTTATATGCAATAGTAATATCATTATATGCAGTGGTAACATCATTATATGCAGTGGTAACATCATTACATGCAGTGGTAACATCATTATATGCAGTGCTAACATTATATAAATAGTGCCTGTTTGGGAGGGTAACAGTTGAAATTGACACTCCGAGAAAACCATTGTCAACCGACATTCAGTATAACAAAATAAATAGTGCCTGTTTGGGAGGGTAACAGTTGAAATTGACACCCCGAGAAAACCATTGTCAACCGACGCGAAGCGGAGGTTGACAATGGTTTTCGAGGGGTGTCAATTTCAACTGTTATCCTCCCAAACAGGCACTATTTATTTTGTTATACTGAATGTCTTTTTTAAAATTTTTAAGAAAATTTTACTGCTTTTATATATCTACAGCGAACCGTACGCGCATAATTTTCGCGCATGTAATATTTTTTAATGTTACCCGTTGCCAAGTGCGTTGCTAACGCTGAGGGTAATAGTAAATATTATTAACTGCGTCTTAACCAATCAGATTTCAGTATTTAACATGAAAGTATAACAACATTATATACTATTATATCACCATTATATTCAGGGGGTAAAATCTTTATATGAAG
The DNA here is from genome assembly GCF_025612915.1 of Magallana angulata. NCBI lineage: Eukaryota > Metazoa > Mollusca > Bivalvia > Ostreida > Ostreidae > Magallana > Magallana angulata. Next base: position 4,200,245 of record NC_069116.1, on the reverse strand, counting down.
TGGCAACATTATTACGTTATGTCGTAATTAAGCACGGAATTTTCATAAAAACGGAATAAAACGGGAGGTGGGGTTGTTGACTTACCAGGCTGACAGTAGTGTCGTATCTGTTTGTTATGTAGTTCCTTGTGAGAGAGTCCTCCCTTAAATGTCTTTGTTGACCTGCCCGTGAAATCAATGAATTTACCACGGTTATCCTCACCAAGAAGAAACTGATTACATTCTAAAGAATGATGTTCGTCATGCCCCCTCAACCCAAACAACTTGCAACAGTAAAAAAACACGGTGTATTGAAGGGTTTCTGCGTTGTTCATCCCAAATATTCCTTTTTCCCAGATAACTGCTTCATCTTCCGGAAGTATGGGGTCAGCTTGTTTTCTTTTCCCTCCAACTCCTCTGCTTAACGCGTCCTTCTTTTTACTGTCCAGAATTTTTCGGAACCCTGCAAATCTTGGATCCGCCGCATCGAGGAAGTTTTTGTCATGTATTTCACGATCACGTAAATATCTTAAAATACCACAGCTAATGTAATAAAGAGTTTTTGCAGGATATTCTTTACCGTCTTTTCTGCGTACTCTCCTAATAAAGCGTCCTAAATAAAAGTTGAGCTGCACCGCGTCCATGGTTTCGATTTCTGGTATTAAGAGTTCCGGCCCTTGACACTGCGCGTTTCGTTCACGCCGCCAACTTTCAAATATGTTATATGACCAACGGGTGTTTTTTTTCGTGTTGCGATTTTCTTGACTCTCTATCAGAGCTTGAATTTCCTCTTCGTCAACTTCACAACCAAATCGTGGCTCCTTGGGAATTTGAAAATGTTCACTTTTTGTCACCATGTCTACGTCCATGCCAGAAACCCCGCCTTCTCTGCGTCGAAGCTCATGTCAAAATTCATAAGATTCTCCTTGTCTGCATCAAAATCCATGAAATAATCTTCAAGTTTAATTTCTCCAAAACAATAGTTCATTTCTATTTCTTCGCAGGACTGAGATAAAATTAAGTCCTCGTCATTTGACAAAAAATCCAGGTCCAAATCTCGTAAGTCACCCGTGTTCACTGTGGGAAAGCTGCAGCCAGACATCCTCTCTCTTTAACAGCAGGTCAAACAATGCGTCGAAGAATATACTGGCGGGAAAGAGAGAATATGCACGCGGTCACTTGACGAAATCTTTTTTTTTATTGGTCAAAATTAATATCACGCATCAGACACTCTTATTAAGACACTTACTATTGGTCAAGTTGAAAATCAGGCATCAAACACTTGTCACAAGACACTCACTGATGTTTTAATTGGATCATGATACAAGAAAGTTATTGAATATATCCTGAATTATTTGGACGAAGGGCGGAGACTCGTGCGAAAATACACCATAATAAATATACAATAACTAATACTAGTTTATTCATTATATGATACACTTTTCAAATATTCCTCTAGATCTACTGTTTGTGATTTTGAGATCTTTAAATTTTGATTCAGTGCTAAGAATTTATGTGAATGGGTCGTTTACTGATTACTCTACCAAAAAATGCCCTGTATCCTACCCTTTTTGCAATTAAGTAAACCTATACACACTAAACCTACACTTGTTCGCTCTGCAATAACCTGAGAACAGTTTTAAATTGTGATCATATCAGTTTTTTACTATGGGAGGCATTGTAGCACCCAGGTCGTCCATCCGAATTTTTTCAGACCGTGAGCTACAGACCTGCAGCTATATACCCATTTAGTTTATTCGTGTCTCATGGCCAAATTGGATAATAAACTGGACATGTGATATTTGGGTTTTGACTCATTATCAGTCATTTCATTTTTCTTTATTTTAAAACTAGTTAACATTGGCTCATCAGATTCAGAATAATGAAGAAAGTCAAAATATTTTGTTTCTGATAACGGAAAAACGTGCAACTTTTGATTGTTAAAACTCTTTGGGAGTCGTAATTATGTGTTGTCAAAACATCATTTTACTCTGGTGTAGCCATCATCAAGGAGGAAGTGTCAATACAACACTCGTTTTACTATAATCTTATCTCCCGTCAGTTTCCTCGTTCTCTACACACAAACACTACATCGCGACAAACTTACAGTTACTATTTTATACCAGTATTACTTATCTACGACAGCGGAATAAACAACACTTAAGGGCAAATTCTCCAGCTAATGTGTTGGTTGAATTTTGATTTCTAATTTCTGATTTGTTCAAAAGTGAAAATAAGATCAAGTAAGGACAAATTTCTCATGCGTATCTCATACTGACTTATTTGGAATGCAATGACACCTTAATTCAAAAAGAAATTTAAACACGTTGCCTATATATGCCACCGATTAACAGTCAAGTTAAAAATAATGTAGTTAAAAATAACTACCTCGATCTTCTCTCGATTGAGTGATAGCATAACTTAACTTGGTTAAACAAAATGATTCAGTTAATTCGAGTCGTGTCTTTTAAAAGGAACCGTCCCACTTTTTTTCTTAATATTGGATAAAAAAAATTCTCTTTCTCTCTCTCTCTCTGAGATACACGGATTTTCATGATTTGGAATTATTCCCTCTTTTTTTGGATTGTAAAGAATTTCTTTAGATGAGTCTGCGCCCCTTTCAACTTTCAATAACGATGCTACGTGCCTAAAAATACATATTTCAATAGTAGCGCAAAGAAAAGAAACTAAATTGTTAAAAACACTACATGCATATATTTGTACAATGTATAATGAATATGTTAGAACCATTTTAACACGGCCTTGGACTTTCAGTAGGATGTAACCATCCATTTCTTGCGTCACAACAAGTTAAAATGACGCTGGTTTCAAGCGAAATACACACCGATTGTGTAGTCTTAGCTCAAAGGCTAGACAAATCTTGTTAATTTCGTAGGGCCGTAACTGTAGTGCCAGCAATGAAATAGACAGGCCTACGTCACAATGCAGTTTAACACAACTACCCAAAGTCCAAGCTCTTGTTAAAATGGTTCTAGATTGTTTGAATGATACTGTAAGGAGAATTTGGTACTTTGCATATAGATTAACTCCAAGAGGTAGGAAACTCCTTTTGTTTAATTTGTCAGTTTCCCTGCATATCCCATGATGATACATGAAATAATACTAATAGGTAAACAAGCTGCTAAAAATATGAAAAACCTTGTTTCAATTACTTGCAAATACACAACTAATCAAACAATTTGAGCAAAATTGTAATAACCTATAAGAAAAAAAAAACCATAGACTAGACAAAAAATTGTAATAACTTATAAGAAAAAAAACCACAGACTAGATCAAACAAACTTCACACAGCTCTAGAATGTTAAATCTACTGTCCATAGTAAACTTTAATGCATGGCTTCACCCAGGGGGGCTTGGCAGTGGTCAGAATAATCATAAACAAAGTAACTCTCGGAGACAGTCCGCACTATCAGGTAGAAAGAGGTCGAAAACAGCAGGCACAGCGGAAGTTCCCAGAATTCCGTCTTCTTCCAGCAGACGGAGTTCATGTCCTCCAGAAATTTACTATCACAGTCTAAGCGAGATCTGTCGAAGTTGTTACCCTGCAAAGCGAACACTTTCATTAGATATACAGTCAGTGTACACTGAGTGAATATAGTATCAAAATAAAGTGATGATTTCCGGTTCATTCTTTTAGCTCTCAGTGACACAATGTTTGTAAAAAAAAATTAGAACTGGAAGAATACCTGTACTGCATACATCTATATATTTTGTAGGGACTTAGACATACATCTATATATTTTGTAGGGACTTAGACACGATTTGACTTAAAATTTTATTTTTCCATTTTCAATGTTTATACTGATAAATATAGAAGTTTATAATGCTATGTCAAAATTTGAATATCAAATAGCTGTTTGAAAATTGATTTACTTACATCTGTACTTATTATGTTAATCCTTCATTGTGTTATTCCATTGTTCATTATATATTATTCTGATTTGTAACCTATCGTCAGTTGGAATCAAACCTTCGGTGCTGATGCATACCAAACTCACGTAAAAGTATATTTCATGTAAAGTCTATATAAAAGTCTGAAAACTAAAACGCGTGTTGGCTTGTAAGAGGTTTCATGAGGCTGGGTCCAACAATTTGAATATTAAGAGAATAAGCTCACGGTTGGCCCAGTGTTAGTCCTGTATGGGAGAGAGCGTCCCGTAATACTTGTAAACAACATACCGGGATCTTGACATGCATGATCAATACATGGAAACAACATACCGGGATGTTGACATGATCAATGCATGTAAACAAAATACCGGGATGTTGACTTTATCAATACATGTAAACAACATACCGGGATGTTGACATGATCGATTCGATATATGAGGTTATAGGAAAAAAAACCCAATAAAAGACAGGCTTACACAGAAGTAGCATATATCATGAATGTTGCATGCGTCCTTGAAAATATCGGTGTACCATATATCTAGGTCCAGCGGCATGGTACAACCGTTCACGTAGGAGGAGTTGTTCAGGTCGCAATGGCCTGCATGGGACGAGGCTGAGGCGGCTTCATCATTCATGGCTAGCAGGAACACCATGAAATGGAGCATCCCAATCCAACGGGGGCTGCAAAAGAATTTAATCAGGGGGACTGTATATGTTGTATATCTTAATGTGTGTGTGTGTGTGTGTGTGTGTGTGTGTGTGTGTGTGAGAGAGAGAGAGAGAGAGAGAGAGAGAGAGAGAGAGAGAGAGAGAGTTACCGTTCTTCTCCGCGCCGCTATAATCTGCACATTAAATTCCACGTGTTTTGAAGTTCAGTATCATGTATGTAAAGAATTTCCGATCCAATTCCTCCTCGCTATAATCTTTTAAATCCTGTCAGCAAATCTGTGGTGGAGCAGTATAATTTAAAAATGCTGTGTTTGATATCATATCGCGCTCGCCGACGGAATTTCAATAAGTGCCCTGTGTGCATTTCGTTTATGCCGGAAGGAAGAGTTCATCGTTATGACGATGTACATTGAATATTCCTGAATGCCGGCCGCGAAATCTTACTCATACATATGTAACAGCACTAGTGTCGAACGGTGTTCATTCATCTGTAAAACCACGGGGCGGATCATTGATTCTGTAATAAAAACCGAAGATATGATCGGGTTTCTTCTTGCAAAATTAATATTTTGTGAAATCAATAGAAGATTCTATACGGAATTTTAATCCTTGGATGGACTTATATAGATACCCTGGGGGGGGGGGGGCAAAGTAAAAAGTAATTTATAGCCGGTAGACCGGGTGGGGGGGGGGGGGGTCCTCCATGGCAAACAAAAACAACCCTCAGGACCTCCCTTCCCCACTTCCATCAACATGTTTCGCTCATGCTTACAAATTAACTTCAACCTTCTACATCAACATTGATATCTTTAACTATCAGTTTTTCGATATGTTTTCATTTAACGTGTACATGTGTAATTGCTGTACATGTATACAGCTTTTCTTGGATAGTGATTACTTCCCTCTCTTGATGAATGTGCTAATAGCCCCCTTCTCTCATTGGCAGATCCAATCAGATGTCGATGTACACGTCTCCTTAATTGTCATTTACTCATACATGTACTTGCTTGAATATTGTCGTGTAGTTAATTTACTCGTATCAGCATCTATAGTCTGCCCCAAGATATTTTTGCCGCATACATGTATTTTCTTAAAATTATTCGATATTTATAAATACCTCTTGATTCAGACGATGCTCATTCACTAGTATGAAAAAATCTCAGGATTTCCCTTTTGAAACGCCTCCTCTAGCTTGTTGGGTTTCAATACACGGCTAAAAATAGAAAGTCTACGGGGATATTGCATTGCATCGGCCGTTATAAAGCCCGGATGATAACGTTGAAAAATTGTGCGAGGTAATACGAGTGACTTCCGAATGGAGAAAAGATGTCAACACTCTCCATTATAAATTTCCTAATAGTTCCTGTGAATTTCTACGAGGGGAACCCTAGTGAAAGGACCAGGGGGCGAAGGCCCCGCGGGATCTCCTTTAATCAGTCTATGAGAAAAAATGCTATGAATAATAAAAGGAAGATATCGAAGAAGTTGTATTTACTGTTTCCTGTCATGATTAATAAAATGAAAAAATTTAAACTTTTTATGAATATGTAAAAGAAATAGAGGCAAACTATATTATCAAATAATTTTATATATATCCTATATATATATATATATATATATATATATATATATATATATATATATATATATATATATATATATATATATATATATATATATATATATATATATATATATATAAAATGTTTTAAGAAAGACTGCATGTCCGTTCGAGGTCTTGTTTTGAAAACTGGCCCGTTTCGGCACATCCTTAATCATTTTTACTAGCTATCATTTGAACCTTGGAGGTCGGGGGGGGGGGGGGGGGTTAGTTGAAGTCTTGATTTATTTTTTGCTCTATTACTCAGAACAGAATGGCTCTGTGTTTTTCACAGTAAGCTTGAATTGAAAGTTACTGGGAGAGTTTTCAAACGTTGAAAGTCGCAAAAAATAACAATACAATCAGCTGTAGAGTTTAATATATAACTCACAGGTGGTTGACACTCTGGCGTGTCTAAACAACCTCTCATTATATCAGTATGATTTATCTATATCGACTATAAGAAAGAAAAGAGGAGCATTGATGTTCTCACAAAAATCCACTACTAAAATTAATTAGATATAGGATTATGACATGTAAAACGCGGCTAAAACATGTAAAATAAATCATGATTGAATACAAAATTGTGTGTCTGCTTACAATTATTATGATAACATAGTGCAATGCATCATTTATTAAAAGTGGTAAAAATCTAGAAAATAAAACCATGACTCACTTTTAGAAAAAAATCATTTTTAATAAAAGCATTAATAATAAAATACTGATTTCAAAGGACTGCGAACGATAGCATTCTCTAGCCGCGTAACTTAGTCATTTTTTGATAATTGTCTAATTAAATTTTTTTTTATCATAATGTAAACATTAAGGTATATTTTCATTAAATAATATGTAAACGGTGTGACCGTTGGACCGAGCGCAGATTTAACACAGTGCAGTTTGAATTTTGCATAATAAAATCTATTTAAAACGCACACAGAAGGATCCGCCTGCATTGGTTGCCTACTCATCATTCGTCAAAGTTTAACTAAACGTCGCGTGCTCAGTCTACATCATGACGTCATATTTCAGACGAAAAACGTTCAAGTTTTGTCTTCGGAAATAGCCGAAGAGAGTTACGTGATTCCGAATTTTTTTTTTATTTCTTCTTTCATTGTTCATTAATTAAATTCATATGAATGCTGCTTGACACTCTAAACAACCTCTCATTATATCAGTATGATTTATCTAATGTTATATCGACTATTTAAGAAAGAAAAGAGGAGCATTGATGTTCTCACAAAAATCCACTACTAAAATTAATTTTATTCTACAAAAATCAAACTGCACTGTGTTAAATCTGCGCTCGGTCCAACGGTCACGCCGTTTAAATATAAGAAACTAACGGAAAACGGAATTATTTTATAAAACATTTCTCCCCCCCCCCCCCCCGGTGAAACAAAAATTCCTTTTGAGGGGCTATTTTTGTTGGTTTTTTTTTAGCAAATTTTTACCAAAGGATTGTTGTTTCACAGGGGGGGGGGGGGGGGCATATGTCCACAGACCAAAATGCATTTTGCTATGTAACGTTTCTAAATATAATTAACAAATATGAATTGAATGAAAATTTACTTTAATATCCAACGTC